>NC_077222.1:63949866-64300727 GCF_024763615.1 Phlebotomus papatasi
TGTATGTTAGAACAAATTGATTCATTGATTCTATTTTGGACTGAGAGTTTTCTGGAATAATTTTCTTGCTGCCTTCATCCATTAGTAATAAATATGTTACCCTCTTTATAATTGCTCTTAAGGCTCTTTTGCTGTTCGATACAATGAAAATATAATAGACGTTCCAGTTAAGGACGTCTATCAAATAGCAAATAGGAGTGAAATTCTGTTTTGTTAGAACGCCCATATTATTGCTACCCGTTGGAAACTGTTTTATAGGGGCTTCAGACTAGAGACTTATACTGACTTCAGACCTAAGGTAAAGCTATCTGGCTTAACTCCTCTAATTCCTCATCAAGTATGATTTTTTAGGAAATTGTTATTTAGGATTAAATATTAAGGGCAAATGAGTCATTCAATTTTAAAAAATCAATAAAATTGCTTGTTATTAAGATTTTTGAGACATTCGGGGACTGGGCTAGACCTCCAGTCTGAAATCGGCCTTATGGTAGAGACTTAGCGCTTAAGTCATGGTCTGAAAAGATCGGGTTGTGGCTAAGCCCGAAGATTTGGAGGCTTATGCCTTAAGCACATTTACGACTTAAGTAGAGAGGCGACTTAGTGGAAAATGATCATGAAATGGAAAATGATGATGAAATGAAGTCTAACCATTATTTCGAATATAATTACGCTAAGCCGTCTGTTGGCTTATCCTCAGGTCTGTCAAGAGCCTTAGCTGATGGACGGAAAATGACATTCGACAGCCTGCCAGATTCAAACGTTATCAGAATCTTAGCACTAATAAGTCTCAATATAGGTCTGAAAAAGTTTCTGACTCATCCTTAGTCGCCAACAAAGCCATCTTAGTGAGGAACTGACATTAATCTCAGGTCTGAAGCTGGCCTTAGTGCATCCTCTCTTATAGCCCTGATATTGCTCCGTCAGATTACTGTCCCTTTTCCGTTCTAAAAAAAGAATTGTCGGATTACTGTATTGTTGAGATTTAAGATATCTTTCCTCCATTTGCCGTGTTGTTCCACGATTAGCTTAACACGCCGAAGACCAAACCGTTTTTCCCCAGTGTATCTTGCGATAAAAAGGTCCTTGATATGGCTCCCAGAATAGCCGCATTGGATCAATGATTGTCTAAGTTGCTTGATACGAACTTCCATGCACCATCTATTGACTCGCTTCTCTCCCCCTGGTAGCTTGAACAAAACCCCGGACATAGGGTAATTATAAACACTGGGATTTTTTTTAAGTTAGAGACTTCAGGACAAAAGGCCTATATGAAGTCATAGATACTATAAGGTATCATTGTTTACTGAAGACCTGTTCGACATAAGTCTAAAAATTATAGAAGTAAAAATCAGTGTTTATAAGTACCCCATGTTTACTGCTACTGTTCCAGTTTCCCAAACGCCTTGATGTATACAAATCTTTTTCCGCAGTAAATTTTAAGAAGTACATTTAATATGGACAATTGTATCTGAAAATAGTCTGAAAATTTGGCAATAACAGAAATATTTTGCCTACATCGCGGCGTTCTTGTGACTTATTCGAGAGTAATCTCCTGAACTAATGCAAATTTTCTGGATGTACAAAGTCATTTCGCGCGGTTTTCTTCGGTCTCGAAAAAGTAAAATTGGTAACAAAACTACTAAAAGTAGTTACTGAACAAAAAAGTAAGAAAAATAATAAATTAATGAACTTTTTATAAGCAGTAATTAAACAGTAATCTTTCTCTTACAAAATTTTTAAGTGGAAAAGACAGGAGAGTAGAAAATAATTGGGCAGTTTCGGATAAATTTTGAAACTTCAAATTTAAAACAGCCAGAAAACAATGGCTGTAGCTGGTAGGCGGCAGTATTTTTGTAAAATATGGTTAGTTAAAATTAAATTTGATCAGTTTATAACTGAAATGGAAATCGTAAATTCTTAATTCAGAAAAGTGTTTAAATTATTATTGGCAAATTAAAAATAAGAAAGCTTTTTAATAATTTTTTACAGTTTCTTTCTGACTTTCGGAAATAGAATTTTTTGCACACTAATAAATTGTTTACTGATTGTCTTATTTTTTTAAGGACCACATTTACTGACTAAAAATATTTTACCCAAAAAAAAACGCATAAACACGGAAAAGTTAGCTTTAATACAATACAATATCTCTTTGTAAATATTATAAAACCCAAGAAATTTAAATTGCATGAAAGTGCTCCAGCTATCCTTGTGCTGAACATTAGGAATCTTAGTTGTTTAATCTTAAGAGTATTCTGGGCAAACTATAACTATTTAACAATTAGCCAAAAGTGACAAATTAAACTTTGAATAAATTCAATAGAGATTTAATCCCTCTTGGGCATGGGATACAATGAGAATTTGCGGAGTAAATTTCATCAAGGGTTGAAAATCTCCACCAAAGTGAATATGCAGTGGTTGTGATAGGGGATTGGGGGTGTTGGGAAATGCATGCAGAAGATTTGAGAAACGTTGAAAGTGGCAAAAGGCAAAAGTAAAACATGGGGGGTTGAGGATGTGAAACTTTCTCTCTCCGGGTAATACTTATAAATAGATAGTGAATTCACTATTTCTGATCGTGTCAAGTTGCAACACATACAACGAGTGACAATCATTGTCTATAAATTTCCAGGGGAAAATGCGAAAACTTTATATTCCCATTGGGGTGAATGGTGAAAGTGCGATGATGTCTGAGGGACATTATATTATGTAAATAGTGTTGATGGGTTATATGTATATGTTGATATACAAATAAATTCATGAAGAGAAATATATATATATATATATTTAAGCAATATAGCAGGAAAATGCAAATATTCAAGAGTGTAGAAAACTTCCTCTGCCACTCTCTCTCACTCACTTGCAATGTCATCATGTCAGTTTTGTAAGCCTCGAGACAACTTTACTACAAATTGAAAACATAATTCCACCCAAAGATCCATCCTCATCCGATGTTTCAACATCATTCCATTCCCAACACATTTCCCCAGCAATGGAAGCGACATGCCGTGCTCAACACCCCTCGCCCCCTTCTACATTACCAACTATTGTATACCAAAATTTATTATATATGTTTTCTCGCAGCTTTTACCAAATAAAAAAGATCAACTGTATTTCTCGAAAACAATAAAATTAGTCAAATAAACATTTTCATACACTTTTCACAAAAATTGCGGATGTGAGAAGACGTTCTGGAGCCTTTTTGGTGAAAAGCTCAGCTGTTTTACTATATATTTTGTATATTATATACATTATTCACATTGTACCATTTATGACGGTGTGAAACAAAAGTGAAGCTCCAGGATATGAGAAAATGAAACAAAAGAAAGATTCCCAAATGGGTGAAAGATGGAAGGTGAAGTTAAGAGAAGGGGTCCATAGAGGAGAGATTTGCCATTCTGCAGAATGCTTGAAGGCTATACCAATGATTTAGTGCTGCCTTTTATAATAGCATTTCTAAGGATAAAAGCATTCTTAGTCTATAGTACATCAAAATCAAGATCAAATTTCAATGCTGAATCGCATAAATTTATCTCTCTACAACAAAAGCGTTAATGCTGAATACAAACTACAAACTGAAAAAGTTAATATATCCAATTCCAATAGATAGAAATAAAAGGATTATAATGGTCTTTGTTAAAAGTTTGTGAAAGAAATGTATTTCCATTTATAATAAAAATAAATTGATTTTTAAAAATCAACAGAAATGAAGTCTTGTGGAAGTTTGTCTAATTCTAATCATAACAGTAATATTGACGGCTCAGAATATAAAACGAATATGTCGTGAATGGCCCACTTTACAGAAGAGCCAATCCAAGCTGAGATTTTACATCCTGACTATAGGATTTTTAAGATTTGAAACCCCTATAATTTTGGGGATAATTAACTTTCCGGTATAATATTCACAGGGAAGGTAAAGGGTGTCAAATAGTACCCGAAATATTCGACTTATATTCTAGCATGTCGATATTTCTAATACTCTATTATCTATATTCTCTATATTTGTTCAAAGATTACACACAGCCAGTCAAGAGCATTTCTCGCTGGTTAACAATACTAAGACGGCGGTAGACGTATGGTAAGAGGAGAAATATAGAGTTTAAATAAAATCATTATTATTATAAATACAAGTAATTTTTGTATAATTAACGAAAAATAATTTCTTTAATATAAATCCTTAGCAAAAGTGTTATGTAAATTTACTTTAACAGTTAACATACTGAACGTACGGATACTCCAAATTTAATAGGAACGTAATATTAAGCCGTTTCATTTTCTCCCATTATGTCAACAACCACCAAGATGAATTTATGGTAGCTAGAACTCTTTAGAACAAGCAATCTACCAGTGCCTGCAATTCGAAATGCGTGAAAATTCCATTATGAGTAGAATTTTGAGGACAAAGAATTACGTTGAGCAAACCGAAAGCAGATCGAAGTGGAATGAACTAGTTCTACACGTTTTTTCATCCCAAAAATTTAATTCACAATCGAATTTGTACGCATTCCGGGTTGCAAATATCCCGAGCTGCCAAACACTCAGAAATTGCTTGGTAGAAAATTTTAGCTACCATAAATACATTCGGGCTTATCAGTGGATTGCATATTTTAAGCAATTCGCAATACGAATAAAAAACTTACAGATGAAAAAGAAAATTAGTGGATATCAGATCATTTTTTCCGATCAAGTTATTATTATTTCGCTCAGATCGAGCCAACCAGAATTACTGGGAGATTCAATTTAAATTTATTAAATTAAACTGCTTTAGAATATGGGATACTGAAGAAGACCTATATTATTCACATGAAGTATTCGTAAAGTTATAAAGCAATACATAGGGCAAAGTCCCTTCGAACGTTCATGCCTTCGAATAATTTGATTATTTTATATCTTCCCAAAGAGACTTATACATAATTATCATGTAATTATCAATAATTCACGATAAGTTAACTAATAATTAATAGAAATGTGTAAGTCTTTTATGAAAAATAGAAGAAAATTCACATTATTCGAAGGCATGAACGTTCGAAAGTAGAGTACTTTCCCCTACTTACGTCCACCAACGCGACACCCGATGTCTTAACTTAGAATTAATGATCAACCACCAGAGTAAAGATCCTGAAAAATTCTTTGTAGGTTATAAGGTAAAGTGCGATAAAACGGAACGATGCACAAGCTTTGGACAACCCCAACAAACCATTAACATTTAATAAACTTCATTACATGGCAAAGCATACCGTAGGTACGGGTGACTGTGACACCCTCCTGTTCATAAGCTTTTCTTTAATTCTAATGTTTAAGAACGGTTCTCATCGATCAGACCTGGTAGATCTGATCGGTAAAGACCATCCTAAAGTTCTAGAAGTAAAGAAAAGCTTACGAACAGGAGGGTGTCTGTCAAAGACACCCGCACATGCGCGGTATTTCAAAAACTATACTTATGCCACACATTTTCTAAAAAAAAAGAAGAATTAAATTCATTAGAAATATATAAAAAAAAAAATAAGTTGTCTAAAGGTTAAGCGACCAAAAAAGTACCACACTTTTCTCTATTATCTCTTAATAATTATCTACATAATTTCTCTTTCTGACTACGCAAATGGAAAAGAAAATAAGAAAAAACAAGCTAAGACGCAATAAACGTTTGAATAAGTTACCGTTTCTCCTCTCTGGCAATAAAATAAGCTCTTTTACAGAGAAAGCTCCACTTATCTTTGGAAATGTCTTGATCTCAATTCAAACCAAAGAACTACAACAAAATTGAAAATAGATTTTTCGGTCTCAGGGTTTGGTTTAAGATATATCGAGTTGGGGTTATGCCCTAGACATAGTTAAGACTTAAGCTAAAGATACGGCTTAACGTAATAATTATCAAAATAATCATCAGATTACAAGATGATTTTCGGCCAATAGGTTGGTTTCGCAATAATTAAAACACGGATAGACTAAAGACCAAAGACTTTGGTGAGAATCCAATGAGAGAAGAGTCCAGTGAGAAAAGTCCAAAAAGCACTATAGTAAAGAGAGGTAATCCGGATACTTTTCATAGAGTGCGACTTTAATGCTTGTTTTTGGACTGATGAAATATTTTTTCCCCATTCCAAATCAATAGAATTATTCTTTGTTTAATTTAGAATCATAATAGAAATAGAATTTTAGCAATAATATTGATGAAAATTAATAAAATTACGATAATATTAATATATGCGCAAGAATGTTACTGCGACGCTTTTATGTAACTCCGTTGAATTCGATCAAACTCGGATGCTCATTTTAAGGAAAAGTTTAATGCATAAAAATGAGAAGATATTATTTCAAAAACATTTTTTTAGAGTTTTATTCCATCAATTCATTTCAATAATTTATTATTTAATTATATATATTTTTATTTATTTTAAGATTGCACTCAATTCTTTGATTTTTCCTCGGTTTTCTTGGCTGACTTCCTTCCACGTTTTTTCTTTTCAGCTTCAATTGGCATTTGAGCCTTTTCCTTTACCATGTTTTTCTCCTTTAGTTTTATCTCCTTTTCTTCTGCCCTTATATTTTTGTTCCTCTCTCTGGTCAACTTCCGTTCAGCAATTTCTTTCTTTTTTTGTAAATCCTGCCTCAATTTTTCCTCCTGTTCCGCGATAATTTCCTCGGAAGATACAATATACTGGTGTTTGACATTGCTGGCTTTGACCCTCTTCTTCTGACGACGTTTTGGAATTTCTCCTGGCCAGAAATAGCATTGTTTTAGTGTGTCGAAGATCGGTTGAGTCTCAGAAGTTGCAGAGAGTTGGTTTCCAGGGATGACTGGATCATTTGAAGGATTATTGTCGGTGGCCTGATCGTGCTGGTTATTGATAATGGACTCCTCTGAATGTTGGAAAACAATTTTCGGGAAATAAAGACCAGCATAGAAAAGTGGCCCATCCATCCAGCCACTCTGTGGTGACGTTCCCATTTTCCATCCTTCTGCGTTGTGAATGGCAATTTTTGGAGTAATGTCAGTTTTATGAACAGCCATTGGAGGAGCAAGTTCGCCAGTAGCTGACACCATGAAGAGTACTGTGATACATTGCTTCGGTCCTGAATTTTTAAGAGATGAAACTACACGTGAACCTCTCCTGGACAGGACATTTCCATCTTCCGGTGTCAAAAAGAAGGCACTTTCGTTGCAATTAAAAACACGGTCTGGTGAAATGCTCAGAAGGTTGTGTTCTGTGAAATATCCAAGACAATTCTGAAACCATTCCGTGAGGTCTTCAGCAGTAACAGTAGCTCTTTCCAACGAGAAGGATTTTGGCTTGCGCATGCTGAGCTCTGGATGACGCTTAAGAAAATTCCTGAACAAAACGTCTCCGGGTCTTCCAGCTGTAAAATGGTTTGGAATTTTGTAGACCTCACAGATGAGTTTAACGCTGTCCAGAACTTGTTCCTTCCCTTATGGGATGCCAGCCATCCGCACATCCCAGGATCCATTTGACAAGTTCTTTTTCATGTTCTTTTGAAAGAATTGTTGGCCTGCCATTGGGGCACTCCTCTGGGTATTTGCCGGTCAATTTGTTGTGCAGTGTTGTTCTTGGGACATTAAATGTTTTGGATGCATATGCTATGGTAGAACCATCTCGTACACACTGCAAGGCATTCCTAAGACCTTCCTTAGAGTCGGGCTTGTCCTTATGGGTCTTTTCTTTTGTTCCCTTTGGCATCTGAAACAGAAAAAGAGTCCTAAACAATGCAAATTCTGAACCAAAACATTGACTTTCACCGCATCCGACTTGCATCGAAATGTAAACATTCACAAAAATCACTTATTTCTGTATGAATTATTAATATATTATCAATAAACTCTTACTCACCTTGTAGATCAATAACTACACTAACTTTTACTAATAATTTTGATTGCAAATAATGTTTTATTATATAGAAAAAACACTAAACTTTTTCCAGCGACGAGCTGTCAACAGCAAAATTTTCTCAGAAATTAAATTTTTAGTACACAACCCAGCTGACCCGAGCTTAAAAAATATTTCTCTTACCCACTTATTAAACCGATAAAAATATAATTTTTGGTTTTTCTTAAAGTAGAATAGTTATATTATGATACTGCAGTAATTAATTACAGAAATAAAAATATAAATTATATTTTAAGTGGATGTATCGGAGTTAAATCGGTCGCGGCATCCGAGTTTTGCAATCGTCGGAGTTACATGGCCTTACTATAAGTGTAACAAAATCCTTTGTGACAAGTTCTTTCCCCATTTCCATACCTGAGGAAGGAGAAAAACCCCTCCGAAACGTCGGTTTTGAGTAAGTAAAGGAGAAAAAACCAAAGGTCATATCCGTGTTTTAATTATTACGAGATCAGATTTCCATTAGTTTGTGACTAACCCGTTTTTCGGCTTAAGCCGATTAAAATGGCTTAGTTAGTGGGACTTTAGCAGCGTCTCGGCTTAAGTCGTAAATGTGTCTAGGGCAATAGATTTACCGTTAAAAAGACTTGGATTTCAACTGCATCATACTAATATTTCATGAAAAACGAAAAAAAGAATTCCGTATTAGTTGACAATGAAATTTCGAGAATTGATATTTCGATTTTTCGATTTTTCGATTCGATAAATGCTCATAGCAATAGTTTTAGGATGTTACAGTAAATCTGAAGAACAATAGTGATCGGAGTCACGCAATTTGTCGTGCAATTTAGCAGTACTTTTTATCACATAAAGTTTATCGCCATATTGGAATATATCAATGTTCCGTTTTGGCGCCATTTCAATGTTCCGTTTTGGCGCCGAGTGAAAAAAAAACCGAAGTTGTCAGTCTTGAGTTGCTCAGTCATTTTACCAATAGAAAAAACGGTAGATAAAATGATCCTACAAGTGAAAATGGACTTTTGAATAAAAAAAATTAGACAATTTGAGTAAAACAGAGTAAAGTTGTTTTTGGAATTTGATCAGACTATACCGCATTCAGTGGTAAAAATAAAAGGACTGATCCAAATTTCATCCTTTTGCAAAGGATGGATCAAATTTCAAACTCTAAATGCACATTTATCATAATAGAACATATTAATTTGATCCATCCTATGCAAAAGGATCAAATCTGGATCAATCTGATCCTTTTATTTTTACCAGTGTTACAGTGCTTATCCAACACTAAATTTTGCTAATTTTAACACCGATTTTTCGAATTCAGATGCATTTTTAACACTAGGCTAGTGCTAAAATTGCACGATACTAGTTTGGCATTACGACAAGACCAATTTAATATTGCCAGTAAGATTAAGTTTTCTCTAAGCGTATATTTATCAAATCAAACATACTTGTGTAATTTGGTGTTGCTCATAACCGAGTAATTTCATGTACTTTAGTACGTGAATTAAATTAAAATTTCTCGAAAATTAGTGTAAATTTAACTAATGTCCTTCAATCGCTGCAATGCTGCTTTTTGATTAAAAAAAAACCTTCCCTAATATATATAAAACGAATTACATATATTCAAAGCTTCGGGGTATTTTTGTAAAATTGTCGTTATTCTTCTCACAAGTTTTAGCGACTTTAAAACCACAAGAGAATTTTCAACCGCCCTAAAACTCGAAGGTATTACAATGGAAATTTGATGGTATACTTTTCTACGCAATCAATAGACAAAGTGAAGAATCTGAAACGACGGGAAAATCCCATGGGTATTCATTCCCAAACCCCACAAGTTTTCCCCATTTAAGGAACAGACAATTGAAATATTCACACACTCACTGTATGGAATTTTGGTGCGTTTCAGCACAATTAGTGCAGTAAATCTGTCAACTCCAAGAGCCTCTTGTTCACCCTCAGAATGTTCTACCCACCCTAAGCCATTCCATATCTGGCCCCCAACTTCGAAACATACTATGGCACCCTTGAGCCACGATTTTGGGGCCACTCCAGGTCATTGGTGTGTGCGGAATTTCTCTAATGGGCAACGCAATTAAATCAATAAATCATCCATGCACAGAATTCCAGAATTTCTCACACTATTCCCAGCATATTTCAAATAACACCCTATGCGAGTATTGTGAGAAAAGAGCTTTTGAGGATTTGCATATCCACATAATCTCTACTATTTTATCCCGCTCAAGGCCCTTACCATCCCCCATATCCACCTATACATGACTCGTATACTCTTCTCGTAAGCGAAGGCTTATCATTATCATTGAATTTTCCCCATTGATATATATCCAGGTTTCTTTCACGGTTTTTCCTTCGAGGACTTTCTCCTAATTCACATTTTCCATCAATTGGAACCTACTTCAATTCTTAAGATAATAACAAACTTTGAACTACTTATCGCTTCTCGACAAAATTTCACTTTAAATTTCCACAATGATTACCCTCCCTAGTTTCAACTTTCAAATATTATTACACCCTCACGTTTGCTCCAGCATTTCAGCACAAAGTGTGAACATTTTCATCTTCTCTTTTTTTACCATAACTTTTATTTCTGTTCCATTTATGCTCCATATATATACACAGTGTGACATAAAGAAGCAATTTTATACGATCGATTGATTTCTCCGATTTATCAAGACTTCTCTAAAACTTCTGAATTACTATTGCGATATTTTTATTTAAATAAAAATATATTTTTAAATGAAAGACCTTATTCCAATGAGTCATACTCACAAAAAATATCAGTGAAAAGTTCTCCACACCCATTTATTTTTGTACTTATTACTTTTAATACTTTACTTCTAGAACCTCAGAGAAAGAACAACATTTTATATAATTTCCTGTATTTTTTGACTTCTCAAAAATTGTAGTTCAAACGATTTTTACAAAATGTGTTTAAACCAATCATTTTTTATCGTTACTAGAGCTAAAGGTCACTACACATAAGGAAAATTTTTCGGCAAAAAATGCATTTTTGACAGAATTTTGATGTGTGGACGATTTCCTTAAAAAAGCAATTTTTGAGGAAAATGTCTGCCAATGTGTAGAGGCCATAAAGGCCAAATGAATACAGATAGTGTCTTAAAGTCCCATAAGTCGATTTTTGCATCATTAACATGGCTTTCACTATTCTCCACCCCTACCATTTACCTTCAAAACAATGATTTAAGATTTCGTCTAGACGAATATCGTTTCAAAACCGATTGGAACTGGTTTAGTTTTGTCGGAAATTCCAAGACCTTTCCAACGACCCCAAACATGACCCCATTTGCTTGATAAATGCGCATTTTACTGTCTTTTTAATCTTTGACCTTGAAAAACCGTTATTAGAAATGATTCAACGGTATTTTCGTATATGGACTATGGACGAAATGTTCACCTGGGTAAGCTCTAAAACATATCCAAAAATGAAGAAATCACACGACGCGTTTTCGAGCAATCCCAAAAAACATATTTTTGGCGGAGAAGGGGAGTGGTGGGGGGGGGGAAATGAGGGGCATGTTAACGATCCTTGGGTCGACTTATGGTGGGATCCCGCGAAGGTCCCAAGTCTTTATCTCTAACCGTTTGGCCTCTAGAACTGATAACAGCCGGACGGACAGACGGACAAACAGCGTGACGATATTTCTCAGAAATCGTCTCAAACGTGAAGATTTGTTAAGAAAAGTGGTCTCCGGGGGGTGGAAGGTGGAAATTTGGAGGGGTGCAAAAATCGAGGGATTATTATATGAGAAGGTCAAGGAGATGAACTCCCTCCGGATTCGTCAGGGGCAACCGCTGAATTTTCGGTAGATTACTGACGGTAATTCGTATAATATTATAATTATAATTATATATATTATGATTATAATATACTGCTCTCTCCGTAGAGTTCGAGCAGTAAAATAAGTCTATTTTGTACACGAAGAGAAATTCAGTCTAAATTCAATTGCAAAATGGAACAGTTTTGGAATTGAAGTGGATCCGATAATTCTTGACATATTTTTTCGGTTAAATTACGATTTAATTACCTAATATAGTAAAATAGAAAAAGAATTAAACACATTATAAAAGGAATTATTTCTCTGTATAGGCCAGCTTACTCAATAACCACTCTTTTGATCTTTTGTTTTGGTAGATGCAAAGCGTATCATAAATTAATGATAACCTAGCATCGATATTTTAACACTAAAGGAGAGCCATGGAGAGAGCATGTATGATACACTTTTTTATGTTTTGATCTTAAGGCATTATGTTTAAAATTCAGAATATTATCTTGAAATTTTGTATAGCGCTAAATATACTCACTGGACCTTGATTAGAATACCTCGATTAGTGTTTTTATCACATTTATTGCATTTACTTAAATAATCAAAGAATGATCCACAGCGTCTTAAACTACCTGAGTCTCAAACATGCAGGCTTTCTCCTATACTAACAACTATTTTTGATTGCTACCAAAATAGTAACATTTTACTCATTCCTCTCGTTCAGTAAGAACCTTCCCGATTCGAAAGCTCTTTCTGGTTGAGGTTTTTTCTCTACCGATTCGAAGGTATATCAGACAGAGACAGAACTCACATAAAAACCCGTTGGAAGTTCGAACGTTTAAACCGAAGAGTTACACAAAGGTGAGCAAGTTCATGAAAAGGACATTTGTCTTTATAAAATTGAAATTTAAACTTTTTGCCATTCTGAAATTCCACAAAACTACACAAAAATTCATTTTTTGCAATAAAAGTTTGCACACTGTTGCTGACATTATTGACGATTGAAGTGTCAAGAATATCGAAATTCGAAATGGCAGAATAATCAGCGGCGAGTACGTGAACTTTCACTTTAGGCTTCCGGTAGATTTTCGAATAAGTTTGGCTAGGCTTTGGAGTGGCTTTGTCTCTTCGAAAGGTTATTACTGAACGGAGCCATTGTGGTGATGTTGCATGAAAGTCGTTCAAAGTTCAAACTTCATCTTTGTGACCTAAAACCATTCTATATTAGTTATGCGGTACCACTAGGTGCCGCGATTTTTAATTTTCTTCCCCTGTATTCTTTCTCAACCTCGCTCAATTGTTCATTTTCGCTTGCCAATTGCATTATATAAAAAAGGGATAGGTAAAGAAAAAATTATAAAAAAAAGAGAAAAAAGAAAGTCAGAAAATAAATCTCAGGGTAGGGGAGACCGGGGTACAATTAGCCAGGGGCAGAAGTAGACAGTGGATTTTACTCTGTTCCCTTAAAATGTACCTTGAGCAAAATATTTTTTAATGAAAGTAGGAACACATCCCCATATTCCCAGAAATATTTATAAGTCTGATCCTGTTATCCTACAATTTAGAAGCATTTTTATAAAATGGGTATAAAACTGCAGTTTTGATGTTTCAGTTTTTGGACCAGCATTTGGTTTTCTGAGTTTGTAGTCAAGATTTCATAGTTTTACCTCGTTTCTGGTTTCATAAACCTAATTAAAATATATTTTTCACTTGGATAATAATTATCCAATTTTTTATATAAGATGAAAAACACTAAAACAGCCCTCGGGGCAGTTGTAGCCACTCTTCCGTGGCCGGATAAAACTATCAATGATTTTTCACTAATACATGGATAATTGTTAGATGAAAGAGTACTATTGATATTCCAAGCAATATTGCCATTCGGATGAAAAATTTGTGAAATAGAATTTTCAGGATATTTTCATCAATTTTGCCGCAATTACAAAAATGTCATAAAAAAGTCGGCTAAAGTCTTTTTCATTAGGTTTAAGTTACATATTTAGTATCAGTGGGCTTCGGTGGATCAAGTGAAATAACACTTGGTATTTCCAGTTTTAAAATTTCGTCTGGAAAACTGGTGGCAAATAGCACCCCGAAAGTGGCTAAATCTACCCAGGCCGGGGCATGTGTAGCCAATGTGTCATACTTTTTTCATTATCCTCTCTAGAAAAAGCCAAGGATTTGAGAGCTCTGAACTATACGGTTTTATACAGCCAATATCTTAATGCTACTTATGAAACATAAAAACATTAGACAAACTTTATCATTTTTTGACAAATCATGCGCGAAAAAAAAGCTTCATTTGCTGGCTAATTCTACCCCTGTCTCCCCTATTAAAATATATTCTCCCTATTACAGCCTTTTTTATAAGAATGGGTGCCTGTTTTTTATGACTCTCCCCATTCTTCAATCTGTATAGCAATATGTATATAAAAGGTGGGAGGTTTTGAGGGGGTGCAAAAGTGTCTCTAGAGTGTGGAAAATTTTCGCGATTAGAGTAAATGGGGAGATGGGTGTCGACAGAACGCAGAAAAAAGTCCCACGAAAAATGACTGAGATTGGCAAAGATTGATTTTGTGAAATTTACGGCTGGGAAATACGATGCCACAGTTGGGAAAATTGCGAGGGTGGGAATTTGCGAAAAATTCACACATTGTTTCACAAACCATATTGATTTTCTCCTTCCTTAACCACCGCCCCCAATTTTCTGACCGATTTTCTGCATAATGCTAACTTAGGAAATTGAGGAAAATCTGATATGTGTGTGCGAGAAAAAACCGCATTATATTTACACATAAATAGCGAATTACCAGAAGAAAAAGCTCAGAAATGTGATGGGTGTGATACCATGGATTTTAATGTATATCCCCAATGTCCCTGTCGTAATATTTTGATATTCTGTTATCAAGTATTCGGTGCAATAAACGATACTATAACCTTCACAATAAATACATTTCAATCTTGAAATCCTTCCACAAAAAAAACGACTCAACACAGAAAAAAAATTCTGTCGCAAGAATTTTCCATAAATCAAGTTACAAGACTTGTGGAAACTATCTCTCAAGCCACCCAGAAAATATTTACCTTTCAAGAACATTTATGGAGCTTTTTCATTAATTGCCATGAAACTATCCATGGGGAAACACATCAATTTTTCAATACCGACTTTTTCTATTCTGTTCTTCTCTGCAATTGCAGTACAAAATCAATAATTAAACCACATGGGATCATTTTCCACAGATTGCATATAACACAAGGAAAAAAACGTGAATCATGAAAAATTTACTGATAATGATGTGAAAAATAATGTGAGCCTTTGAGGAGAACAAGATTAATTGTTTCTAGATGAGAAGCAATTATATGAGCTTTTCACCAAGGAACTGTTTATCAATGGTAATCATCTGCATTCATTTCGCATAATAAATTAAAGCCAAATTATATCATGGAAAATTCAAAGGGATGAAAGCATTTTTTTCATAGTGTAGTTTTTTTTCAGAGAAATATGTATAAGGAAAATAATGTGTTAAGAGGTTACGTGGATCTCGAAGATAAAAAACAAACACATTTCTTCATTTTTTTTCAACACAGCAAATTTTAGGTTCAATTTCATAATCAGACTTATTGTGATATTACAATTTGGTCGACTATATTCCGGGTATATTTTTAGGCCATCCCCAATGCCGAAAATGAGCAGGAAAATATTCGGAAATTTTCAAATTTCGAAATATTTTAAAAATTTTATAAAAATAAGGATTTTTAAGATTACAGTAGAGTCTCTCAAATCTGAATCTCTCAAATTCGAACGCCGTTTGGATTCAAAATGTCAATTGTGAGGTTATGTTAGAAGGTCCATATTCTAGGTGAATGAAAATCATATTTATGTGCTTCTTCCTGAATGTTTACATACATTATAGTCGTGTAAAATGAAAAGGAAGTATGTTACCACAAAAACTTGCGAGAAAGTACGAGAATTTGATTCAAAGTACAATTTAATCTCACACAAATTTCGTTAATTTTGAAAAAATCGTTCGAATTTGGGAGGTGAGAAATGTCAAAAATACCCCCCGAGCGTTCGAATTTAGAAGACTCTACTGTATATCAAAATCTGCTTTTGGGGGATCGATTATTTTATGTTGATCTTGTAGCACAAATTAAGTAGACCATTTAAAAAAAAAAATAAACGGAAATCAAAAACCAAATTTCCGAGATATTTCAATTTATAGCAATATCGAATTTTCAAAAATTATCCTGTTTTTCTTACTTCTTTCAAACCCTGCAAAAACTCTGCTGTAAAGCTAATTGAGTAGACCAATTAAAGAAAAAACTGTAATCAAAAATCCTCGAGATGTTTCATATTTTTACCAAAATGATTTATGAAATATTATATATTATTTAATACTTGTTTTTCTAAATTATCTAGAAATCTGCTGTTGTGATTTCTACAATTTTCAGTCCAAGTTTAAGTAGACTATTTATAAAAAAAACCATAAGAGTCCTTTTGTTTTTGAAATGTTATGCCCAACGCACAATACCTTTTGTTTTGTAGACATGTTTTTGATATTTTAATGAGAGTGAATGAAACAAAGATCTAGTCATCTCCTTCTCTCTTAAAGGGAATTTTGAAAACATGTTTACAAACAAAAGTTATTGTGCGCTGGTCATTATGACCAGTACACTATAACTTTTGTTTGTAAACATGTTTTCAAAATTTCCCATGAGAATGAGCGAGATGACTATAGATGTAGATCTCACTCACTCTCATTGAAATGCCAAAAACATGTTTACTAAACAAAAGTTATTGTGCGTTGGGCATTACATTGCAATTTGAAATTTAAAAAAAAATATTATCATAAAGTAAATATCAAATGATACTTTTAATTCACTTTTACAATTTATCTCGAAAAAGCTTGTACGATTTAAAACGTTTTAGATTGATGTTGCAGGATAAATTGAGGAGACCCAGTAGACCAGATTATATCAACAATTTCTTAAAGTATCGCTTTTCACAAAAATATCTCTTGATGTACTATTTTTTTAAAATAATAAAAGACGAGAGAAAACCATAATCCTCGCGGTATCTGACTGCATTTATTATAAGTAAAACTTAAAAGGCTATAAAAAAGAATAATTACTGATTCATTTTTGATGAAACCTTTTCAGGACTGTGTTAACGGTGTTAACACAAAGAATATGCTATTGACACCAGAATTGATTTTCATAAAATTATAACAAAACAAGGATTTTAGAAGAAGAATTTGTGGGTAACCTAACTATAGGACACACAGATCATGTGAAAGCAGTAGCAGAGAGAGCTATTGGATTAATTTTTTAAAATGATTATAAAAATACAAGATTTCATTTTAAGTATGCGAGTAAACAAATCTTGCATCTAAAAAGTAAAATTTGTGTAAAACTGTTAAAATTGAGATATTCGATATTGAGCTCTTTAAGGGGTTATAGGTCTCTCAGGTCAAAAAAATCATTTTTTTATTTTTTTTTATTTTATAGTATAACATTTGAAAAATATTTTCTGAAAATTTCAACAAAAAAATTTTCTCAAAACACCGTTTTACAATGCGGTAGTCAAGATTACTCAGATTCTACTGAACCGATCTTTCTGAAATTTTGCATACTTGTTTTGAGAAGTATTATATAGTATTTGAACGAAGGATTTGCACTTCCTTTAATCAGAACCATTTTTATAATACAAAAAGTTTTGAAAAATAGAGTAAAATTGATACTTTTTACAAAAACTTTTGCCAAAAATCTATATTTTTTCAAAATCTTTCGTTCATCCACGGCTCCAACTAATCCTCTAACAGAGTATATTGGGTTTTTTTGATTTCAGATGAACCTACTGAGAGAAATCCTACCTACCGCAAGGTCTGTTTTTTGAGGAATGGTTACGAAAATCAGCTACCAACGGTCGAATTTTCAAAATTTTTCAAAAAAATTCTTTTTTTTAAATTGTGTTCTAAAGTTACTCTTTCATATCCCATAAAAGCTGAAATTTCTAAAATATTTTCTACACAATAAATTATTATCAGAAAAAAGGCCTATTTTTGACCTGAGATACCCATGTAACCCCTTAAGTTGTGTCAATAAATGTATTAATTATTGCATGGTTGTACTTATTGCAAATAATATTCAACAAATGTGCATATCGAATAAATAAAACATACAAGCGATGCTATATCAAAGTGAAAGAGGCGGAAGAGTAATATCAACGTTTATGGAAAATATTAAAAATTCCATTCACAGAGATTAAAAAAAAACTTTAGTTGAATATATGCAAAAATTAAAATATAAGAAATTTTTCATGCAAAATTGTTGTTTCATAAACCATGCGGCATTGTGGATTTTCGACATTATCAGTTCAGTTTAGCGAGTGTTTTCTCATTCGGATTGAAAAAAGACAACAACACGATAATGCAATTTTAAAAGAAGGGATATCGAATTTTTTTATTAATGCCTTGTATGTGGTTATAGGGACAAAATTATATTAAATTTATAATTAAAAATGAAACCATTTAATTATCATAGAGTTTTGGTGCATTGAAAATAACATGATTGATATTTTCTTTGAATAAATGTAAACAGAGGATAATTGGTGGAACAGAAATAACCAAATTATACGGGGCTAATAACATCAAGTCCTGTAGCATTGCATGTGACAGATACACTCACATTATGGATTGTGGGGCCAAAAATTGCGTGCAATGTAGTTGAAGTAATACATGGGTCATGCGGTAGCCCCAAATTGACCAAATTTTCATTGAAGCGAAACCCTAACCAAGTGGACTCCTCATTTTGGAGGGTTTTTGTCCTCTGGAATGGGGTATCCTAGGAAGGGATACAACTAGAGAAAGTCATACAACCAATTTGAAATGTTGACATGTGTGCTGTGGATTGCTCCTCTTTCGGACGATTAACTTTGGAAAATACGATTTTCTCGAGATTTGCTTCCACTTGTGTCACTGACATGGTGAAACGTCAGAAAACGACAAATTACTATATTAATTTAACGACCAACCAAATTTACAGTGACTCATACGGTATGGGCTAAACGAATCGTAATTCTCACATATCGTCTTTTATAGAAGCTTCACAAATATTTGAAAATAACATCCATAGAACCATATGGAGGATGTAAGAGTGGCTGAAAAGCTCGACTGTGTATGCGAGTTGAAATATATGTATGTTGGAGAAAAAGCTCACGAGAAAATTCCTCACATTCTGCCAGAAATCCCGCGCGTGGCGTTATCAGGATGCTGCTTGAATAAATTCGTACTTTTACAGCATCACTATAGCATTGTATTCATATATAGAATTTCATTTTAAACTAGATCCTACTAATGTGCATTTAACATATTTTACATTGTCGTAAATCTTGTCGTTAAATTGGGATGAAATGATTACGAAAAACGTGTCTCTGTCGTCTCTCGAGTGTTATTACGTCAAATTAGAAAGTCCATTTAGGGAAAAGAGAAAATTTTCCACTCTTTCACCCAAATGAATGTTTTAAAATTAAATTTTAAACGTTATCATTGTTGCAATATTGTTACGATTATTGAAATGTTAAACAATACATTACACACGACACTAAAGGTGTCATGGGGAAAAATTCTCAGAGGAGAGAACTCAATTCTTCTTGCAAAGTACGAGGTGTTTTGTAATTATTATTCACCTTCATCATTCTCCCTCCATGTCACTCTTTAGTGAAATCACCAAGGCAGGGACATTTCTACAATAATTGTACATTTTGTCATTTATAATACAAAATTTTGTCCAACAAATTATACTTTCCCTAACAAAATATGACACACAGAAGAAGAAAATTCTACTCTAAAAATTATTTATAGGAGGAGATATTACATATAACACGCTCAGAGCAAAAACTGGTCATATTAATAGACAAATGCATACACCCAAAAAAATCCAAAATTAAATCGTTAAGTAAAACAGGGTTTATCTATCAAACTAATGGCAAACCCTGTTTCAACCTAAACGTGGCAAGGATTGGTGTACAGTAGAGTCTCTCAAATCTGAATCTCTCAAATTCGAACGCCGCCGTTTGGATTCAAAATGTCAATTGTTGGGTTATGTTAAAAAATTTGTGTTGTGGATGATTGAAAATCATATTAGGTGAGATTCTTAACAATCTCACCTACTATAATCCTAACAAAATTTCATGTCCTCCGATCGCGCTCAAACTTGGCCAAAATGTGTTTCGCCACTTCCTGATCACGAATATGTGGGGGGCTAAGTTACGTTCCCGGCCGGCCGGCCGGCCGGCCGTCCGGCCGCTCTTTGGAGCTTAATAGCTCCTAAACTAAAAGAGATATCGACTTGCGGTTTTCGGCAAAGGTTAAATATCGTATGAAAATTGCAACATGGTGCATTGACCCCCCACCCCCCACCCCTCCTTCCGCCATTTTGAAGACCACCCTTTTTTTGTTTTCTTAATAGCTCCGGCCCTATGGCATTGAGCGGGCTCAAATTTTAGTATGTTATAGCTGGGCCTTAGAGCTTTCCATCAATACCAAACTTAAGGTCCCCCGACCCCCCTGACCCGAGCTATAAGGGTCCAAAAAAATTTTCTTAAAATGGCCATAACTCCGGTTCTAATTGTCAGAATTTAAAAAATGAGGGCTTTTTGGAAAGCTCTCGTGAAATGCCACTTCCTCTTCTAACATCGCAAGTTCATAAAACCACCGCTAGGGGCGCTATTATTAAAAAGAAAATTTTTAAATCTTAAAAGTTAAATAACTCAAAAATTCCTTATGCGATCGGGCTGAAATTTTAGTATGTTGTAGCCGTTGATTATACCTATCAAACAAAAAAAACCTTAAGTCGATCCATAACCCCTGACCCGAGCTATAAGGGGTCAAAGTTCGAACATTGACCGGCCTCTATCTCCGGTTCTAATTAACATATCGACATAAATTTTACCTTTTTGGTTTCGTCTCGATGAGCACTTTCAGATGGAAGTTCAAAAAGTCACTACAGGTGGCGCGGTGATAGCGTCAAAATTCATCGAAATTCAAAGTCACTTTTCTCAAAAACGGCATTGTGCAAGTTAATGAAATTTTAGTATGTTGTAGTCCAGTCTAGGACGTTTCCAAAATGGTGCGTATGTGCGCTGTGGTTTCAATAGAACCGGAGATATGAGGGGTCAAAGTTCACAAAATTTAAAAAATCATATCTCCGGTTCTATGTGACCGATTTTGATGAATGAGGGCTTAAACGAAAGATCTCACCAAATACTACAACTTTCTAGAACATTTGAACTTCGTGGGACCAACACCAGGGGCGCCACAGTCGAAAAACCAATTTCAATATCACATAACCTCAATTATCTCGACTGTCGCTGAACCGATTTTGATGATTGCTTCGACATAATTGTAGAGGACATTTGTCTCTACATTTCGTCCATACATCATTTTCCGGTCAGACTACGCTATCACTCCGATTTTTCCGTTTAAGTGTGAAAAAATTGATTTTTCCCATAATAACGCTTTGAAATCACTCAGATGCCAATTTGAATGCCTCTACTCCACCAAGACACTTAAAATAGGGTTTTAAATGGAAAATCCCACAGAATACAACAATTCTTTGATATAGTTGAAGTTCAACAAATGACTACTTGGGGCACTCTGGATGAAAAGACGAGTTAAGAAACAGAAAACCTCGCTTATCTTGGCTTCTGAGTAATCGATGAGATCATGTTCTATAGGAAAATTATAGAGAACATTCTGGTCTACATTTCACCCATATAACACTTTTCTGTCAGTTCATCCAAATCCTTGATATTTTGGTTTAAATACAAAATTTGTATAATTTCACGAATTTTATTCAAGATAACTGAATGGCGTCTCCCTACTTCAGCATCAAATCGAATTTGCATGCACTCCGAGTTAGCTCACGTTAAGAATCTCACCTACATAAGCCGGTTAGGATTATCTGTCCCTTTCTGTACTGTTTTCTGAATATTTACTTACATTACGAGAGAATAAAATGGAAAGGAAGTTCGTCACCACGAAGATTTGTGAGAAATTCTGGGCATTTGATTCAAAGTGCAATTTAATCTCATGTAAATTCCGTTAGTTTTGAAAATATCGTTCGAATTTGGGAGGTGAGAAATGTCAAAAATACCCCCCAATCGTTCGAATTTGAGAGACTCTACTGTACAAGTAATTTTTAAATCCTGTTTCAACCTGTTGCTGGCAGTAACCCTTGTTAAGTATGTTGTCGGGCTTTTGCCCTGAAAGATTCCTCTGGGAGACCAAGGCTTATCGCGGCCAATTGCCCGGCAGCGACCCAGCTCTGTGCCCCCATCCGAACACTTCCAGGCCATGTTACCGACTGACTGACAGTGTCGCCTGTCAGCAAATCCCTCACACGGCGGGCAGCAGAACTATACCACCATTAAAAGGCCTTGCTTGGACTGAGAGGCGGGAAATATGAATTTCCCGCGAACAGGGAAGGGAATCCACCAGCCGGGCTCTATTTCGCTATCAGGTGGAAAATCTCGCTTACAAGTATAAAGACCAACCCTCATCAGGATTATATATTAAAACCTCTTTTCGTCAACCCTTGACAAGAGTAAAGTCTAACCCATGACACGTGTAATACTTAACCCTTGTTTCCATCAACTCTTGGCCAGTAGAAATTCCAACCTTGATATGAGTATATTCAAATATCGTCTCTTTTAACTCCTGGAAGATTATTTTTCAACCCCTTTTAAATTAAAAAAATATTACTCGTAAAATATTTAAATAAAATGTAGAAATTCTTATAATATTTGTCTTCATTAGGAAAATTAAAAAAAAAAGTAACGGCTATCATAAAAAGTTGATTCTGTAGCCGTTATTTTCTTGATTTATCGCCTCGTTTAGACGTGTTTAGGGTAAATAATAAAATTCTTTATTTAAAAAAAGGAGTTAAAATTGTTAAAACAGGGTTAACTCAGGTCGCCAGTTTAAAACCTTTTTAAAATTAAACAGTAGCTAACCTTGTTTATAGTTAATTTTAAACCTTGCCTCAAACGAGCTCTTTTGAGTGTTACTCAAAAATCGATAAGTGCTATAATTACAAAAAAACATACAGGTCGGTTGAAAAGTTCTGAGAGAGGACAGGAAAAAATGGAATACACAATTCCAAGATCTTTTTTCTTATTAATAATCCCCTACAACTTTGACGTGCTTGACCTAATGACTCTCTAATATTTCCAAACCATATGGCATAAGCGTGTTTTTGGAACGTTTGCAAAATATACTTAGGGGAAGGTTTTGCACCTTCGTAACGTCGCAGGTTCGTAAATGTTGATTTTTTCCAAGTTACTAAATGAATATCATCCATGCTCATATATTCTAATAGCTAATCCCATATCTCACATTTCCTGACAAACTTGGGAGCCTAGGCCTTTTTTCCTGGGTTCTAGAAGCAAAAATAAAAAATGGGCCTAAAATCGTAATTCCGATGTGTATTATTTTATGCATTTTTTCACGATTCTAGAGTGTTTTCGAAGAAAAACAACATTCCAAGTTATAGAAGGTTTATCAGGGTTATTATTTACCGTAAAATCTTCCGCTCGAAGGGGATCGTTTTTGTGGGCGGAGGAAATTTCAAAAAAATTGCTTTCTCTGCAGGTTCGTAAAAATATCAGTCAAAATTATTGACCACCAACTCTGAGAATTCCTGACTGTTTTGGGTCACACTGTGCACAACGCTCTGGATATTTTGACCCATCCAGAGATTCCATTGAACAAGTTGACAAGACAATTGTGATATTACACCATTTTTCAAGAAAATCTCGAAGAAAAACACGCACTTCCACAGCAAAGTGAGATTTCATCAGATGTTTTTCTTTCGCTTCTGTCAAATCAAACATTAAGCCTGAATCTGCTTATAGTAGGTGTGATTCTTTCATTGCCCATGCGGTACGTTTTGAGATTTTTTCATCCACTTTGCTTTGTTTTCAAGCGGAATTTTTCACATTTTACTTTAAATTAATCACTGGTAATTCTAAGAATCACTAATGTTCAAAAAATGTTCTGTAAGACAGATTCGAAGTATTAGAGAAAATACGAGGATTACAATAGGTGTGATTGCTGCTTTCTGATTTGTGCAGTGATGAAACTAGACTGTTTATGGTAGATGTGATTTTTTTATTGCCACTTCGATGTATTTCGAGTATTTTTCATCCAATTTTCCTTGTTTTAAAGTGGAACTTTCCACATTTCATTATAAATTGGTGGCTGGTCATTTTCGAAATCAGTTATATCCGAAATATATTCTGTAAGACTGTTTGGAGGTATCAGAGAAAATCCGATGATTACAATAGGTGTGATTATAAGAGAATCACACCTAACCGAGCTCTTAACTGACTGTCAGAATGCAGGGAAAACATGGTTTTCCGAGTGTCAAAAAACATGTGTTAGAAAAATAGCTTAAAATTGATTTTTTAATGCGTGATACCTCCTACAAATGGTGAAAACAAGTAGATGAAAGTTCCATCTAAGTAGTGATGCCCAAATTTTTGTATCCGGTGTAATGTTTCCGGGGAAAATGAGGCCTACAGAGGTTGGAAAAAATGGTACGAAGCAGAGTTAAACCGGACACATTCGTTAAAAATGCTACTACATTTTCATTTTCCTGTAGAGGATAATCCAAGGACTTCCAGAAATTTTGTGAGGCAGAATTATGAAACCAATAAGTAAGAGATTTTTTTGATATAGTGATATAATTGATTCGGTTTGTGTGGTATTCAGTAAAGAATCTTAAATCTTGGACTCCTTTTTTAATACGAACCTGCAAAATCTTCCCCTATACTGCTGCTACTGCTTCTTTATTCGGCTTAAAGTGTTGCTTACGGTGAAATTTATTCACGTATTCCGACAGCTAGGGTAAGTGTGCCAAATTCCGGCCAGCTTGCAATTTCGGCCACATTTTTTGTTCCTCGAATTTCCATGAATTTTTAGTTTTTACGTACTCTAGAGATTATACAATGCAAAAGAATAACAAAAAATGTAGCTTCGACAAACGAGATGACGTGAAAAAGATATTGGAAGAATTCCCGAAGGGCAAGGAACTATGAGAATGAAGGTGGCAGAAATAGGGCACCAAAGCTATGTCTATATTTCTATTCATTTTAAAATGTATTAAGAATGATTTTAGAGTAAATAAAAACGGTAAACTCTTTACAAGGTTCCAAGCAACACTCTTACAAAAGAAAGAATAAAAAAAATTGTATTTAAAATATTACATTTCAAACTTGAGACATTGACGCTTGCATGCAACTATACCGAAATTTGGCACACTTACCCTATATATCGTTGGACGTCAAATCTAGTTAATAATGACGGATGATAAAACAATTCGTACATCAAATATTCTTATTTCGGATTAGCGTTCAAGCAAATTTTTGTAAAAAAAATTACGTACGCGGTACCACTATCAATCAGATTTTTCATATTTTTGCAAAATCTATCGTACTCAGTATTCATTGATTTGAGATGCCTATAATATAAGCAATTTAATGCGTAGTCAAACTTGGGTTTACAGAGACAATAATTTGCATTTTTTCAATGATTATTGGATTGATGCTCATTTGGACTTTGACTGCATGGATCACTTTTAGCGCTTGCAGACGACCTTAAATCTCAAGTGACCCACTGCAAACAGTTGGTTTTGAAAGAGGAGATGTCCCTAGTATTTTCACCATTTTGGAATTAATTTCAATTGTCTTTAAATTTTTTTTTAGCAAAGGACTTATTCACTGCATGATCTTAAGTTTTTCGATTTTGAAAAATGCATCGACATACCAATTTCAATTGCATCGAATGATAAGAAAAAATTTGCAGATGGAATTCAAGCTTGGTATAGATCCATATTAGGAGTGATACTAAATTATTGACTAGAATTTATATTTCTCCCAATTGTTTATAGGTGTCGCTCTCAGAACACTTCACCTGACCTGTAAGTAAGTCAACCCGGAAATCGCCCGTATCTACACTAGTTTACAGACTTAATAACAATTGAGACAAATGTATTCAGGTTGGAAACATATATAAATCTAAAACCCAGTTTTACCAAATCGGTTGGAAAATGATCCCCTTGTTTAAGTTCAATTTGAAAAATTCAAAAAATAAAATGTATGAACGAAATATGTCATACGCCTAAATTGTCTTTGAAACAAACCAATAAGACTTTGTTTTAGAAAGCAAAAACAGAAGTTTGGGGAAAGTTGCGAGATAATATTCACAAATGTACTTGTACACTAGAGATCGGAAATCGATATCCAAGACGATATCTCTTACCGTTTGGTCTTTAACCCAGTAATGATTTTAAAAAATATATCGAAGTGGTACATATTTTGCTGTATTTTTGAGTTTGAGTAACAATTGGATTATGGAGATTATTCCGTAAATTTTAGATCTTAACTGAGGTGTACAAAATTTCTAATTATTGTGCCTTGACGATTTTTTCCAGTAACCTTTTTCGGTCTCGCACTTTCTCATTTTTTTTGCTTCTCTAAAGCCTCAGCGCACCATTATACTCATCGCGTATACATTTAATGGTGATGAGGGAGTTCTCCATTTCCTTATGGAAATCCCAAATCTCCCACAAAGTGCTCCCTTCATCCACTGCCGTGTTGTGAAACGTGTACATTTGTTCATTCATCCACAACGTGCACATACCAAAATCCGCCAACAAACCGTTTAAAACTTTTCGTACAGTATAAATTTATACATACAATGCATAATACAAAAAAAGCTCCCCCTTTTAGCCAAAGAGAGACTTTTTTCTACCTCAGTCATTCCACTAAAAAGGGAGAGATTCATAAACGCCACGAAGTACTGCACACATTAATTTTAGAGGCACACAAGACGCAAACACAATCGCGAGGGGTAATTCTTGGGGAAGAAAATAGCTGTAACGAAAAAAGCTCCACCCCCTTCAACAATATATATGAAAGCAATGTCAGAAGACGAAAGTATTAAATGAAGATGATTATTGTTATATCGTCATTTAGTATAATTTGTGGACCTTTTTACAAAACCCAGTGAATTTTTCATCTAATTTCATACCAAAATATTATATACCAAGAACTTTCACTGACAATCACTCACAATTAAATGGACAATCCCCTCAGATCAAGCAAAGAGATTTAGATTATTAGAAAAGTTGGTAAGAAAAAAAAGACAGCATTCCAATTGAGGTTCATTAATTTATCCTAATCTCTTTCAAAGTTTAAGAGGGACTGTGAAAAATCAATTAAACCGTCTCAGAAAGTTCTTAAAAGTGCAATTCATATTAGAAAGTTTTCTCTTGGCACTGTGAGAATTTTTATGGTTGAAGACTGCAACATATAAAGAAGCGTTACTGTAAATATCTTCATAAAACACACTTGGAAAAACACAAGCCAGACAAAACCAAAAAAGTGCTAAATCTTATTAGGGGAAAGCGCGCTACCTTCGGATTCGGACGATTTATGCTTCAAACAACTCTTTTTTTTTAAGTGTTGTTAATGAATTTGGCCCATTAGTATTATATTTAAAAGCTAGTCCAATGCCTCAAGTTTTCAGAAAAGAGCTATGGGTGAAGTCTATAGGGGACATAGAGAATAAATTGAATTGTCCGAAGCTTGAGTCGTGGTAACGCGCTTTCTCCTACTCTTCTTAATTTACAAGTATTAGAAAAAGAAGGTTCATTATCAAAGAGGTGAATAAGCGTTCCAGTTTTGTGGCAAGCTTGACCTTAAGTTTTGGTACTCGTTACCACCGATTCAAATTTGTGAGGGATTCCAAGACCATTTCAATTAAGCCAAACTTTCAAAAATCTGTTCACATCTGTTTAGCTTTTCTTTAGAATTTTTTTAGATACCGATAAGTTGATATAATAAGGTGGGGTAACTGGGCTCGTTTTTCGAATATTGCTACTTAAACGCTTGTTTTTGGACTGATGAAATTCTTTTTTACTTCTTCTAAATCCATAGAATTATTCACTGTTTCATTCAGAAACATAATATAAAAAAATATCAAAAATATTAAAGAAAATTTATAAAATAATGATAATACTGAAATAAGTCAGCATGCACTAACTGGGTTGCCTTTTCGCTAATTCACTTTTAATTAAATCTTTGGATTTAAAATACTTTTTTTCATAAGGAAAAAACAATAAATGTTTTTAATTAACCAGCTGCCATTACCGAAAATATCACTACTAGAACATTTTTAGTGAAGAGCCCAGCTGGCACAAGATTGAAATGAGTCAATTACACTCACTTATTTAATATTCAATGGATAAAAAATATTATTTTTGCTCTTTCTCAAACTTGAATAGTTATATTATGTTATACTGTAGTGACTATATTACGGAAATAAAAATAAAAATATTATTTTAAGTGGATTAGTCATAAACAATCCAGATAGCGAAGCGCCTGGATTAGCACACTTGACTGTATGCACTTTCCAATTCCGGTTTCACCCCAAACAAAGATCCCGTGTTCAAACCGTGAATAAAATTGAAATATTATCAATCACTAAATTCCTCAAGCCTTCAAAAAATTCGATTATTATTGCAAATAGAAAAAAAAGTTATTCATTATGATGTTAAATTCTTCATTCTAATGTTCGTCTGGCACCATTGACCTCTCTGCTAGTAGAATTTATTATCCACAGGTAGTAAATTCAATTTAGTATTTTCTAATTTTCAAAATTTTTCAATTGTGACACATGACAGATATCATAATTCTTAAAAATCTTAAGTTTCGCTTTATTGAAGTTTTATAAAATGACCAAAGACCAGGGTTTTAGCCTCTCCTTCTCAAAGTGATGAATAATAAGTCGCAAAATATAAAAGTTCCCCACCCTCCCCTAAGTGAAAAAAATGTCATAAAAATTTAAATTATAATGTTAGACATATTAAAACTGTATATAAATTCTAGAAAAATAAAATACAGTAGAGTTCCTCAAATTTGAACATTTGGAAGGTATAGAGATGACATTTCTCACTCCTCAAATTTGAACAATATTTTCAAAACCGTAACGGAATTCATGTAAAATTCACTTTTCCTAAATTAAGGAAAATAACTTTTAAAAAGTTTATCACTTGAATTTGTTGTTAAATAGGTGGAATTTGTTGAGGAAAATTTATATAATACGACAATATTGAGGAAATTCTAGAGAAAAATTGTTCTAATGCAGACCCCATGCAAAATTTCTTTTACATAACCTTGTATCTTACATTTTGAATGCAACCGTCGCGTCGTTCAAATTTGAAGAGTTCAAATTTGAGGAACTCGAATGTAGGACTTTTGTCATTTAAATCGATTGTTTATTTAAATAAATGTGTCAAAAACACTAACAGAGTTATTTAAATAAAGTGTATACTAGTAAATATACTAAGCGCTATAAAAAAATCCAAAATAATTTTCGAAGTTTTGGAAATAATGCCTTAAAGTCAAAACAAAAAAAGTATCTTTAATATGCCAGCTTTCCCCTATTCATTTCATTTTCTTAATAGATTTTTGTCATTATTGGCGATTTTCTTGAAAGCTATTTAATATTTAATTTATTATGTTCACTTTCCCAAATTTTATCATCAGCACAATATTTTAAGGATAATAAAGATTAGAAATTGCATTTTAGATACGACAAATCCTTTTTACACATGATGATGATAGCATTTTCTGGGTTAAAGACAAAAACTTTATATCATGCAAATAATGCCTATTCGGGGAAACTTTTTATTGCTATTTCCAAGTCCTAAAAAAAAGGGTGACTGCTACGGAAATATCCATTAAAATATGGATTCTTGGAGAGTCAAGGAACAACTCTACCGATTAACTTCACCCAGAATGTAGAGTGCCATTTCCCCGTCGAGATCTCACCTACATTCTGGCAATAGGAAAGTCGGTCGGTGAGTTGGTGTTAAGAGGAACTCCAGAAAAGTGATGATGATGGGAATTGAGGATGAAAAAAAAAGTCTGTTATCTAACAATGGGGATTTTCCTTGTTCCCATTCTCCTACCATTCACTACTTGGCACGACACAATTTCTCTGCAAGTTGTATAATTAAACACTTGCTGGTCAAACTTTTATGCAAATATGAAAATTACTTCCCGCCACACTAATTGCACGATCTGCCACTCTATGTTTGCATTGGGGAGTGAGTGTGATTAGCGAATGGGCTGGAAGGCAGACACAAAAAATAAGCCAAGGGACTGGGGTAAAGTGGGGGGAGACTGATGAGGCGGTGGGTGGCACATTTTACATATGAAATCTCAGCTGGAAAATTGCCATTGGAATTTTAATTTCTTACTATCCCCTCTAGTTTCACAGGATCGTCCTTATTTTTCTCATACACTTCTGGAAAACAATTTGAACGGTCTAAATATAGAAATAAAATGTAAATTTGACCAAAAATCCCTGTCTGGGAACTAATGGCCTCTACACAAACAATAGAGAAATTTATGTAACATAGGGTAACGTGTGGTATTTCTGGAGACCTTTTAGCACTTTCAAGCTCCAAATAGCTTAACGACTTCTCAAATTATTTTATTCTTTGTTGATATAAATATTTAATTATATTCAGAAAAATATTCTTGCCGAAAAATTTTGAAAAATGCATAATTTTTTATACAATGTAGCAAAAAATGGAAAGAGATAAGTAAACAAAAGTGGCTATTATGCAAATTAAATTCACTGAGCCTGATTACTTACCTTCTAGTGAAAGGTTCAAACTTCACTCCTTTATAAAAATTTTGTTTATAAATTTCACATAGGTCAAATCGCCATTAAGTACATAGGAATAAAAGGGTGGCAACGCGTCAGAGGCTTTGCGAGCTAATCGAACTCCCGAGAAGGATCTCTGGCTTATATTCCTTTTTGCAAATTTTTTTGGTGCATATAAAAGTATTGTCGAATAAAATTTGTCTATAAATCATCTCAAAATCAGCTTGAAGTTTTTAAATTGTTTAAGAAGAGGGTTTCAAAAAGTCCTTAACCTTTTAATTATTTAATTAACCATTGGTTTCAAAAAAGTGCAAATTTAACAAAATCCGTTGAAAATTAGGCTCTCCAGGGTGGATGACATTTTGACCTTCAATAATTCAAAATGACGATTTTTCCGGTGAAAGGTGTCAAAGAACGAAATGTTCAGCTGGACCTTTCCAAAAACATTTCCAAAAATGAACGAAATCGCCAGGGCCAATTTTTTGCAAAGTTGGAAAAACCTCATTTTAGAGACCTATTTTTGGGGGATAGGGGACGCATGGAAGGGTAGGGGGGGGAAATAAAAAGGTTGGGTTCGAGATAATGTCAATTGAGGAGGGGGCATCGAAGACCGGAAGTTAATATCTCTTACCGTTTGAATTTTATATGGGTCAAAAAGCTGAAAAAGTGCGAAAAACAATATTTTTAAAATATAGCTATTACTGTTAGGGGAAAGTGCCCATGCTTGATACCATTGGAAGCTTCGTAATGACTAAATCATCTATGTTTCACAATATATATGTGACTCATCACAAGCGTATTTTAAAAACTATGGGAAAGTAGCCAGTTTTTAAAATATTTTTCGGAGTCACGTTTATTGATAAACATAGGAAAAATTTAGTCATTACGAAGCTTCAAATAGTATCAAGCATGGGCACTTTCCCCTACACTCCCGATCCATCACCGATTATGACCGATGCAGTCGGGTTTAAAATTACAAGACCGTTCAACAAAATCCAAATTTAACAAAATTAAATTAGTTGAAAATTAGGCCACCAGGGTGGTTGAACATTGATCTTGAATAATTCAAGATGGCGATTTTTCCGGTGATAGGAGTTGAAAAACGAAATGTTCGGTTAGACTATCTCCAAAACATATCGAAAAATGAACGCAATCGCCAGGCCCAAATCTTTTGCAAAGTCAGAAAAACATGTTTTTGGAAGAGATAGAAGGGGTGAGGGGTAATTTGGGTAAGTTAGTTCGATGGAAAATGTTGACTTGTGGGGGGGGGGTCACCGCAGACCGGAAGTCAATATCTCTTACCGTTTGGCAACCAGGATGGACAGAAGTTGAAAAAAACACGATTGGTAAAACTGCTCTCTCTTGGAGTTCGAGCAGTTAAAATTGAATTGTCTGAAGCTTGAATCGTCCGAAGATAGCGCGCTCTCCCCTATTATTTATCTGTGTAATAAATGAAAAACCTACAAATATATTTTTTAACTACCTTCTCTGCTTAATAACACTGTAAAGGCCTCTAGGGTACTGAAAAATTAAGCGCTTGTCAACTTGTGCTTTTCACAATAATTAGAAAACATTAAATTAGATTAAAAAAAAACCAAAATATTTCATAATATTATTTGAATATCTCTTGTTCCTAAATTTTTATCACTAAAATATTGAGAATTACGAATTTATGAGCACGTTTTCGATTTTCGAAATAATGTAAAGGGGTTCACTTTTTTAAGTCCAATTTTTGTCAAGGTATAATAAATCCAACAGATATTTTATTTTCAAAAGAAAAAACAAAAAAACACAAGGATTCATTTTTTTAGATAATTTTTTTTGTCAAGGTATAATAAAGCAAAGATAAAACTAAATTAGGAAAACAATAATAGAAAGACTATAAGACTTTCTAATTCGGATGATATTCACTAGAAATCATTATAAGGGAATGAACCACAAGGAAGGATTTTTCAAGACTCACCGGTGCATGTCATAATATTGAGGGATGCGTTTTGAAATATTTCCAAATATTGCCTTATTTTATCAAAGTGTTAAAGATATTTAAAAAAAAATCTAACTGAGGTTTCAACATTCAACATTTTCTTTAATGATTAAATTTAGGGATGTATGGTAATTGTCCTAATTCAAAACCATTTCCAGACACTTTAACTTTGTCAGAAGATTCAACACATTTAGTTCATATTTTTTCTGAAGTGAATTACATAAATTTGCTCCTTGACTCTTCTAGAATAGTACTCTTTAGTGAAAATTCTTTAGATGTAATTTGAAAACTTCTTAAATACAAGAAAAATACGCGAGCGTAAAATGCTGCAATTGGAAACATATTAATCCAAATGGAGACAAGGGAAAGTTTCTAATTGGAGACAAACAGTGTAAGTGAGACCGCGATGAAAGGCTTCCACAACCTTGCTGAGTTGCTCTTGAGTGCAGAATTTGTTTTTTTTTTATTCCAGGTCTTTTCTCCTTTCCCATCTAAACAATAAGAAAATCTCTCAAAAAAAAATATATTTCAGGGGTTTCCAATTAAAGCATTTACAGATACTTAAAAAAAAAACCTTTTTGCTCACGAAATAGGTAATTATTTAGTTTGAAAATTTCACGTACCGTTAGCAATAAAGATTAGCACTTTATTTTACTAAAATTAGCCAGAAATATGACATAAATGTTAAATAAAACGAATAAACAACAGTCACTTTATTGTGTTTTTCATTGGAAAACATGGTCAATCGATGAAAAATTCGATGGTGAAAAGGTACACTTTTAATTTTTCTGAGAAATTAACAAGTTAAAATTTGTGAATATGAATGGATTTTCACTTTATTTGGAGCAAATTTAACTAAATAATGAAACTGTGGTATAGAAAATATATAATATAAATATAATAATTTAGTACGGTATTTATCGTAAAAACAATGACGTTTCCATTTGGAGTAGCGAAAAATTTCTTTTTGGAGCAGGTTTTGAATTAGCTTAATTTACTCTATAATAATACTTTTCCTTGAATACTGAAACCAGTAAATTATTGTGTCTGTTTTTCTCTTAGGGTTATAATAGTAAAAGGAATACCGATAACACATTTTTAGCTGACATTCACTACAATCTCATTTTTCATTAGCATATAATTTTACAAATTTGAGAATCGGGGTGGAATGATAACTTTTCGATACTATCGAATCGATAATATCGATAAATCTATATCTGTAAGATTAAGTGAATGACAACTTTTTACGCATTGCTAGGTCATTAATTGTAATATCCTTAAATGAACGTGATAGATGATAAATATCTATATTAACTACAAGAAGTGTAGCTATCGTTTAAATTTTTCAGAATCGACAGTCGATACTATCGAAAATAAGTTATTATGTCACCCCTGATTTCTTATTTCGTCTACCGCCGTCTTAGTAGCGGTAGGTATTCCCTAAAGAATAACGATAAACAAAGTTGGAAGTAAAGACGTACCTAATAGATTTCTAATTTGTTTTGTTTTTTTGTCGCTTTATTACGTAATTATTTAAGATGAAATACTTGCATACTAAAAGTTTACAATATGAAAGGACTTTATAAGCAATAAATTCAGATTCCGATTTATACAAGTGTAACAACGAGCAAGAGTAGCTTTTCTTTAGCGACTTATTTAATATTCCATCGATGACGTGAATGTCAGCTGCATGCACCGGACGGTCGTCTCTCTTGTGGGTGGTAGGCGAGTGGCAACATTAGCCGCGCCCTCGTGGCTCCAAAACATCGGAAAAAAGGAGGAGTAATGGGGGGCCATTTTCAACATGACAAGAACATGTTGGCATCGCTTGTGTGGTGACTTTAAACACTGCAAAGAAGCACGTCATCGGATTCTTTGCGCTTCGGAGTCACCCATGAAAAGTTCTCTCGTGTTGTTAAGGCACATAGAAATGAGGTTGCTCAATGGGGGTGGTTTTGGCTATGAAAACTCCTTTATGAAATTTTTACATTAGATCTAACATCCACCAAAAACCCAATTCCATGCCTTCGGAAAAATTCAACAACAAGAAAATTGAACACAGAGTTAGTGAAAGATTTTCAGGATTTTCCAATAGAAGTAACTTTTAACTGTGAAAATTATTTCGTCATTCAGTTCTTTTGCACCCGTAGCAAATACCATTGGAATTTACTAGTGAAATTAAACACGACACGAAGAGTTGGGAAGCCAGTCAATGGCATATCAAATTCAGCTTGGAGCATGTTATGCCAACTCTGAAATTTCATCCCTCGAACCTCTCTTATTCCTCAACTCACCACTCGTGGCACTTTTCTGTCACTCATTGTGCACTATTTCAGATTTTTTTTCCCCATCGCAAATTGATTCAATGTGTCGCGAATAAATATAACATTTTACATGTATTTTGAATACTACATAAAATACGAAAAAAAACTTTAGACGGTATTTATTCAAAATGGTGGGCAAACAAAATAAAATCGGTCAATAAAAAAATATAAAAATGATTAAATATCATGAAAATTTATAATTGAGTCAATGATTTCTCCATTTTTGTTAGTTGAAAACGTATCAGTATTAAGTGATTTTGTTTGCATATTCAGCAATGAAGTGGATAAAGCTTTGCTGAATGTTAAAATCTCGCAGTTCTATTTATAGATTTTGATTGATATGGTTTTATTAAGTAAAAATAGATTTAAAGAAGGAGTGGCTAAGCATCCCATGCTCGAATTCGTGACTTAGATGCTATACCTCAAAAATACTTTCCCATCTTTTATCGTTAACCTATTTGAACTGAACTAATTTATAAAAGTTACTCAAAAATCGCCTAAAATAGCTTAAGAGTTATGAAATTGATTTTTAAGCAAAAATTACTTATCCATTCATAGCCGGTTGAGAAGTGATTGGAAACGGTTCAGTTTTATCAGAAATTCCAAGGCCTTTCCAACAAGCCCAAATATAGTACCATTTGGATGATAATTACGATCGCTGAAGCCCTTTTAACATTTGACCTTGAAAATCTGTTAATAGGAATGTTTCAACAATATTTTCGTATATGGACGAAATGTCCGCGAAATGTCCATCTGGTTTTGGTGGGGAATGAGGGGCATGTTCATTGTCTCCAAGTCGACTAATAATAAGGAAGTCCCCCGAAAGTCCCAAGTTTCTAATTTAACTCTTTGTTTTTTGTTATGCATAATTCATTGTATTTCAAATATTACCGATATATATGCTTTTATATTCTGGTAGTATCGATTATAGTAAATTATATAGTAATTTTATTAAACTCTGAATGCTAATACAAAGTGTTAATCTAATCTTATTTAAAAAATTAGCTATATTCTGAAAAGTATGTAGTTACATGTTAAGTGTTGACGTCCTGTAAAGAAGCAGTAACAGTTTTAATAAATAGAAATAGTAAACACAAATAAACACATATTGGGATAAAAGAGATAAAAATAAACAAACACCCTGTCAATAAACAACTTTTCAATGTAATCATGGAAAAAGCTTGAGTGAAATTCACTCAACTTGGGAAATTTCCGAGACTGGGCCCTGGACCAAGTCCTCCATCTCTTCAATTTATACCTTCATTCACTTGAAACCACTCTGTTGGAATATTCGAAATTACTATGACGTTCGTTCGTTCGCGAAAAAGTGCACAATGCAAATAATTCATCTGGCTTCCATTCCGCGTGACTATAAGAGATTTTTTTTTGCAATTTAGCTATCCTATTTCTCATATCGATTTTCGAAACTGGTTAATGGTTTCACGTTGGTTTGGGGAAGAAATAGCCGTCAAGTTAATTTCCTGTTTTCATACTTGCCATATAATATGGCACAAAGTATGGAGAACGAATGAGAGGGAACTGTGCTTCAGCATCGTGTTCTTCTTCGTCATTATAATACCATCGACGTTGTCGTCTCTCCAACCCCCATCATTTCCCTCCCTTTGTCCCCTTACCGCACACCCTCAATTCATTCCCTCTTCGTTCACACAACGTTCTACAATTTAGTCTAGTTTTAAGGGATGATGATAACCATATAGAAAGTGCTTGGTGGCTGGGATGGAATGGGTGGAGGGACAGTGCTTCTAGAACCAAGAGGAGTGCTAAAGTGTGAGAAGGTAGTAAAAAGTTGAAGCACTGGGAAAATTGTGAAGCAGCCGCCGCCGGGTAATCGAGAAAGAGAGAGCCTGAATAACAAATTTAACAAATTTTTATTTGCGCTTCAGAATTGAATCATATTTCTCGTCACAGAAATTCTTTTTTTTTGCAGTTCCCCTCAGCTTTAGCATTGGTATACACCTCATCCTGACTGTATATTTGTTTATATGTATGTGCAAATATACAAAATCGCGTGAATTTTATCAACATAAGAAGGGACACAATTTTGCCTTCTGCAGACATCCACTGGTGACTCCTGCACGAAGAGCTTTGAAGTCATGGAGGGAGCTTTGAGCATCTTTCTTCAAATTTGGCTTCATATTTTATTTTATTTTAAAAACCACATAAATAGACTTTCATTATAGAAATACAATGTGATCCTTATAAAAAAATCGTATATGTCATAGTATTTTTTTCTATTATGTATTCATAATGAAGAAAAAATCTAGAGCGCCTGTAAAATCTGCCTATATTTCCGAAGAATGACGGTTCGACAGAATGTAGCAGGAAATAGACGGATACACTGAACCTTTATTGATTTTCACAATTTTATTCTCTACGACGTTTCCAGGATAGATATCCTCTTCATCAGGTATTGAATATTGAACTTTGATCACAACTTGATCCGTGATGTTCACCATTCGACTTTCATCATTCTGTGTCAGTCAGTCGAATGGTGAACATCACGGATCAAATTGTGATTAAAGTCCAAGTGCAGTGTAACAACTCCCATCTGTACGTGATTTTCCCTGCCATATTCGATACCTGATGAAGAGGACATCCATCCTCGAAATGTCGTAGAGAATAAAATTGTGAAAATCAAGAAAGGCTCAGTGTCTCCGTCTATTTCCTGCTAAAATCTGCCTATATACTGAACTGCATTCTAATTCAAAAGAATCATTATGCACCGTTCCTAAATATTACTCATTTATTTTTGATGCACTGGGATTTTATTATCATTTTGTACATTGTTCAGTTTAGAAGTTTTTATTCGGTATGAGAAATATTCAGACTCTTCAATCATTTGCACCGGTCGAATGCTCTTACCAATTTCACCACGGACCCCATGTTCCTAAAAGAGTTTGAGAATTTTCGTATGACGTTTTGTATGATGTTTATCGGGGACACACTCCTCGGTTTTTCATTATTTTTTCTTTCCAGAATTACAACCTGCTTTAAATAAAATTTTTAAATTTGAGTTCTGGCACTACACCATTAAAAACTTCATAACTTAGAAGTAAACATATTTCAAGAATCTCTTTGCCTAAATTTATGAATAATTGAAAAGGTAAGCGAAAATTAGAAACAGATAAGAGTCTTCGTTTCAATTTAAATCAATTCATGAATTATCTCATTACGTCTTTCTATTTTCCTTCCCATACGTTCATTTCCGTCTTAGGGTTCATTCTAGCCTCCAGAACGCAACAATGGAAATGTCACTTAACAAACAAAATGTTACAGTAGAGTCTCTCAAATTCGAACGATTGGGGGGTATTTTTGACATTTCTCACCTCCCAAATTCGAACGATATTTTTAAAACTAACTGAATTTATGTGAGATTAAATTGCACTTTGAATAAAATTCCCGTAATTTCTCACAAGCCTTAGTGGTAACATACTTTCTTTTCATTTTATTCGCACATAATGTGTGTAAATATTCAGGAAACAGCACAGAAATGTGATTTTTAATCATCCACAACACGATTTTTTAACATAACCCTACAATTGACATTTTAAATCCAACCGGCTTCGAATTTGAGAGATTCAGATTTGAGAGACTCTACTGTACTTGTTACAATGTGATTGGGAATAGGCCAGTCAAAATTGAGAGAAAAGAAAACCCACTTCTGAGCCAAAGGCTGTCAATTTCTCTCGGCCACTAAAGAGCTCGCAGGTGCGAGTAAGAGTTTCAAAAATTGGCCTTCAGATCCCGTCAGAATGTCACTTTGGACGAGTGGAATCTTGAGGTTGTTAAAGACTTCAAAGGAGGCCTTGTCTCTTAACCCTTTAAAGACGATTGGAACACCGGTGTCCCATAAAGAAAATATTTCTTCCTGACTACCTAAAGTTATTTTTTTCCTATATTTGTATATAATTGTAAAGTAGAAGGTTGAAGGAATCTAGAATATTTTTTACAAGTCTCTAGTTATTTGATATGTAGTAAATATGTAAGCTCAAAAATGGCGAATTTTTAAATTCTCAAATTCATAATTAAATTTATTTATTTTTTATACTTCCAATTTTTTTTAAGCAAAACCGTTTTGGCAATAAAAACTACAATACTCATACGTAATATTTTTCATTAAAAGGAAAAATATTATTCATTGGTATTGTCAGAAAAATTACTTTAATTTTTGGGCTATTTTTGTCCCTATCGACAATAGAAGCACAAAATATACAGAATCAGGCTCTGTTGGGCTATCCAAAGTAAGATGTAAGACTTATCATTAATTATGTTTCTCAGTTTAATTTTTATTGTTGATTTTCAGTCCGTAAAAAGTGTCTCGTCGTTAAAGTGTTAAAAGAACGTAAGGAACGTTAAGGAACTACTTAAGTAAGTAAGTAAGTAAGTAAGTAAGAAACTCCATCTATGGGTGCTCGAAATCAGTATAGAATTTCCTTTGAGCTATATTTCACAAACATTCGTTTTAATTAGAGCCAAAATATTGTTTTTTTATAATAACCAAGACTTTGTAGAGGGCGTGACCTATATTTCAATGAATGTGACACGAAACGCTCATAGAAATTTTGGTAGATCAATTTTGGGAGATTTGTGTTCTCTCGGTAGTAGAATTCGAGCAGTAAAAAAGCTTGGTTAAAAACCTTTCAATCAGTAAAAGAATTTTTTTATCATATTGTACAATCTTACATGTTACTTTTTGTATCCTGGGCATGGGCATGCACCAATAAGCTTCTTATTAAACTTATTTATTTGAATTCAATTTTAAAAAATAATTTGTCTCAAGACTTCAAAATTTTTGAATTCTTATTTTTGCAATTTTGAATGCAAATTTCAAAACTTCTGTGGAATCTCAATTCTCTCTCCCTTCAATATAAGCTCCCTCTTTCTGCATAAGAATAACGTGAAAGCATCAATGGCATAAAACAAGTTGACTCGTACGAGGAATCTACCAAAATTAAAAGTTTTTTTTCTTTTATTTTACGACTTTTCACATAAAATATCAGTGTACACAGTCGCATACACATCATTTCATACAATAACAAAATTTTGGCAAATCTAGAATGAAACTTTTTCAATTAGCATAAAATATCCGGTATATTATTAAGTACATTTTGTAAGCACAAGTAATATGTGTACAAAATAAATTAAATGAAATTCAAATAAGATAAAAATTGAGCTAGACTTTGTGAACTGGATGAGGAGTACACAAACTCCCATCCATTTGCTCCAAACACACTCGATACCCTGGTATTTCTCGACTCTATGGATATATTTTAAAAGCTCTAACTTTTATTCCTCATCCAAAAATGTTTGAGACGGTGCCACAGAGGAAAACTTTCTAGCCGCAATTTACTTTGTCTAAATAATTTGTTTGTTTCCTAACTAATTTTATTTTTCCCCGTATTGACTTGATGTGGCACATGCACAAGTATAATGCTTTTCTTTCTCCATCACCGAACCCTCGTATACTTGGGTAAATAGCATGGAAGAATATATTCAATTTTCACCTGATTCGAATTCAATTAGAACACACGGTGAGAATCAAGAGAAAACTCCATTATCGACGCAAGTAATCGAATCATTGAATTATTGAAGTTCTCTGTCTTACCAGTTGGACCCTGCAGCATCCAATTCATCCTACATCCACTATGTGTTTTCCCATTCCATTTCCCACTACTCAAGCATGGATCAACTTTACTCCTTGTAATCCAAAAGTGATCTCATACACCATCTAACGTATATGAAATGGCAGTCTATTACATTTTAGACGCTGTACCGCAGTTGAACCACCAAGAGGGTGAGGAATGAAAAAAGAGAGTGAAAGATGGGCGGAGAAAGCCTCCTAATCATTTATCATTTCAAGTTGCCTCTATATATACCCCCTACACTGAGAAAAATTTATATGATTAATTTCGGGAAGTAAAGTAGCTTAGTTTCCTTAAAAATGTAAAATATAACGAGTGAAAGAATTTTTAGAATATAGGGGAAAATGCCCATGCTTTGTATGGTCCCAAGCTTCATAATGACTAATTTTTTTTTAAGTTTCTCAATAAATGTGAACATTGGCACCAATATTTTAAAAACTAAGAGAAAGTATCCTGTTTTTAAAATATATTGCGGAGTCACATTTATTCAGGAACATAGGAAAAATTTAGTCATTATGAAGCTTGGGACCGTGAAAAGCATGGGCATTTTCCCCTACGTTGACTTGGAAGAAATACAAATAATAAGTTTCGGAATATTACTTAAAAAAAAATACGAATTCCTGGTCTTCTAAATGGGATTTAAACCCAGGATACTTCCATCCTTTAGAGAATTTTCTGGAACTTCAACCCTTATTTATTACTAAACAAAAACAACTAAAAATAACAATACTAGTTGCATGTTCTTATACGGACTATGACAACTATACTAAGTCCTCAACGTGAAATCTCAGGAAATACGTATAAATCAAAAAAATACAAAAAATGAGAAGAAAATTGAAAAGCTTGAAAATAATTTGCCATGTCACATTTTATGTGACATGGCAAATTATTATGACACACGTCTTAACGGTCACTGAATTTAAATTCTGTGCATTAATTCATTACAAATTCTATTAATTTAGATAGAGTTAACTATCCAAGAAAACAAATTGGCAACTAGAATTCAAATCCGAAAAGAGGAAAAACACCAATTTTAATAGATTCGACGGGATGTAGAATTTTCAGTCCGCCATTTTGAGCAAAAATTTTGAATAACCTTCTGTGAAGCAAGAAAACAATAACAAAATGTGGTTTGATCTCTGTCAGACTATTTTTCCCAAGTAATTGAAGAACTAAAGTTACTAAAACTCTATTCCCGACAGAAATTCGGATATCAATTGCAGAGGAATAGATTATCTAAAATCACTCAATTTTGCGTATGATGTGTAATACCATGGTAAGGAATGGGTTAAAGGAATATAATTATTAGGGACAAATCAAAAGCTCAACTTAAGAAATATGTAATATTGATATAAATAAATGGTAATGAAATATCTACCTTTTTCTTATGCAAAGGACAATGGGCAAAATGTTCGCCACGAATGAGACCTATACCATCGAATAGGTATAGACAAAGGTAACACCTTTTGTTCCGGATCCAACCTCAAAAGTATGTAGGAAAAGCACTAGAACATAAAACAAATTGTTAAGAAGTGTGACAATTTTCTTTACAAAACTCCTTTTATACAATAACAGTTTATCTTATGTTGGTCATTTCAGAAAACAATTTTTAAAGAAGGGCTCAAGGAAGACTTTTCTATTACAAACCATATCTTTATCTCTTCATTTTCATTCCAATTTTCCAGATTTACCTAATAAATCCTTGAACATTCTTCAAATTCATAAAAATGATTCTAGGGAAATGTCTCCTATGCACAAGTATTCCCCTTGACAAATGGGTTAAAGCTTCTGAAGATCGCAAGGCCCTAAAAGTTATCGTTATCTAAAACTTTGAATAATATATTCAGAACGTTTCTGAAGAATTTGAACGTTTTGTTAAAATTCCTTTGGTACGGTACTTTTAAATTTTATGATCTTCACCAACTGTAGCTCCTTAAGGAGAATATTTCCGTAAAGGAGACAAAAGAACGCAATACTTTTAATGGAATTAAAAGATATTCTAGGATATTTAAGGGAAATCAGGATAATTACAAAGAAAATTGAGAGATTATGGTTTCTTCTAGGAAAATGCTCCTTAACTTCTCCTTTAGAAATCATTCATTGACAACTACGACTTACAATATACCGTTATCGAGAATAAAAGCAAGCTTCATAAAAGAAATTCTACCCATTTCAGGAACACTTACTTTAAGATATCTTAGACAATTAACGTAATAGACAATAAGTTTCTTCGGGACATATGTTGAAGACACACCAAGGACTCCGAAAATACCGATGGTTTCCCATTACACGAAAGAAGATTTCATTTTCTTGCCCTGTAATGCGCGATGGATTTAAAACATGAGAAGTTTGTATGGGAGCTACTAGATAAAGCTGCCAAGAGAAAAAATCTAAAAATATGTATTTAAAGCTTAAGTCATACATTGTCTTTGAGCCGAATTTCATTAAGATCGGTTAAGCCTTTTTCGATAAATAATATGCCAAAGTTGGGAATTTTCAGAAGGATATTGTTAATTTCCCAAGGTTAAACAGTCCTTTTTGGCTTTGGTCTCGGTAAATTTTAAGTCATACACCAACACCTACAAAATGGGCCTCGTCCCATCTCTGGCGAAGGGTTGGACCAGCTCCCATACATTTCTGCCCATTGTCCTTTTTACAAAATATTTGTTAGGAATTGTTTTCGTTTTATATACAGTTGTGTGCTTGTAATAAACATTAAACAATTACATTAGGGGAATGTTGGCATGGTTCCCACAGAGTGAACCTTCAAACAACGCAAATTTTCTCTTTGTTTACAAAGAACTTGTTCGTCATTCCTTAGCCATAAGATAGATAATTATTAAGCTCATGAGACGAGATGAGAAATGGTAAGTTGCAAATAAAGAGAAAATTCACATCGTTTGAAGGTTTGATGGAAAAAATGAGGCGATAATTTTTGGGAGAGAGTGGAAGAAAAGAAGATGTAACCAGCTCCAGGTCTGGTTTTAGAGTGCGGTACTTTATTAATCCCAGATCTGGTGAGCCCGGTTGGGATACAATGCAAAATAATTGTATTATCTCATACAGTGTTGTGCCCAATTTGGTAACACAACACCTCTCCCTTCTTAGGAAGATGCAGAGGGCATCGGAAAAAAAGTATTACATTTTTTTTACATCATTAGTACCTACTTGGGCTTTTTTTTACAATATTGTTATGTTTTTTTTTCTGCTCCTTTTTTGTAATTATACATAATTTTAGTATTCTGTATTTATTAATTTTAGTATTACAATTTTCTTAACTAATCAAATAAATTTCAGTTATATTAAACTTCCCTTAATGTTCTTTATTTTATTATTTATTTTATTTTATTTTATTTCCTCATTTCAGTTACAAATAATATTTTCCTTTCAATTTTGTTTTTACTTATCAATTCATGTATTTTTTGTTGTCAATAAGCCCCTTTTTATACCTTCACCAACAATTAAAATTTGTGCAAATCGATTAAACGAGAAATAATTATGAAATTTGAGGTGTTCAAAATTGCTCATCGTTCAGCTTTTCATTTCAAATAGTTTCGATCATCGCGAATTTAAAGCATCCCAATTGAGTACCATTTCACACGTACACCTTATGAGAATACAAGACTGGCAATCTATGCTATTTTCCTTTACTCTTTATATAGTTTTAAAAGGTTATTGTGGTAAGTCTTCTCCTTGTTATTTATTTTGATAGTAGTGGTGATTTGTTAAGAAGCAGGACTTGATCTCCCACTTTGAAGGTCACTGGGTTAGTAGAGTTATCGTAGTAGGTCTTACTCTTTTCTTTTACGATATTCAATCGTTCTGCAGCAATTTTTTGAGAATAGCTTAGTTTTCGTCTTAATTCTGTGACAAAATCATCATAGCAATAATTGGGCTCGACGTGAGGTTGATTGAAAGATGTGATGTCGAATTTTTCACCAAAAATAATCTCGTGAGGGGTCATATTGTGCGACTGGTGTACAGCGGAATTGTAGGCGGCTACTGCCATCGGTAGAATGGTATCCCAATCCCTTTTACCATTGTTAGTGTAAATTCTAAGGTACTCACCAATAGTTCTGTTTGATCGCTCAACAGTTCCAGACGTTTGGGGATGGAAAGGGGTTGCAAACTTTTTGTTGATATTTAATAATTTGCAAACATGTTTAAAAGTAGCCGAATTGAAGCAGCCCCCTTGATCACTGCATATCTGGATGGGCGCTCCGAACACGCAAACAAATCGATTTACGAATGTTTCCGCGACGGTATTAGCAGTTTGGTCTGTCATAGATTCTGCAACGAGATATTTAGATAACTCGTCTTGAATCACTAATATATATTTGTTCTGTTTGTGTGTTTCGGATAACGGGCCTAAAACATCCATTGTGATACGGAAAAACGGATACGGTGGAGTCGTTGTTAGTTTAAGCGGCATACGAGTGCTACGGGATATTTTATTTTTCTGACACGTCTCGCAACGATTAATGTACCTAGCTACGATTCGACGCATGTTCTTGAAAATATATTTATCCTTAATTCGTAAATGAGTGCCTGTTACCCCTCGATGGCCATATAGTGGGTTTTCGTGAAACTCCTTGATGACATCTTGAATTTCTTCGGGATCGTGAAGCCGTTTAACTTGGTTAAAATAGATTGTTATTTGAATATTCGCTGCCTTAAAGACGTAATTTATCATCCTTTTCACGAGTAAATACTCGAATTGTGGGAAAGTTATATTACTTTTACATAATTTTATCTCTCGAATGTTTTGTGCAATGCAGAATTCTTTTAATTCGATAAGGAGACGGAACAGCGATGGGTAAGTTACTTTCGAGATCTGGCCTAGTTTTCCGAATATAAAATGAACTCCACGAACTTCTACCATGTTAAGTTTATAATTTTGTAACTTGCCCAGGGCGTCATCAACTAAAGTTTTATCGAAATTTGGAAAGTCCTCGATCGTGTTATCGCTACAGATAACAAGAAACTGATGGCCTTTTTCTTTCATACCTATGAATTCTTCCTGTTGTTCTGTCACAATATCAAGAACGTCAACTTCTCGAAGCGAAACAAATTTTTCATAATCTTCGTAAGAACTAGGGGAGTCTTCTTCAGGTTTTATTATTTTCTTCAATGCACGAGTTTGAGATCGAGTTACTACATGCGAGTCTAATTCATGTGAGGAAGTGATTGGTACGGTATTAATGTTAGGGTTTTCGCCACAAAAGAGACATTCGAGGTCCAACTTTTCGGAATCTTTGATCGGCAGACGGGAGAGTGCATCAGCATTTGTATTCAACTCGCCTTTTTTATAAACCACTTTAAACGTGAATTCTGACAGCTGCAATCTCCATCGAATGATTCTACTAGAAGGATTTTTCTTATTATAAATCCATTGCAGGGGTTGGTGATCGGAAACTACTGTGAATTCCTTTCCTAACAGATAGACCCGATAATACGTTATGAAAAAGTACACCGCTAGTGCCTCCTTTTCTATAGTTGAATAGTTCTTTTCCGCCTTTTTCAGAACCCTACTTCCATAAGAAATAACTTTACCCTCCTGTGATAGAATGGCTCCAATCGCGTAATTGCTGGCGTCTGTAGTTAGGGTAAACTCTTTATCGAAATCTGGGTAGGCTAGCACGGGGAAGGAGGTCAGTTTTTCTTTCAAGGAGTCAAAACTAGATTGGCATTCAGGTGTCCAAGGAAAATTATTTCTTTTCGGGTTTGTAAGATCTTGATTCTTCTTGGCCTCGTTACATAAGTGAATGAGGTTGGTGAGGGGGTATGCGATCTCCGCAAAATCTGCAATAAACCTACGATAATACGACGCCAACCCCAAAAAAGACTTGACTTCCTTAACACACGTCGGTACTGGAAAGTTCGAAACTGCTTCTGTCTTTTTCGGATCTGGCCTAAGCCCTTCAGAAGAAATGACGAACCCCAAATAAACTAGTTTTGTCTCGAGAATCTTACATTTCCCTGGATTTAGTTGTAGTTTATGCTCACTTAAACGTTGTAGAACGGTCTCTAACTTTGAAAGGTGTTCCGAGACTGACGAGGAATAAACTACTATATCGTCGATATAAGCGAAGCATGTCCCTTCCAGTAAATCTCCCAAAGCATTCCGAATTAGACGAGAAAAGGCTGCTGGTGCACAACTTAATCCGAATGCAAGACGTTCAAATTCAAAATGCTGTCCGAGAGCATTAAATGCCGTCTTATGTTTACTATCTTCAGATAGCTTCATCTGGAAAAAGCCAGAAGCCAGATCCAATGTACTGTAATATTTGCTATTGCCCAATTGATCGAAAATATCTTCAATCGAAGCTAAGGGATATTTATCCTTGACCGTGATATCATTTAGTCTTCTAAAGTCCACTACTATCCGCCATTGTTTATTTCCGTGAGCATCAGGTTTTTTTGGGACGAGTAGCAACGGAGAGTTATAAGGGCTACAGCTAGGTCGAATGATTTTGCTATCAAGCATTGTTTGTAATTGCCTTTTCGCTTCTGGACGCTGGTGAAATGGTATACGATAAGATTTTTCATTCACGATATCTGCTTCTGGATAAGTCTCTATCTTGTATTCTTCACCGATTACATGAGACAATGCATCTCCTTCTAAATGAAAAGTCGCGTTATACTTTTCACACATTTCGCGTAATCTACCCTTATACTGGGAATCCAGAGATCGATTTAACTGAATTTGCTCAAATATAATATCTCCTCGGTTTCTTTCTACTAACGAATGATTTACCAGCTGACTATCCATGGTAAAGGATTCATAATTTGATAAGGGTTCTGTCGAAGGGGGACTTATATTGAGCAGATGAATTGCGTGGCCATTGGTATTAATTATCGGAACTTTGGCCTTGTAGTTCACCGGCGCAATGACACAATCGGGAATAAAAATAGTATTGTCTTCATCCAACGGTTTTTGGTGACAAACCAAGGGTGAATTGGTAGAAAATGTAAATTCTACTAGGGTTTCTCCATTAGGATGAAGATGAAACTTTGAAACTTGTTGAGAGTATCCTACCAAATCCGTTGGGGTGGTATACAAGTTCTTCTCTACAGTCTTTTTTAACATTGATGGCGGATGATTCGCGTTTTCTTGGCACTGATTCGGCGGCATGGTTTTGGGGTCTTTTTTAACGCCAGATAAATTTGTCTTTGCATTAGACGACGGGACTTCTCGCATTTGATCAATTTCAATAAATGGCACGGCGATTTGCAAACTCTTAAAGAATACGCGTTTCTCTCTCATATATATAACGGCATCCCATAGGTGCAAAAGGTCACGTCCAATAATTCCGTCGAATGGAAAGTGACTTTCAGGGAGAATGTGAAATTTGGCTATAATTGGGAGAATTTCTGGCGAATCAAATCCAATCTTGGTACTGATAGTCCCCAAGGTAATTGTTTTTCCTTCAGTTATACCTCCAATCATATGACGTTCGTTCACACTAACTAGAGTGTCGGGGTGAAGACAATTTATTTTAAAAAATGATAATGACGAGCCATTATCAATAAGGATCGTAAAAGTCTTATTTGGATTCGCAGAAGAAAATATGTGTATGAGATGAGGATTGGGTGGATTCTCCACAAAGTAGCTTGGAACAATTATTAATCCCTCTCGGTCGGCAGGTAATCCAGCAGTTGGCCTGCCGACCGTGTCACGTTTCCCGCATCCGGACAATCGTCTTGAGCAAAAATTTCTTGCTCATTATACAGAGCAGTGGAGTCGAATTGACCACCCCTGGGAATGAAAACTGTACGTTCTCGATTTCCTGAAGCCTGAGCAGAACTATTTAATCCCTGTCCGGAATTATTCAGATTTTGTCTGGAATTGTTGAAACTGCGATTTTGTGATAAATTTTGGGTTTGGTTTCCACCGTTTCCAATATTTGTGGAAGAAAAATTTCTCGAACTTGAGTTCTGTTGTGCTCCACTTGTATTGGGCCAATTGGATCGAAAAAAGGGAATTCCACCGACATTTCTGTTAGAGACATTCTGTGAGAATTGCGGAGTATTAGTAGGATTAGTCTGATCGAGATTAGAATTATTCGGAGAGACTTTATTGGAATCTCGCGTTTCGTTCTGTTGCCCATGCACCTTGAGACGGCTTTCGGCGAACAAAATCGCAGAAGAAAGGTTTGAAAAATTCTTTGCCAATAGCAAGATGCGAGTATCGTTATCACGGATATTATTTGCATAGGCATCGATCGCCAATCTCACATTACTCTCTCTTAGTGTCTGTGGTAAATTTCCACCCAATTGAGAAGAATAAGCAATGTTAAGTACGGAGAGAGCCTCAGTAACTCTTTGTCCAAAAAGTTTGAGGGTCTCTTTCGCACCAATGGATATTTTTTGCAAAGCAGTTATTGCGTCAGGAAGAGAGACTTCCGGGGAGACTGCAGAAAGAAGAGCAGCTTTGAATTCCGGATATGTAGAAAGTGACTCTCCGCGAATATTTAGATATAAATCAGGGCTTAATTTAATCATTAACAATCGAATAAATTCTTTATCTTTTGAAGGAGCACTTTCAGCAAAAAATTGATCATAAAGCCCATCACAAATGGAAACAAAATGATATACGACATGGGGCTCACCTGTACATTTTGGAATATCTTTGTATATGTCTGAAAACGGTACTAAAGCCATGGTAGATGCGTTGTTATCACCGGTGAGCTCAAGGATGGTGGGGTGTTCGTCGTAGCTGAAGACTGTATCCGTTGAAGATGCCGAAATAGGAGTTTGACTGTCGGAGAGAGCTTTTATTTGTTCGATGATAGGTGTAACTCCCAATGAGAGAGGGATGGCTTTTTCAGGAGTTCTTTGAAGTGTTGAACTGAAGAAATTGGAGCTGAAGATGCTGGTAGTCGAGATGAGAGAGTTGGATGTAGAGATGGAGGTGGATGTGATATTTATTGCGCTTTCTGATGTAGCACGTGTAGATGGTGGCGAGCGGAGGGTTTTTTTGCTTTTATTAAAAGCTGTGGTTTCAGGATCGCTTGTGGAACCCTGAGATTGTTCTGGAGTGGGCACGTGGGCCTGTGTCGGCACGTGGGCCTTTTCGGAGGAGGATTTTTGGTTTTCACTCACTTTAATCACCTTATCTCTTAGGTGGAAGCTTGTGCGCTTATTACTCATTAAGATTGTTGCACTTTCTTTAATGAATAATTATAATTTGTGGGTTTTTTTGCACTAACACTTCTGACACCAATGATGGAAAAAATGAGGCGATAATTTTTGGGAGAGAGTGGAAGAAAAGAAGATGTAACCAGCTCCAGGTCTGGTTTTAGAGTGCGGTACTTTATTAATCCCAGATCTGGTGAGCCCGGTTGGGATACAATGCAAAATAATTGTATTATCTCATACAGTGTTGTGCCCAATTTGGTAACACAACAGGTTCACTCTGTGCGAACCATGCCTACATTCCCCTAGTTTCGCAAAATATTGGTTTGAAATTTAATCAAAAGGGGACGAAACATATTGAAATGCCCATGCAAGTTTAAAATCGTATTGATAAAAAAAGTTGTAGGTATTTTAGAAGATTTTCAGATGAGGGATTGGGAAGGTCCTCAATAAATATTTACGATTCCCATCGTAAGCAAAATAATGACTATCGAATAAAATGTAAAAGTAATGGCTGAACCCGCACTAAAGTAGCCGTAAAATCTTACGTAAGGGATGGTCGTAACTATAATTGGGCAACAATTATCACAGGTTCAATGATAAATTTCGTTCAGTGTTTCAGAGCTACTGTATATGCGTAACTTTCAAAATAGAATACGAAGAACATATAATTTCTGATTCTGACACAAATTTCTTCACCGTAAATCAATATTTTAACTCAGTTCTTACATGGAAAATTCTATATTTGTATCTAACAACTTACATAATGCTGTATAAGCTTGGGTGGAAGAGTAAGGGTGAGAAAAAGAGTGTGGAGGACTCTACTTGAGAGCTTTTTCTATAACCACAAATACTTCTAACCAACCCTCTCTCAAATTCTCCAAATACCACCCACTCAATAGGGACCTTACATATAGAAAATACGATGAGTACAATAAATGGAACCTTTTACTTCTTTTTTTCTCCTTGCTACTTCTTCGTTCTTGGTGGTTAATAATACCCCAGAATAAAGGTAAATATAAATCGTCATTGTTATTATTACAATAAAATGTGAAATAAAATACGTCTATTTGTTGTTTTCTTTCCATCATCAAACACAAAAGATTGCATGATTTTAGTGAGTTTTCCACCATAGTACACTCAGTTGGTGGAGAGAGAAGAATGAATGGTATTACAGTAAAAAAGAAGGTTGTCAGCAAATTACCATCACAACTGTTGCCACCCAACATTACAAGCAGACCACCCATCCCCCTTTTGCCACCCACTTTCGCATTGGGGACACTATTTCAAACCCCAAACCATGTCTTCCCGTGATTCTGTCATATTCCCTCGCAGGCATCCTCACCCCCATCCTGAGCACACATTTAAAATGTTATCGGAACTTCCACGCCATTTAATCTCGACGTTTTTGCCAGGCACTCACTTCTAGAATTTATCACAAGCACAAAACGTAAAATAATTGATTTTTTTTCTCACCACCTACACCCTTGACTGCCACTGACTATCGAACCTCATCATCATTAAATGTTCATTAATTATCTTCCTCAGTTGAAACCGAAGAGAATGGCTAAGGACAAAAAAGAAAAGAAGTTGGGAAGCTGCGAGAGCATAAGACAAGTCATTGTCATCTATCTGGTAGTCATTTGAGATGGTGAGAGCATATAATATGTGTGTGTGTGTCTGTGTCAGAGCACAAAGTTTTATTCCTAAAGACGTGAAAGAAAGCATCATCCGAAGTCCTTTCATCCCACTTCTGACACCACATTCACAATTTTCTCCAGCTTTCACTGTGACTTCTTTTTTCTTCTCATCTACCCAATCCTCCGTGCCATATACACAGAATACGGAAATACTCTGTGGGATTTTCCTCCTGCAGCCCACCCATCAACGGATTATGTTAGTTTCAGTCTCAGTTCACCACAATTCTCTTCCTCTTCCTTCCACACTCACACAACACAGGAGGAGTGTATCCCTATGAAGCTTTCTGACGCGGTTTGGATAAAGTTTCAATTATACAAGCCACACCACACCATCCTCCCCACATTTATGAGAATCAGACTTTTACATAGTGCCGCACTAACCCTCATACCTTTATTCAACATCCCCCAAAACCGTTGTTGATATTCAAACTCAATTGAGAACACTGATATTTGTCCATATTACAAAGTTTCCAATTTGATATAGTCATCTATAAATCTTGCCTTATGGCCCCTGCGGCCGTCTAGAGGAAGTCTTTCAAGCTTCGCACATACTCTATCTTCAAACACTTCATATTTTTCCCATATTCCTCTAATGAATCTGACCTAGTGGCAATATTTCAATTCAATTCAATTTTGTTCATTATATTACTCCTCAATTATGCTTAGTTACGCCTGCCAATCGACTTCACTACCGATCTCATCAAGTAAACATTAGAAATCACTGATCGTATATATCAAATAGTTTTCCACGGCCTTAACCAATTGCTTTGTGCAGTGCAATCGTTTTAATGCTGGAAATGGTGCGTACAATAATTGCACTGCACAAAGCAATAGGTTAAGGTGGTGTAGCAAAAGCAAGTCAAGCAGAGCGTGTGGCCTTTAAAGCTCAATGGTAGAGTATTCGTCTAGTTAACGAGAGGTTCGATCCTGGGTGGACGCAGGAAATTTTCCTGTCTCCACTCCGAGAAAACTAGACGATTTGAGTGTCTTTTGCTCTGATTGACATAGTACTTTACTTCAAAATGCCAAATATTGGTGGAAACTTCTTACAGTGAGGAAAGTCGTAAGAAATTCTAAAAAAAAGTTTAAAAAAAAACATAGGGTAAGTGTGCCAAATTCCGGTCAGCTTGCTATTTCGGCCACCTTTTTTGTTCCTTGATTTTCCATGAACTTTTATATTTTACGTACTCTAGAGATTATACAATGCAAAAGAATAACAAAAAATGTAGCTTCGACAAACGAGATGACGTGAAAAAGATATTGGAAGAATTCCTGAAGGGCAAGGAACTATGAGAATGAAGGTGGCCGAAATAGGGCACCAAAGCTATGTCTATATTTTTATTCATTATAAAATGAATCAAGAATGATTTTAGAGTAAATAAAGACTGTAAACTTTTTACAAGGTTCCCAGCAACACTGTTTCAGAAGAAAGAATAAAAAAAAATCAATTTTTATTTAAAATATTACATTTCAAATTTGAGACTTTGACGCTTGCATGCAACTATGCTGAAATTTGGCACACTTACCCTATAGCACGTTCTCGAGATATCTTAAAAAGAGATATTTTTTCACAGACAGAGAAAAAAGTTTGGGGAAAATAAAGATCATGTTAATTGACATGAATTTCACGAAGGTCTTTCAAGAACTGAGTTACAAAGTCTGAAAAGCAAAAATATTGAGGTCTCAAAAATCTGAGGAATTATATTATACATATAACTCTGATGAATTCGAAAATGTAAAATATAGGTTTTTAGCAGAACATGTTTTAACACTGAGATATTCAAAATACAAAAGAAAGTTATTGATTGTCTATTTAAACTGCTCAAACAATGGTTTAAACTGATCATAAATAAGACAATGATTTTTTTTTTTCAAAATCCAAATTAGACGAAATAGCAATTACATATATTTTGAAATGCATTTACTTGATATATTTCAAAATTCAGGTCACGTTTTGGAATGATGATCTCATAAAAGATCCATATGCCAAAACTGAAAAAAAAATTATGTATGGTTTTCCTATTAGTGAATAAACCATTAAAACGATTTTTCTACAACTCAAATTGTTATGGAAAACAAAAGATATGATTACCAAATTACTTAAATTAGATTTCTAAAAAAAATCATATCTTCTTTATGTTTGAAAATAAGCGATCATTAACTTTCTTTTATATTTAGGATATCAAAATTTTAAAACAAATTCCTCTAAAGTCCATATTTTGATTTTTCGAATTCTTCAGAGAGATGCCAAGCTTTTCCAGGATAAATAAGTGTAAAATAAACAAAATGTAGGGGAATTGTTTCAAACATCGGACACCTTTGTGATTTCTCAAAATCCCATAAATTTTTTTTTTTTTTTTAATATTTCTAGAGGTTGTAAAATAATGTCAAAGAAACAAAAGATCGTCGCCTTACGAACAAAACAAGATGCTGTAGAAAAATCCTTTAAGGTCTAGAAGGGTAAAAGGTTTCACGAAACTCTGTGTCCGAAATAGCACACAAAGAAATGTCTATATTTTTAAAAAATTTAATTATTATTACTAAATTTTTAAGGTTTTAATGGCGATATTAACGCCTTTAGTTTTATGTGCAATTCATGTTTTTTTATGTTTTTGTGCATGCAATGTTTCGTTAATTTATTTTTGTGGATTTTATAAATAACTTTGAAGTTATTACGAATGATTTTACACAAAAAAAAATGAAAAATTTATTTAGATTTAAGATATTATATTTCGAGCTTAAGACCTTTGGGTTTAAAATGTCCGAAATTTGGCACAGTTCTCTTAATACCTCGGATATTGCTTAATAGAAAATAAAACTGACGTTTGTTGTGAAATCTTATTTTAAACCGGAAATACAGCGACACAGCGACCAAATAGTTTGTTATAAAAAAGTATTGCCCTCTACACACTATTGAAATTTATGTCCATATTTAACAGTTTTTCTTACACAAGCGCAGGGAATTTGCTTCAATATGGACATAAATTTCTCTATTGTGTAGAGGCCATAACGCGCGTGATGAATCTATGACTAACACTTATAGATTTTCTTAAAACTTCCAAAAAATTGACTATGAAAATCAATAAATGTTTAGGGGTCCAGGAAATTTAAAAGATATAAGAGATGTACTGAAAGCGTTAAACCAATGTTCAAAAAGTAGGTTTAAAAAAATCTCAAATAAATTTTGGAGTAAAATAAGGGACTGAGAGAAAAAGGATAAAAAATGTCTCGATATAATTTTTATGAGAGGAAGGGGTACTGAAACCCAGAAGACGATATCTCTTACCGTTCAATCTCTAGCCGGTTAACAAGTTTAAAAAAAGCGGATAATATAAATGCTGTTTTCTCTCTGAGGTGTTTATCCATTTTATTTTCTCCCATTTCCCAATGTAAGAAAATCCAAAATTGAATCTCTGACTCATGTCAGGAAAATTTCATTTCTTATTTAAAAGCTTGCAGACTTCACCTCCAAAACTAACCGCGTTAACCTCATTTGCTGGTGTCTAACGCTATGTTAGTTCCCAACAATAGAATGAATTGAATTCCCCATTAAAAACTATTTACAAAACCAACCACCATACATCCAACTCCTCCGAGTACTCTTTTCATACATCCTACTCTAACAACTCACCCCACCAACTAAGGGAACGCGATAAAGCTGGGAAGCTTTGTGTTTTAATATTTTTATCCGACATTATAGCCGGAAAGTGAGTTCCTCCCTGTTAGCTGCTAACTGGTGATTTTAACCATTTAACACTCCACAAACATAAGCACACAAAGTGGGTGCATGGATTTTGTACCGCTTATGTGCTGAGGGTTAAAATTGTCGTTTGTATATTCAACAATTTTTCACTATCATTGTACCGACATCTCACTATATAGACGTGCATATTTTCGCATTACCCTTGTGTTACAATCTCATTTTATAGCCCCGACCCCTAAATTTTTTCCCCACTTTACCCTCCGGGCAGTAACTCTGAAAAAAAGACTAGGACAAAATTTGGTCTCTTTCCAAGTGTGATAATAAAAGAGGTGACAAAATGGAGTAGACTTAGAGGAATACTCCCTCTTGTGAGTTTTACTACTTCATTGTGGGAATAAGTCGAGGTTAATTGCAATCAACAATAGCCAAACCGGAAGTCATCGGGAAGAGATAATCATTCAAGAAAACACATCAACTATCTCCAGATCTTTCGGCTCGATCTCCAAGTCTTTATCAGTGGTCAAGTCTTGCAATCTTTCTCTGAGACTCGTTCAGGGTTTTGGTTAGGATTACAACAGGGCATAAAAGGGAACGGGGGCACTATTCTTACACTGTCTTTTACAATTTTTGTATTACTTGGCACAATTTTCGGATCTTCTTCTTCGTCTTGGGTCTAGCTGTTTCCCAGAAGACCCAAGACCCAAGACGAAGAAGAAGATCCGAAAATTGTGCCAAGTAATATAAAAATTGTAAAAGAGAGTGTAATAATAGTGCCCCCGTTCCCTCTTATGCCCTGTTGTAATCCTAACCAAAACCCTGAACGAGTCTCAGAGAAAGATTGCAAGACTTGACCACTGATGAAAGCTTGGAGACCGAGCCGAAAGCTCTGGAGTTGATAGTTGATGTGTTTCCCTGAGTGACTATCTCTTCCCGACGACTTCCGGTTTTCCCTATTAATTATTACTTCATGTTTCACAAACGCAATATTCAGTACAACATATATTACATTTCGGTTTTCACGACTGACTCCCTTGCAATACGTAAGCCGTCCTAAGCATTGCTTCCAATTTCTGGAAAAATACGAAGGACAATGCAAGATTAAAGATTCAACAAAATCTTGTTCTTTTGTTTCATATAATTAAATAAAAATATTAATAAGTTTATACTAAATTAATTATAATTTTAAAACCCAATTTTTGAACCCTCTAGCATAAGATTCTTTAATTCATTTTAAGATAATTTAGAATTATTTGATTGAACGAGAAAGTACATGGAAGGGGGAAATATAAGCCGGTTAGAAGATCCAAAGCTCAGTTTGTGGGACGGTATTCTCAAAAATTAAAGTCGATATCTCTGATAATAATTTGATCACTCGTGAAGACTGGGGCAAAATTCGTCAATTCTAAAATTTTAAAATTCGATATCTTCCAAGAAAAAAGGGACCTAGGCTTTAAATTTTTATCATAGATTGCCTTTATGAACCTCAATAAACGTCAAAGGTTTTAAGGAATTTGAACAAGGAATATAGAAAATAAAAAATAATTGAAATTTTGAACTCAGTTTTTAAAAGCCCTTCTGCCATTACTAAGGCTGCGAAGAGAATTTTTTTCCCAAAAACACGGTTTGGAAAATATCTTATGAAGCACATTTCTGGTTTAAATATTAAAAAGTGGTCTGCATAAAGTTATAAAGGAATAGATTTCCTATCAAAATATCTCGATTGAATATTTCTTTCATTGACGAGAATTCGTAACAAAACGAAAAAAAATGGAATAAAATACCCCACGCCTGACAAAATTTGCCCCAGCTGTTTTGAGAATTTGCACAAAATTATCTTTTAGAAAATGGTTCTGAAAACGTATTTTCTTTTGTGTTAGAGGAAAATAACTTCGGCAAAGTTGTAGAGCGGTAAATTTCCTATAAGAATATGCTAAAGAAATCATTCGGATTCACTGATAGCTTTTAAAAAAATAAAATATCCGTTTTGCCAAATTTTGCCCCAGTCTCCCCTATGTCTAATAAGGATAAACAATTAATAATCGGGCTTTTATCAACCAGACAAATTAGGGAAAAAATACTTTCTAGATCTAGAATTTCTAGATCTAGATCTAGAAGCATTTTGAATTCGAACACATTTAAGACTAGATAATTTTTGGTTATTTAAAAGATATTCAAACTCATAGACCGAGTTTTCTGTCACCTAACCCATTGCATGCCCACCCGAGATTTGGGTATTTCAAAATAAAGGAACTATAATGCATATTGCTGTCACTTTTGAGTTCGAGCACTAAAAGATTATGTGTTTGCGGCTACATCATTTACGGATGACTAAATATTGCAACTAGATTACAGGTTTACGGGTATCTCTTCGATAATGCACAATAACAACGTTGCACTTCATAGCACAGATAGTCAATCTTTGGCAATTTAGCATCCCCCTTCAAACAAGCAAATTGCATAACCCACAAATCCCAGGCGAAAATGAGTTTGAGAACCACTGTGGGTATTTGAGGTGGGTGTTCTAAATGTTAGCATGGCAAGGTACATTAATCGGTGGTCGTATTGTGGAGAGCGCTTCATTCCAGACGCGTCAATTAAAATCATTAAGTCGGGGGAATGAAATTGTGTTATTGGCCAGAAAGTGGAGAGATAAGGCCCCGTGGCACTAAATCGAGATCACTTTCAGTGCGCTAGATGATGTGTCGACACCACGATACACCATCAAACTACCTCATTCCATAAAACATCACCCCCGAGTTGATATTGTTCAGATATAATTGCATTGAAAATACACGCCAGTGTGGTTTAAAATAAATATTATTCAATTAAATTGTAGTTACTTAAATTGCAATTTGACTGTGAAAAGCTATTACAGTTTTATTAGTCTATAATCGTATATAAGACATAATGCACCAATTGAATGATTTAATAATAAAATTAGAGGAGTATATTATAGACAACTCACATTAATTACATTAAATTAAGAGCCCAACACAAGGGTAATAAAGTAAAACGACTAAGTTGGAATTGGATACATATTACTTCAATTTAATTTTTGGTGAATTATTATTCGATATTTAAAATTAAAATTCCAGATTTAGCAATAATTTCATTTGTTATGGCTTTGGCACACCTTTTAGATCAGGAAAATTTCATGAAGTCGAAATTCGAATCCCTTTCATTCTCACGTATTTTGCATATGACTATCTCATTCTTTCGCATACCAAATTCGATTGAGCTAAATTAAATTTGGAGTGATATTTAAAAGAAGAAGAAGAGTGCGAGGGAATGCGATAGACATATGCAAAGCATGTGAAAAGAAAAGGATTGGAATTTCGACTTCATGAAATTTTCCTGATCTAAAAGGTGTGCCGGAACCATTACAAGTAATTTTCCGAGAAATTCTTACCAGAATCTCTTTTTTCAATAAACTTTTTCTACGAAAACACAAATATTATAATGTCTCATGTCTAATTCATAATAATTATGGTTTTACGAGTATTTCGAAACTGTTTTAGATAGAGGGCCATGTTCAACGCAAAACATTTTCTTTTCGAAAAGTTCTTTTCGATTTTAGTGAGAGTGAATGAAATCCAGATCTAGTCATCTCGGTTACTGAAAACATGTTTATAAAACAAAAATTAATAAAAAATTAATAATTTTCAACGCACAATAACATTTGTCTTGTAGAGATGTGTTTGACATTTCATTAGAGCATAATGCCCAGCGCACAATAACTTTTGTTTTGCAAATATGTTTTTGACAATTCAATGAGAGTGAGTGAAACTTAGATAGATACCTCGCTCACTCTCATAAGCAGTTTCGAAAATATGTTTAGAAAACAAAAGTTGTTGTGCGTCGGATATTATGCAAAATACACAATAGCATTTGTTTTGTGAACATGTTTGCGCAATATGAGAGTGAACGAGATGACTATATCAGCATATTTCACTCACTCAGTCTCACTAAAATGTCAGAAGAATCTTGACAGAACTTAAGTTTATGGTTAAGTGTTTTATTTTTAAAAACTATGTATTAAAGTGAACGTAATAGTATGTACAAAGAACGTCTCAAAATCCAAGTTGACGTAATATCCGGTTGTCAGCTGTCAAACGCTTGACAGTTTATCGATTGAAATTTTTTTTCGAAATTATTTTTACTTTTTTTATTTAATAAAACACTAAAGTAGGATAATATAGCGTCAATTTTAGTGCTATGTTTCATTTAATGCAACCCAGAAGAAAATTGATATTTTTCCTTATTAGGATTTTAAAATCCAATTCATCAATCTTTTGTATTTAATTTGTAAAATACGATAATATTAGATATAAAAAAATAATTCATTTTATGATCAATTAAATAGAAAATTGGACTAAGAGTTGCAACTACTCTGTGAACTTCTTATTTTTCGTCGAAATGGTAGAAGGTCTCTTGGGCAAAGGTAAACTATAAATAGAAAATTTCCTAATGAGTACACTGCAACATTTGTTTACATGCAGAAATTTATTCTGGTGTTGTGGCTAGAAGCCATTTGATAAGCCTTTCAATTAGGCTTGTTTAGCTGCTTGATTGGAACGCACTCCCATTGAATCTAGTGGTTTTGTTTGAACATTTCATCAGCTCAGATGGTATTTGATGAAACGGAAAGACTCTTCTATAGAATCTTGTATCTGTTTTCTGTGTCTCCTCTTTCCCTTTTCATTCCATGCCATTTGAAATCATTCAAGCGAATTAAGTGATAACAGCCAAATGGTTTTTTGCCACGAATCGCACTTGTGTCATACCCATCCCCCTCTAAAGCAGTCAGGTCCAAACTTCTACTTGTCACAGCTGGGCCAACCCCACGAGGACCTTTTCACGACAGACAGTAATTAATAATGATGATATTTTTCAGAGTAAAAATTTCATTCTGCTGCAATTCGTATATCATTTTCATTGAATGCAAACGACCACTTGTAGTATAGCATGAAAAACAGGCAAAGTACACACGGCATAAAGTGAACATTATGACAAGTGGAGGATCATAAATTAGCCACAGCCGAAATCTGCACCGGACAGGATAAATAGCGTGACACGGAAGAGGCGTGTCTCCTAGACCTCTCTCCACATATTCTGGGTGCCATAATGTGCCTGACAAAATCCTTATGGGGCGGTTTGACACTACCTAGGATGGGTGGTGAGGTCAGGAAGTTGGTAATCGTTTTATTAACTTCTTTCGCCATTTGCCCAGCCCCAAGAGAGAACACGGTAGAAAAAAAAATTACCCGAAACCCGACTTACGACAACGACAAACCAAGACGTTGCCTACCTGCAAGGGGTGTCTTATTTTAATGTAAATTATATGCTAGTTAATCGAAAATGGAAAGTTACTAAATGTGAGTTTAATCGTTTGTAACGTTTGTAATAAAAGTTTTTAATAATATCGTTAAAAAAAAACAAGACAAAGACACAATGAGCCCGATTACAAGTAGATTTTGATTCTCCAATAGTGTCTTGGATGAAAGGTAAATGGAACTCTATTTGCACAAAAAGTCGTTGAAGTTCGAAGAATTCAAATTTAATTTCAAATTTTCATACTAAATTTTCGAACAAGGTGGGGATAATTTATCAAATATCACACTAAAAAGCTTGCAAAAGAGTTACTCAATGATTATGGAGTGATTAAGTAATGGGACAAGAACAGCAAGGGTCGTTGTTCTGTTTTATTCCTCACAACAATGTGAAGACCGTCACATTTTGACACTTGAGCACTTCGAAATTCGAACAGGATGTATCTCAGCCACCTTGCGGAATTATCTAAAAGTAAGAAAGTCTCTTTTTTGGAACTTCAAATAGATTTTCGAATTTTTCAAGATCTACTTCTGTACGGAAAGAATAAAGGAAAAGCAAATTAAAATAAAGGTAATGATATGGAAAAGACGATTTTTTGAGAGACCTATAGTAGACTCTCTCAAATTCGGGCATTTGGTACCGAAATGTCACCCGAATAAGAGAGAAATTCGGGCGTCAAACTATTTGAAATGCAACGATTTTTTATTCATCTGCGTACTTATATTAAGTTCAGATACTCATACTTATTGTGAATTGAATTAAAAATTCTTAATAACGCAAAATCACACTATAACTAAGTGAAAACGTAAAAAATTTTTGGAATGTTTACTTATTTCGATAATCACAGCCAAACTTTAAAAATGTATTGAAACTGTTTTCAAAATTAACTGCCTCCCGAATTAAAAAGTAGCTCAATATTATAAAAGCCGAATTAGCGAGTCTACTGTATTACTAATTCAAACTAGACATCGATGAAATACATTTAACTTGTTAGATATTCCTTAAAAAAAAACGAAAAAAAAACGAAGAGAGCAGTATAAATCAATCGATTTTTTCACCCCCCAAAATTTCCACCTACCACCCCCCGGAGACCACTTTTTTCAACAAATCTTCACGTTTCAGACGATTTCTGAGAAATGCCGTCACGCTGTTTGTCCGTCTGTCCGTCTGTCAGTCCGGCTGTCATCAGCTCTTAGAGGCCAAACGGTTAGAGATATCGACTTGGGACCTAATTGGGGCCCCCCATAAGTCGACCCAAGGATCGTTAGCATGCCCCTCATTTTCCTCACCCACCCTTCCCCTTCCCCTCCAAAACCATGTTTTTTTTTGGGATTGTTCGAAAACGCGTCGTGCGATTCTTTTCATTTTTGGATATGTTTTAGAGATTACGCAGGCGCACATTTCGTCCATATACGAAAATACTGTTAAATTATTCCTAATAACTATTTTTCAAGGTCAAAGTTAACAATACACTAGAGACCGCATTTATCAAGCGAATGGGGTCATGTTTGGGGTCGTTGCAAAGGTCGTGGAATTTCCTACAAAACTGAACCCGTTCCAATAACCCGTTCTGAACTCCACAATTTAACTATGAAGACTATGAATAATGAGCATAGAAGTGCCCAACCCTTAACCAATGAGTAACAAAATTTATATTTATTATGATTTCACTGTTTAGTTCAAAATTCAGTAGGGGGAAGTGGGGTATCTCTGGATCGGGGCACTTTTATAATGTTTCAAAAGTGCTTTTATCTTATTTTTTAAAGGAAATGGGCCTTATCTAAAGGTCCAGTTCCATTTAGAAAAAAAGAACAAAAAAGCCCGATTTCAAAAGTTCTCAAATTCAAAAGTGCACCTCTTCATCTACTGCTCAAATTTAAGTTTCTGACTAAGTTTTTCTTACTGATGGTTATTTGTATTAAATAAATTTATGAAAATGGGTTTTAAAAAACAATTTTTAAATAATGCATTTTTAGTACAAAAAACTAGTGAATTATTCTTGACTAGGAAATATTACTTAACATCTCAGATATGGTTTAAAATCATTTTTTGATCAATTTTACGACTCTTACCGACCAAAGAAAAATATTTTACTACCAAAATGGGATATTTCTCTTATCACAAATGTCTTTAAATGCACGTATTTTTCATAAATCTGTTTTTTTTTATAAAGACAGGTGTTGAAATTTCATATCCCAAATGGTATATATAAATAGCAGGGGTGAATAAGTAGGAGAGACTGGGGCAAAAAGTCACAAAACGGATATTTTATTTTTTACAAGCTACCCGAGCACCTCCAAAATTTCTTATTAGCACACTCTTATAGGAAATTTACCGCTCTACAACTCTGTGAAAGTCATTTTCTTCTATTTTGTAAGGAAATATATTTATCGAGCCGTTTTCTAAAAGATAATTTTGTGATCATTCTCAAAAATGCTGGGGCAAATAGTATCAGGCTTAAGATACTATTATATTTTGATTCGCTTTATTACGGGATTCCGTAAATTTAAGTAAAATACCGAGATTCCATATTTTCATAGGAAATTTATTCTTCTACACCTTTGTAAAACACCGTTTTCTCTACCTGAGCGAGAAAAGCGCATTTTAAGCTATTTTACAAAAAACACACAAAAGACTGCAAATCGTTTGACCAATGCAAACAACAAGCGGCGAGACATGATAATGACGTTTCTTTTCGGCGTGAGACATTAGAAATTGCCTCGCTTTTTGTTACTTTTTGCTCTATACCTTTTGTTACTTTTTACCCCAAGTGGTCGTTTTTAATAAAAGGATTTCTGGAGAAAAGAATCTTTGTAAAATTCTAAAATTGATAGCGTATTCGTATTTAAAGAATATCCAGATAATTTGGGAAATATTCACCAGTGCATCAAAATTAAAAATTAGTAGCTAATAATTGATATCTTCTGCACGGAAAATATCTCAAAAATATGGCTAAAAATTTCGATATTCTCTATTTTCTAAATTCCTTGTTCAAATTCTAACAAACTTACGACATTGAAGAAGACCTATGGAGGCTATCTATGGAAAAAATTTTAAGTCACTATCTTATTTATCTTGGAAGATATTGAATTTTAAAATTTTCAATTTGTGACTTTTTGCCCCAGTCTCCCCTATAGCAAGAGGACTTTGAGTGGCACCTTGGCAAATCGCACCGATCAGTTCTCATTCCCCATGATCACGGTGATCGCACCGATAAGTCGACAAAATCGCACTGATCGCAGGATGCACAATCGGAATGATCGCACAATCCGTCACAAAAAATTCACAAGAAAAGAACTGCTAATTTTAGGCATTCTCCTGGATATAACCCCTTAAGTTTGGGAAGAGTTCCCACTCTTGTTGAAATTAGAAATTAATCCAATCGACTTTGGTTTCAGGAAATGGTGTAAATTGTTTTCTAAACTATTCATTTGGATTCAATCAATTGAAGTCAATCTTATGGAAATTGGTGCATTTGAGTTGGTAAGACAACTACCCCCTGGTTATATACTACCCCTTATTATGCTTACTTTCATCTTCTTTAGAATGCAGACGCTGGAATTGTGTATTCCAGATTCGGTCGGGTCGAACATAGAGGTTGGGCAGAAGAAAAATTGAGGACATTCACATATGAGAATCTTATAGAGGAAAATTCCTCACATTTTCTCCACACACTCATATCCACAGACTCATGCCAGTCGTCTTGGATGCCATCGTATTCCGCAATGTGAGCCAAAATTTCGGAAACCTAATGATTTCCTCCCACAATCGCTCATTCTTTCTCACCATGTCACGGACTTTTCCATGGCCCCTCATAGCCACAGGGGATGGTCCTGGGTATCGGGGCAAAAAGAGAAACTAAATCAATTCCGGAAAAGAAGATTAATCGACGTCGTCCCAGAAACACAAGAGTGACACAGAGATGGAAGAGAAAAAAATCCATGAGACTTTAATGAATGAATAAAAATTTTCCCAATCTCATGGTGGACGCAATAATTTTTTTTTGTGCTTGCGCCTCCTGACAAATCTGCAGAGTCACTAAACGAGACCCCACAAGAAAAAGTGATTCCGGTGTTTTTGGCCAAGATCGATATAAGAAAATGAGGGTGGATACTGAAGGCAAGAGCCTCTTCTGACATGAAAAACAGACTGAAGTGTAAGTGGAAAGTCCCACAATTTCTTGGGCATAGAATCCTCCTTTGTTATGTCATAATTCTCACTTAAAAATGTCAAAGAAAACCACCCCACTGACCCTGCTTCTTCTGCACTTGAGTAAGAAAGGGTGGCTTCTGAGAGATTTCCAGTGTGTGTATTTTCGGGGCTGCTTTCTATATTTATGCAAATGCTCCGTCTTTCTGCCACACACATTTTCCTGTGCAAATAGGGAAAAGCCTTTGGAGGGACTAGGAAAAACCTTTGCTGAGTGATTCTCCTTTCTAACTTTTGTCTCTCCATCCCTTTGTCTCATAAAATATTAATTTTTTATGTGTTGCTTTTGTTTTCTTGGTTTTCTTCATCCGACAAACCACTAAATGGTGCTGGTCGTTTGTTTGAATCAGCCTTATTCCCATTTGACCACCCACATCTTTCATTACTCGAAATCATTTGAGCTGTAAATGCTATGCGACTCGACCAATAGAACTTCAAGTGAAATGAATTAAGGAGTTATTGAACTACTAGACAGAGGTGGGGCACCTTTGAAATGAGCCAACTAATTGGACTTTTTTATCCTATTTTTAAATGGAACTGGACCTTACTGTGTCAAAATTTAGGTCCATCAACTAATTGTGAAAATAAATTACATTGTGATAAGCTACAATTCTTTATAAAAATAGGAGACAAAATAAATTATTAAAGGTACCCCAATTCAAAGGTGCCCCCCAATTCCCCCTATGTCTAATGATTTTACTCGTATTAAAATCAGAATTTCTCAATAACGAATTTGTAAGGACCACAATAAAACTAACGAGTCAATTATCTTTAATATCTGAGTGGAGAAAAGTATACTCATAATAAATTAAAGGTTTGACTTTGAAATGCTAAATTTCCCCCTTTGATTTTCTTTATTTAAAATAATTCACCCTACTTGTACGAGGCCTCTATTCATTATTTAGTAAGAAATAAAGTTTGAGATTTCCTCATGATTTCCACAATCAAACAACAATTTCAAAAGAGAACCTATATTACTGACGTATTTCGAGTGGACACGCGTTATTAGAAAACCGGAAGTAAACACTGTGACAATTATTACAAACAATTACAAGTTAAAAAGTCAGCTTTTTGATACTTAGATAGATAAACTATCCAAGAACAATCACAAAAAAAAACTCAGAAGCCAATTCGGTGTATTTTCGAAAATATAGAAACGGAAACGAAAAATTGGGCACATAGATTTCCAAGCACTGCTCGGGCGAACAGTTAAAAAGCCCAGATAAGCTTATGGTAGCAGAGATTCTTTACAGGCTATCTCGAAATCCGTGCAACTCGAAGTGCTTGCAACTTGGAATGCGTGAAAATTCGATTGTGAATTGATTTTTGGGGGCAAAGAATCGCGTTGAGCAAACGGTTCTCGGCCATAGAAATGGATTAAATTGGCTCGACGCGATTCTTTACCTCCAAAATTCAGTTCACAATCGAGTTTTAACGCATTCCAAGTTGCAAGCATACCGAGTTGCACGCATTTCGTGGTCGCCTGTAAAGAATCTCAGCTATCATAAGCTTATCTGGGCTTATCATTGGTCATTTTTATTTTAAATAGTCTGAGTGGGTAAGGCCAACAAAAGAAAAAAAAGTTCATTTAAATCGGTTAATACACATTAGAGATAGAGTGCGATCCATATGGATATAGTAAGGGTCGGGGTACAGTGGGTTGGTTTAGAGACGGATGGGACCCATCATTAGAAAGATCTCGATCTCATACATAATATATACTAAAATTTCATCGAAATCACTTCATAAACACAGAAAATGCAGTACGGTCAATACATTTTTGGTTATAGCTCAGGTCAGAGAACATCGAGGGAGGAGTGCGATCCACCGTTGGAAAAGTCTCGACCTCAGCTACAACATACTAAAATTTAAAGAAAAAAGATCGTCTGGTTTTTGAAATATTCGAGATCGGACGGACGGACGGACGGACCGCCCACAAAAATCGATTTTTAGCTCACATGATATTCGTGATCTATGAGTGTCAAAATTTGTAAATCCAAATTTTGGGCCCGATCTGACGAGGTAGGATTTCGCCTAGGACCACAAAAGCTGATATTTTAAATAATCTCAGCTAACTTTAAAGCACATTTTTTCCATCCCTCATTCTTATAATTCTGTCGAATTGGCAAATTGTCTTAGTTTTACCGATATTCTTTATCAATGAGGTTTTTTTGTGGAATTAATAATGATTATGAGTATGTAAATTTATAATCTGGTTTGTAGGTTAAAAAAATCGTAGAATTTTAAATAGTTTAACACCCGACTTTTTCAATAATTTGGATGACATTTTGTCCCATATAAGCTCAGTCGAGAAAGAGTCACTGCACATTGTAATGTTATGATCAAATTAAAATACAGTAGAGTCTCCTAAATTCGAACGCTCGGGGGGTATTTTTGACATTTCTCACCTCCCAAATTCGAACGATTTTTTCAAAACTAACGAAATTTGTGTAAGATTAAATTGTACTTTGAATCAAATTCTCGTACTTTCTCTCAAGTTTTTGTAGTAACATACTTCCTTTTCATTTTGTACGATAATAATGTATGTAAACATTCAAGAAGAAGCACATAAATATGATTTTCATTCACCAAGAATACGAACTTTCTAACATAACCTCACAATTGACATTTTGAACCAAAACGGCGTTCGAATTTGAGAGATTCCGATTTGAGAGACTCTACTGTAGTTTACCCAGTTTAGCTGAGATTCTTTCCTCAGCTTCTCTGTGGTCAGAGGTGAAATGCGACCTCATCAGATCGGACTCAAAATTTACATATATACGTTTGGAGTCTTATAATAGATCACGAATAGCATACCCGACAAAAACTAATTTTCGTAGACGTCCGACCGGTCAATTCTACGTAGTACAAACGGCGAGGAATGAAAAGAGATAGATAACGGCAAACGGTTTTCGGCAAAGGTTATCGAGTTGACGACATTAGATGGTGGCATCAGATGCATCCCCCTGCCTCCATTTGGAACACCACTAAATTCTGTTTTCTCAGTAACTCAGCCCCTATGACCTGGTTCGGTCTCAAAATTTAATATGTTATAGCCGGGCCTAGTAGCTTCAAATTAAAATAAAAAAGCTTAAGCTCCCCGACCCACCTGACTCGAGTTATAAGGGATCATATATTCAATTTAAAAGGGTCATATTTCCGTTTTTAATTGTCAAAATTTTAAAAACTTTGGTGAATTACAAAATAGAAAAATCGATTTTCAAAAATTCGGTTTCAAATATCTCGGAACTTTCATTTTCAATTTTGATGAAATTTTAGTATGTTGTTGTAAAGGAGGTTTAGATCTTTCCATCAGTGTGTCACACTTTGACCTTGCTCTACTCTAGCCCAAGCTATAAATTTATATATCCTATCCTGACCAAACCATATGGTGTTTTGTTTATGAAGCGACTTCAATGAAATTTTAGTATTTTATATCTTAGATCGAAACATTTCGGATTATAGGTTGCATCCATCTCCACACCACTCCATGTATACCAACCCTTACCAACGAAATTGATCCGATTTTATCTCTACAGTTTATTAACCTATTTCAATGAATATTTTTAATAAGCACAGATAAACTTATAGCAATTGAGATCCTCGGAGAGTTTGCATCTCGGAGTGCGTAAAAATTGGATTTTGAAGTGTGAATCGAATTTCTAGATTAAGGATTCGCATCGACCCAATTTTATCCATTTCGATCGCTCAGTATAGTTTACTCAACGTGGCTTTTTCCTTCAAAATTCAACTCACAAACGAATTTTTACACATTCCGAGTTGCAGTTGAAAGTAAGCACTCCGATGTTGCCTGGAAAGAATCTCAGCTACCGTAAGCTTGTCTGGAGTTTTTAAAAATTATCTTTAGAAAAGCTAAATGATAACATTCCCATTTGAAACCTTCTAAATCCGTACTTTTAATGAATGTTCTGCGCTTACAAACTGTGACAGAGCTTTTCCACAATTTTTCCCTGGAGTTTGGTTATCAATGCTAAGCGGGCGATGGACGCTAACTCACTCACTTGCTCACATTATAATATCGATAATATCATTTAACGTTTTACGTGTTTGAACATTTATCTATTCAAATATCTTAAAAATCATTATAATCAAAACCGTCTTAATATTCTTCTGAAAAATGAAGAAAAATAATATTTTACATCGGTAGAGTGTCCCGCAAAAGGATTCTGCCTTCAATGGAGTGTTTTATATTGTTTGTGTGTGATGTATATTCTTCTCCTTCAGTATGCTTGGAGACGGGGAGGCTAAAACCACTCCACATGAACCATTATTAAAAGCGATCTCCGACCAGCACACGCTCCATACCCGGAGATGGGTTTTGCAGTGGAGCACCAGGTGTGTATGATTTATGGTGAGTGGACAACGAGCGATAGACAAGTACATGACTCTCTCTGGTGCCCTTCGCCACCACTTGCTTTGTGTGATGTCTTCAAATTGATTTTGATAAATGATTCCCGCTTCGCGATTTCCCACCCAAACTCCACCACCCTCAAATATTCCCATTCTATTCCATTGGTCCACCATCCGCTGGACTTTGGAATACTTTTCACTGAGTAATTTTGCAAAAATTTCACAATTCACCCTCATTTCATCCCCTTAAAGTCCACTGAATAGAATTTCTGCATGTTTAAGCATCAGTTCAAAGAGAAATATATTTGAATCTATAGAAGTTTGTAAGTACAATAAAACAACAGTGTATTTTGGGTGGAAGACCTCTTTGTCCAAAAAACTTTTGAATAAATAAATTCCCTGAGAAGCTTCACCATTGTGGGATAAAGCTTTAAAGCTGTATGTACTCCACAATCTAGTGAGAAAATCTTTAAAGGCGGATTGTTACACAGAAAATAAACTTTTATTTGTCTCTGTTATTCTAATGCTTAAGAAGTTTCCATGAATGTCCATTCACGTCATTTAATGCATACATCATGAACTTAACAGTTCACTGATTTCTCCTAAATTTTAAGTACTTATAACATTTTATATTACTGCTTGTAAACATTTAAGAACTTTAGGAGAGAGCTAAGGGATGTCATTTTAATATTAATACACACACAAAATGGTTTTAGTTTATTTGCAAATTACTTACACAATATTTATTTGTTTTTTAAACATGTTTTTCAAATTGGCAATGAGAATAAGCCCAGACAATAAGCGAGATAACTCCTTAATCTCAGTAAAATGACAGTTTGAATTCCTCATAATAATTGTACTTAATAATGGGCGTACTTAATTTAAGAACTTTTATTTTTATTACAGCAATTCAGATGTGTGCAAGAATCGTTGAAACCGAATAAACGTCAAAATAAATTTGTTCTGGTAGCGATTTGAATACTGACGTACATGTTTCATTTGACGTTTATTCGGTTTCCAACGGTTCTTGCATGCGTCTGCAGCAATTCAACATTTCATCCTTCGCTTGTATATTGCTTAAAAACATTAAAAAAATAAGAAAATATAAATAAGATTCAAAAAATGTGTTCTTCAATTTAAAAAAAACATCATCAAAATAATTACTGGTAAGTAATTTTAATCATAGAACAATAACAATTATCTCGCACAAGATATCATTTCTCTTTTTTAACCAAGACACTTTTCACTATTCTAAACTATCTAAGGGCAGAATCACATTGACAGTAAAATGCCCACTGTATTTCGTTAATTTACGCGTTTTCATTGCAATTCTTACGCAAATTCTCGATTACCGTATTACCTTATCTCATACTCGGTAACTAGGTGATAATATAAGAAAATAGAAGGAATAAAACGAAAGTTCGATAAACGCTGAGCAAAAAAACTGTGCGATTAATTTCTCTTACAGTTTTTTTTGCTCACCGTTTATCGAATTTTCGTTTTATTTCTTAAATTTTCTTATATTATTTTCACCTAGTGCCACCGAGTATAAGTTAAGGTAATACGGTAATGGAAAATTTGCGTAAGAATTGCAATGAAAATGCGTAAATTAACGAAATACGGTGAGGCTACGGCTAGCATTTTATTGTCAATATGATTCTGCCCTAAATTGCGAACTTTGAAAAGCAAAATGATATCAAGAAGATTAAAAAATAAATATTTAAAAAAAAATAGAACCTGATTCTTTTTAAAATGAAAATAAATTGATTACTGCAGTATTTTGGCAAATTTAAATCTAAATTTTTCGTCAAAGTAATAGAAAAATTTGTCATATTTTTTTTAATTGTCACATGTTTGTACTTATTAGTTGTCAGACAATAAATTTAAATGATTACATTTTATTATTAAGTATTTCAAGCGTGTTTAGAAAAAAATTATCTTTTTCACTTATACGACGCATCTGACTTCTCTTCAAATGTCAAATAAATCTTATCCTAATTTATACGACCTTCTTTAATAATTTTAAGCAAAAAATTAAGTATAATGAAGTAATACTTTTAATATTTATGTATTCTATCCTTTGTAAAATTTCTTGACTCATAATTTTATGAAAATATAAATATCAAAGGTCTAATCAAATTGCAAATCAAACTCAGTCAGGTGTTCAGCGACGTCGAAAACTTTATTCTTTTTTTTATTTTTTGGGAAATGTTTAAAAGAAAGCAAGTGAACTAAATAAAATCAGCAAATTTTAACTTTCCCGAAGTAGCTTAGTTTTGAAAATAAGTTTTTAGGTTAACGGAACCTTAAAAAAAAAGATATCCTGTAATTCCGGCGCGACTCTTATTGAATTTTTAAATATCTATCTTTTTTGTGTGATGTTAGTTTAAATAAAAAAGTGAGCAGTAAAAATTAAATCTAGTCACTAAATTAAATAAATTCTGCCAGTAATGGTTCCGGCGTAACTTTTAGATAAGGAGGAAATTTCATAAAATCAAAATTCATATCCTTTTCTGTTTTAAAAGTTTCGCATATGTACATCTTACTCATCTTACTCTTCCGTACTGTTCTTCTTCTACTTCTTTTCAAGATCACACCAAATTAAATTTAGTTCAGTCCAATTTTGAGACAGAAATAGTGGAACAGACTTATTCAAATCTTTCGAGAAAAAAAGGGCGCAATTTTTGATTTCATGAAATTATACCGAGCTTAAAGGTGTGCCAGAGACATAAAAATCTAAATTGAGTACTAAACCAATTTTTTTGCTGACTAAATTATTTTCACTACTCATTATTAATAGAGTGCCAATTTTTGGTGATTTAAAACTTTTGAATAAAGAAAATTTTGTTTCAGTTGTTCTGTATAAGAATTGAGGGAATTGTTCATAAAACCTTTTAAAAAATTTGAGCGGAGACACTAACCCTTGCACTAATCAGATTACTAAAAATTACAGTCGGCCTAGTACAAGTCACTACTGCAATTTATTATTCTCATTCCAATGTACAGAAATTGGTCATTTAGGGTAAATGTCCTAATTCAAAACCATTTGCAGACGCTTTAACTTTGTCAGAACATTCAACACATTAAGTTTATATTTTTTCTAAAGAGAATTACATAAATTTGCTCATTCGCTCTTCTAGAATGTTACTGTTTAGTGAAAATTCTTTAGATATCATTAGAAAACTTTTTAAATACAAAAAATAGGCGAGTGTAAAATGTTTCTATTGGAAACATATTACTCTAAATGGAGACAAGGGAAAGCTTCTAATTGGAGACAAAGAGTGCAGGATTTGTTCTTATTCCTGGTGTTTTCTCCTTTCCCATCTAAAACAATTAGAAAATCTCTCCAAAAAAATCATATTTCCGGGATTTCCTATTGATGCATTTGCAGACACTTCAGAAAAACCCTTTTTGTTCAGGAAATAGGTAATTATTTCATTTGAAAACTTCATATACTGTTAACAATAAAAATTAGCACTTAATTTAACTAAAATTAGCCAGAAATATGACATATATGTTAAACAAAACGAATAAATAACAGTAACTTTATTGTGTTTTTCATTGGAAAACATGGTCGATCTATGAAAAATTCAATGGTGAAAATTATTTTTTTAATTTTTCTGAGAAATTAACAAATTAAAATTTGTCAATATGAATAGATTTTCGCTTTATTTAGAGCAAAATTAACTAAATAATGAAACTGAGGTATAGAAAATATATAAATATAGCAATTTAGTACTGTATTTATCATGAAAACAGTGACGTTTCCATTTGGAGTAGCGAAAAATTTCCATTTGAAGCAGGTTTTGAATTAGCTTAATTTACCCTACTTGTTCATCATCTACAACACTATATCTAAGATTTTTTTTTGTACCAAGACGCCTAGCTTTCATGATATGGTGTCTTGGTTCACCATAAAAATTTCAATAGTCTTGTTTTTTTTTAATATTATATATCTCTAAATTTTGCATTTTCACCCGGCTCACACATAACGTTGTTTTACTAAAGGATATTCTAGAAGTTTCAGTCATTATTAATGTTCTTTATTAACAACATTGTTCAAAATTGTAAAGTCCTTAATAAGGTCTTATTAAGTACAGAATGTGTTACCTGAGAAATTCGTGAAATATTTCGGCAAGAACAGCACATTACTCTACCCTGATGAAATATATTGTGTAATACCTCCAAGCATTCAGTGCCAAGAGAACACGACATGAGCTAGTATTAAATATCCGGTGGTGACAATAACACTGCCCAACATTAGTGGAAATCCAAATCTGAAAGCAGCGAATGACATTCAGAGGAATAAATCATACATTTTCCGCGAGATGATTGGTACCTGAAAAAGGCGCGAAATGTGATGATGTGACCTCTCTGCTGGGCAAGAGCTGCGCACACCACATTGGCCGATGCTCCGACAAGAGTACCATTTCCTCCGAGGCAAGGCCCAAAAGCCAGAGCCCATACTAATGGTTGCAATGGTAGGCCTAGCTTACTGTTTTGTGCCAGGCCAACAACAATCCGCACCATCATTGTGGTCACAGGGATGCTGTCTACAAACGCCGACACAATAGCAGACACCCATAGAATGATGATGATGGCCATGGCAAGTTGATAGCGGAGTGGAACAGCTAGGATGAGGTACTCAGTCTGCTCACCAATCCACTTTATTAGTCCCAGACGACTGAGGCATTCCATGAGGACAAACATGGCGGCAAAGAAAAGCAAAGTTGCCCACTCCACTTTGGCCAGGATCTCTTCCATATCGGACTTGTTGTGCAGTATAAGAAGTAATAACATACCGAGAAATGCTACCCATGCTACAGAAATACTATGGATACTCGGAATGGATTGCACAAAGAAGAGAATGATGATGAATGCGAGACAAATGGTGGATTTTATAAGCAGTGGCTTATTCCTAATTGAATAGAGTGACTCCAGTTCATGGAGTGTCCTCATGTATTCATCTCTATTGACGATACCCTTTGTCGACAGCTTTTTCATCTGAAGCCGGAGTTGGGGTTTTTCCGTGTCTGAAGCTGTGTGCATTTCTTGCTGGACTCTTTCAATGTCCTCAGGCATCACAGTTCGCAATGCATTGACATCTCGAAAAAGCAATCGCAATTGCAGCAATGTCTGCACCACAACAAAAACCACCCCTGTGGCCATGTGGGACGTGAACGTGAGAAATGTTACCCCATTGGTGGCAATAAATTGATTTGAAGTGATTATCACATTTGGTGGATCTCCGACAGGTGTTACCGTGCCACCGACATTGGCATGGATAACAATAGCCATAAGAACGGGCACAGGATCAAGTTTAATGACTTCACACAGTCGGATAGTGACCGGTGTCATAAGGAGGATTGTGGTGACATTATCCAGGAAGGCTGAAATGGCGAGGGTGACAAGACAAAGTCCATGGATAAGTGGCCAAATCCGACCCTGTGTCATCCGGAAGGTGCATACCGCGATATAATCAAAAATGCCCGTTTCACTCATAACGGCCACAAATATCATCATGCTAAAGAGCAACAGGATAGTTTCGTAATCAATCCAGCTGACTACCTCCTGTGCTGTGGGACGATCACCCAGCATGGCTAGCACCCCAATAGCTAGTGTTGACATTAGAATAGCAGCAAAAGTACGATGAACAACATCCCAGATAATCAGGGCATAGAGAACAATGAGAATGATTGTAGCATAAATTACTCCATGCACTTCATCAAATGCCTCTAAATCAACACCCATACGTATTAAGACATTACTTGACATATTTGTCCACAAGCGAATTGATGCACCACCTTGAGCTACGAACCTCTTCTTCACTGTAAATTGTGGTGATTTCTCGAGATCTTCCAACATAGCTAATGCCCACACATCCTCACTCCCATTTGCCCCAGCAGAGACAAATAGATAATTTCCACTCCCACTGACTATATCATGGGACGAACGAAAGGGTCCATTGAGCAGCAGGATGAATGAATCTGACAATATGTGTAACGGTAACTCCCTGCCACCCATTGGCACAGACACTCCGACAAATTGCACTTTTTTCTCCCCATTCACCAGCAGCATCCACACAAAGTACACCCAACAGATGCTGAGAAATGCTATCTTCACATGAACACCCACGAGATACCAACGATTCGTGCCTGGTGACTTCATCTCCTGATCACCTTCGTGACTTTTACCAGGCTTGATGGCCTCCTCAGTCAGGATGTCCATTTCGGTGTTCTCCACCACACCGGATGATCTTCGAGCATTCATCGTCTGCCTCCCCACACAGTCTCCCAATCTAATTCAAGGTTCAACACAAAAAGATAAAGGCATAGGGTGGCGGCATTACTTATGGCCAGTCTATACATGTGGCCACCTCGCAGATTATCTTCAAACTTTTCCCACAAATTAATTTCGAAGAACCACATAATTACGAATATTTGATGTGCTATCATTAAATGCAACTTTTAAACTGATTTACTTTTATATTTTTGTAGAATTTTAATAATTTTGTGGATATTATTTTACTGATGCACCCGACGATCAAATATACGTCAAATCGTTATGAAATTTACTAATGATCTCACAATTTTCATTGTCTAAATTTTATATATTCAATGAAAAATATTTAGTACTATATTTTATTAAAACTTATTGTCATAGTAACTATATTTTCTTTTATCACTTGATTTTGATGGTTTTTTAAACAAAAAATATAAAATAATGACAAGGCCATAAGTTATGAGCAATTTGATAAGATTATTTACTTGTGGCCACAGAATTTGACGTGTGGCGACCTCACAGATATTTGATTTAGCGAGTTGTTAATCGTGTTATTTTTGATTCAGTGAATCTGAGTTTTATAGCATAAACTTAATCAAATTTAAGGTAAGTGTAGAAGTTGTAAATTAAAATTGTTTATAAATGAGTAGTGTGTATGATATTTAGATTTTCTCCGTGAACTTACATTTTGTTGTAAATAACATAACTTTTTTCTCTTTTTCTCTCTTAGGACAATGAAAAAAACAAAAGAAAAACCAAAGAAAAGCTTCATTATTGAACTCAAGGGATGCAAAGGGGCATTAAGAAGCATTGAGAACAGAATGACCACGACCAAAGTATTCCAGTCATTCCAGCTGTACCACATCTCCTCGCAAACTCTGCGTTAAGGTTTTCAGAAAGTCTCCGGAGCAAACATTAGATCATGGAGGCTTTCCAGTGCTCTTAGAGAACAAGCAGAGGAGGACATTATAAGTTGGGTTCTTCATGCAGCCAAATTTAGCTTTTACATCACGAAAGTCGGATTAGATTACTAGCCACTTGTGGGCAGAATCAATATTAGTAGTGTCCAATTACTATGAGAAAAATATTTGAAAAACTATGAAAAACTTGTCAAAAAATAATAAAAACCTATGAAAGTGCGTAAAATGTTTTTCTTTTTTTTTGTATCAAAATTATTTTATTACAAAGTTTGTTTTTTATCATTTGAAATTGTGGCCATAAGTTATTCCACAAGTGACCATAAGTTTGTGAAAGATGCCACAAGTTATGAATTTTACATGGTTGGGAAAATCACATCCGGGGTTTGAGGAATTTTCCTAATAAAATCATTTGAATATATCGAAAGAAACTATATGAAAGAAATTAGTTACTCTTAAAATTTTGCTTTAATTGGTCAAAAAGATCAACAGGTATTAGGAGATGTGTCCTTAATGTGGCCATAAGTAATGCCTGCACCCTACTTTACAACTACACTAGGATGCAAAAGTGTCCTAGTACACCACACATGATAATAATTATTATTATTTTTAATCGTATCGAGATATTTGTACAATGTAATCATGTTATATTGATGTTTGAAGTCCATTTGTAAGACCGCCCAAGAACGCCTTCCCCGTGATGTGGATGCTTTTTCTATGCTCCCGGAGTTTTTTGGGCAGAGGCGGGGCATTTTTATTACGTTATATCACAGTGAAAATGTCCTTTTCTAAACATTCAGATCTTTGCACCGGGCGGGACTAGAACTCACAACTGTTAGAGTCGAGTCAGTGATCTCATCCGCCCAAGAACCAACGGTCTTGTCTATTGCGCCACTGAGACCCCATAATGGTAATAATATAGTGGTACAACGTTCATTCCATAGAGGAATTAAACTTTCTTTTAAGCGAGAGTCTCGGGACATTCGTTATTATTTTTTTTTTCTTATACAGGAATGGGACTGTCTGCCCCATGCTCTGTGAAATCAAGTATAGGCAGGTGTATATCAAAAAAAATTCTGGTGATATAGGAGATTCAAACTCGGTACATTTGATTAAAGAGCGAGTACTCTATCACTTGACCCAATGAGTAACCTATTACCACCATACAGACATCACTAAAACATAAAACATACCTCTTAAATATACAAGTTGCTGAAAAAACGTTTAAGGACTCAGGCCCAGAAACAGCGTACTTTACGTTTGAAGTATTTCGTTTGAAGATTTAAAACTCCATATTTTTCCTAAAAAATTATACAAGAAAGTATTATCTACTTGCAATTAAATATTTAAACGCATATTTTTTTGTACTGTTATATATATAATCTAATTAGATAAAGTTTGAAAACACTCAAAGTTCTGGCTAAATAGAAAACACAATGAAACTAAATATTTTATAGAATTATATATTCAAATTACGATTAGTTAATGCTTTTGTAATAAAATTTTATACAAATTTTTTAAAGTCTAATGGTATAATGTGGTGGGCTTTTAAAATCGTTTGTATGTGAAAAATGAATGAGAAAAATCGGAAAAATAGTCTAGCGTTTCGCTACGAATGAGACCCTACATTCGAATTTAAGACACTTTAAACAATATTTTATACGGGTCCCGGTCAAAATCCAGAAAACCAAAATCCCAAACGCCAAAATCCCGGAAACCAAAATCCCAAAAACCAAAATCCCGAATTCTTAAAAGTGTCATAGCTACAGTGGTAGAAATGAGTATAATTCCACCCCTTAATCCTTAAAGAAACTCAACAAAAAAAGAAATGTCAATAAAAATTCATACGTAGACCATAACGTCCTTTCATGCCAACATAAAAAATCGACATTTTGATTTTTTATTCTGAGTATTTGTTGAAATATAATAAAATTTTTTTTTAGGCTGAAAATAAGTATAATTCCACTCAATAAATTGAGCGCTAGGGTATTTATCTTTAACCAAATTTGGATTAATATTTTTTAATAATTTCATTTTCAACTATAATTAATAAATTAAGTTCCATTTTCAAAAATTTTGCATTAATTTTTGCCCAAATTTCGTAGGAAAAACGTTTAACGAACAAAAATAAAGGAAAAATAAAGTCTTGGTGGCGATGGATCTTAGGCTTTCGAGTAGTAGTTTTCGGAAAACAAGGAACGGGAAGGGGGATATAATGTAATGTTAATAATGCAGAGACCGACTTATGGGAGAAGGGCGTCACTCGAAGGTCACATGTCTCTATATCTAACCGTTTGATATGTAACTGTGGTTATATCACACAGTTTGAAACATAGTCATAGTCAGACTGGCCACAAAGAAATTTAGGAAAAGAATCACTTAAGAGGCATCCCCATTAAAAACTGGCTATCCTAGAAAGTTCTTCTTCCACAATAAAATTTGAATCTATTGCTTTCAAAAATATTATCAGAAAATGCAAACCCCAAAGGGCCCAAAAGAGTACACTTCCCTGAAATCATAAACCTTATCACTGGAACTAATGGTTTTTTTTAGAATTTTTATCTGAGGAAAGGAGTCAAAACTCGATTTAATTCGCTCAATCTTGAAAAAGTTTCAGTTCTTCAATTGCCCAATGCGAACAGTTATCGTTTTCATTTCCAGACTATGCTTAGCGTTTTCTCATCGGGAACTGCTGAACAATATGCATATTCATCAAAAACTTAGCTTAAAAAAAGGATTTGAAATGAAAGCAAAGAATATAGGAGTCGATAAAAAAACAATTAAGTAAAAATATTTTTCAAGCATTTTTCATTTTAGATCAAACTTCTAAATAAATTTTCTAACCAATTTTCAATTTAAATTTTCAAACTGCATTATGAGTAGTTCACGATTGTCCTTGCCCCTATAAAAAGTCACACGCCTTGTTTTAAAGCCATAAAATCTAATAAATTGTTTTTTTTTTCTAAAGATTTCTCAAGAGAACTGGTCTATCTTTCATTAAGTAAACATCAATACCAGTAAAATTTACTTCAAATTCAAACAAATAGTTAGAATGCTAAACATCTTCGGCTTCCTATTTCATTGTTCATTTCATTTTTCATTGTTATTATATATATTTTAAAGATTGTTTAGGGTGAAATTCTGTTCATATACGACAATGACCTTGAATCATTCCTTCTTACTGATTTTAAGGTCAAAGATGTATCAGCTCTCAAAACCGTATTTCTCAATAAATTCAGGCAAATTGACTTAGTTGGAAGATCCGGTGTTTAGCCAAGTTGAACCATAATTACCCCGTTTCTTCGTAATGTTTTTATAGATGGCTATAAAATCTTACAAAAATAAAATTTTTAACTGTGTATAGACAATTCTGAATTAAAATTGCACAAGAAAGTACTAGAAAAAAACATTTAGTCTAAGATTCAGAACACAATTGCTCCATAGTGTACATACATCTTTGCCAAGAACAATCCCTTTCTCCAAACTGTTCTAAGTTATATGTGCACACACACACACTTTAAGCTTTTATTCTTGATTAATGAAAGTACTCAACTTACAGGGGATTAACATACATCAGCACACACACACAAGATATGTGTAAATAAATCAGAGTTGTAAAAACACTAAATTTTAATTAATATCTAGATTTAAAATTTCAGGATGAATTTAATGTGAGAGGAAGTAAATACCTTTCTGATGCAAGATATGCAAATTGCAGAAAAATCATTAAACAAACATTTTTCGTCGGCGAGTGAGAGGGAAAATTTATTCTCTTGTACAAATATTGAAGGAAAAATCTCTATGAATAAACATGCAATGGTAAAAGTCAAGCAATATCCACTTAAACACAATTTACATTTCTTTTCATAAATAATAAATAAGTCGTGCTTAATGTCCACACACAAGGAAGAGTAAACTCAATGATGGTGGTTTTTAGCCACAGTCAATTATTAATTATCTTTCATAGGATTTTCCTTGTATATTCTTGAGAAAACACTTGAGAATTGAAATGACTTTTCGATTGACAAGAAAATCGTACAACGTCCAATTATTTCACATTTACCCTTCTATATATATAAATTCATGACGTATTGTAGACTACATAACAACAATCAAAAAACAATTTCAATGCTTTTCCTGCGTTTCTTTTTATTTTTATGATACAATTATTGTGTTTGAAGTTCTCTAACTACTATTATTTTGCCGATTGTTGGCTTTTAAGAACGTATTTATGAAGACTTTTTTCTCTTTCTATCCATTTATTATCAAGATACCCGTTATTAAAAAAAAAACACATTTTCAAACATCAAAGTTCTCACTGAGAGAAATCCGAAAAAGTTAAAATAATATTCCGGAAATGTTAATTTTACCCTGCAGTATTGATCCAAATGTGTATTAAAGGTTAAAGTTACCCTTTTCATGTTAATTTTACGCTTCAAAAGGTGTAAAATTAACATTAAAAAATGTTGATATATTTTTACACCTAAAGAGTGTTAAAGTTATCAGAAAAAAAGTTAATCGCACCCCCGTTTTTTCTCAGTGTTGCAATACAGATTATTAAGAATTAGTTATCAGAAATCAAAATTTAGAGGACTCCGAGTATGTTTGAGAGACTTTTTAGAGTTTTGACTTTGAGGCATTATTCCAAAGAGCCAAAACACTTAAAAATGTTGTATGACCCGTTGTATATCCACAAGTTTTGACGATCTTCCCTAAACATCTCAGTTTTGCTAAATCTAGATTTAGAAAATTGTTTGGCGTTCTAACCATTTCTTATTGTTTATTGATTTAAATCTTATATAGAACAGTTTATAAACCTCTCAAAAGACCGATCAAAATAGCTTAGGAGTAATGTAATTGAATTTCGGATAAAAATTACTTATCAATTTATTGCTTTTAAACGGTTCTTAACTGGTGAAAACTTTGGACTTGACACACATTGCAAAACATTTTCAATGATCTCAAACTTGCCTAAATCGGTTGAGAAATAGGACAAAACTGAGGCACCACCGAACACAGGGTAGCACAAAACAGTGATTTTTGTTCCTATACTTGAATTACGACGACCATTTCTTCACGCCCATCTCGTCCAATCAAGTCTGATATTTAATTAATAAATCGCACTGTGCGGTGCTACCCCATGTTCGGTTGTGCCCCAGTTTTCTTTATTCTTTAAAGTCACTTTAGTCTCTGAACTTTTAGTTCTTTTTTAGACATAATTCAACGGTATTCAAAACTTAACGGCTATTAAAACGTAAAACCAGTATAACCTGTATAACTTTGTAAAAACAAGTAAAAAAAAAAGAACGTGGGAGTATATTCGACAAGGCTACCAGAAATCCTTGCGATGGAAAAGGGCAAAATATGACAAAATAGAAATTTTATATTTTACGAGCTTCCACACCATCTGACAAAATTACAATTAAAACATTTTTATTTTAGCTCTACAACTTTGCTGCACACGCCTTACACCATTTTTCTCTCTCTTGAAAGAATATATACTTTTTGAGTCACATTCTACACTGAGAAAAATCCGAAAAATTTAAAATAACATTCCGGAAATGTTAATTTTACTCTGCAGTTTTGATCCGAAATCGGTGTAAATATTATGCTTTTTAGGTGTATTATGGGTTAAAGTTACCCTTTTTCATGTTAATTTTACACTTAGAAAGGTGTAAAATTAACATTAAAAAATGTTAATATATTTTTGCACCTAAAAAGTGATAAAGTTATGAGAAAAAAAGTTAATCGCACCCTCTTTTTCTCAGTGTATTAAGTCGTTTCTGTGAAAGTTCTCAGAAATACTAGGACGAATATTAATAAATAGGCATTGGGTAGTTTGTTACATTTGTTACGAAGAACATGAAAATACAGTAGTCTTCCAAATTCGAACGCTTGGGCAGTATTTTTGACATTTGTTGCAGTGCATAAAATTGATAAAATATTAGTGGCAAAAGAAAAATTTAAAAGTTATGAACAATTTTGACAAACTTAAATAAGATTTGTTTAAAGCCATTTTTGATTAGTTTTACATTTTTTATTGTCCGAATAGAATAGAAGGAATCGATTTTAAAATTTTCGACTTTGTCACATTTTGCCCCCATTTCTTCTATTGCTACCTTTGTGAAGTTCAAGCAACAACAATTTAAAAAGGCAATTTGCGGCTATTGGAATGAGTTTAAGCAGTTTAAGCACATTTAAGCGAATTTGTCTACACCATTGCTTCTTTAAGTTATTAAAATGATATCAATCAGAAATCTTTAATCATTCTTCTGACGTATTTTTAGTCGTGTGATCTGCTGCGAAGATTTTTTTAAATCCTTTTAGATTCTAAATAAAGGTGATAAATTAATATTTACTAGAATAATAATAGGGTGAAAGGAACGTCTATTGACACTTTAAGAACACGTGTCAGCACCTATTGACACCCTACTCTGTACCATTTGGGATATGAAATTTGAACATCTCTGTTTATAGTAAAAGGTATATTACAGAAAAAACGTTATATTACTTATATTGTAGTAGATACATTAAATAATTTTCAACATTTTGACAAAAGTGTCAATAGGGGTTTCCTCTGTCGAACAGACGTTCCTCCGACCCTCATGCTCTTAAATACAAGAAAATTTTTGGAGATTTTAACAATTTTGACGCTAAATTTCAGATCTCTAAGTATCTCGGCGTTTTATTCACGAGTGATGGTAGTATGGACGCATGGACGTCGCGAATGGATCAGTTTCTGCAGCAATGATGGAGCTTTTCAGAAGCGTGGTGAGGAAGGTCGAGCTTAGTCGTTTGGCTAAATTATCGGTTTTCAAAGCTGGTGTTCATTCCTATTCTCACCTATGATCATGAGATTTGGGTAATGACCGAAAGTATAAAATCGCGAGTGCAAGCTGCCGAAATGATATACTTCCGGGCGGTTAAGGAAATCACTATCAGGTCGAGTGAGGAATGTAGGCATTCGTGAGGAGCTAAGAGTCGAGGAACTGTCTCTTCGAATTGAGAGATCACACGATGGTATGGTCATGTTCAACCCATGAATAAGAAAGATTCCCTAGATATGCTATGAAAGCCATTATGAGGAGACAACCTCGACCTCAAGGCAGACCTAGAACAAGGTAACTGAATCAAATTCAAGATTTTGTCTTGTAACGCTTTGGGATCGAACGGAGGGTCAACAGATGTGGGCTGTTAGGGCCTTGACAGACATGAGGATTAGCCGAGAGATGGCTTAGCGTAATTATATTAGAAATAATGGTTAAACTGCATTTCCATCATTTTCCATTAAGTCGTCTCTCGGCTTAAGTCGTAAGAGTATCTAGGGCATTAGCCTTGATATCCTGGGCCCGCGATCCCAATAGGGATAAACAGTTGAAAATGATGATGATGATGAATTTCATCTCTCAAGAAGAAACATCTACCTATGCATCTCTCAGCTCAGACCATACCACACCATTATTGACAATGAACTTTATATATTGCAAGCTTAAGTTTTTACAATTTTTTGTGCATATAAAAAAAAACTTGAGAAAATCTGAAGGCTTAGCAGCATACAACTTTGTTGCAAAATAGTAACTCATAGAAAAATCGCAGGGTATGGTTAATAAAACACATAGCGTGGAGACAAAAAAAAGAGATGAAGAATTTTAGCAATTGTATAGAGCGGGAGGAAAATGTTGGGAAAAATTAAAATGGTATGTTTAATAGCACTTTTCTGTGCAAGAGAAGTATGGTATAAAGTCAGCAGTCGAAAGGTTAAGTGGAATCGTGAATTTTTCTCTCGAAAAAGCCCTCACCATCCCAAAATATTCGCACAAATGACGGCAATGGTGGGCTTTCGCTTGTTCCATCACCGTGAAACTCTCTTCGTGAGGAATTAAAAAATAAAACTCCACAGCGATTCCCAGCAATTCTACCCTTCGCCATTTGGGGTAGTTTGGGGAATTGTAGAAAAAATTACATTCAGCCACACGTATTCTCAACTCAAAAACGTGAACGATTAAAAAGCATTACGTTCCTTTTTCCAGACCGTTTTTTCTTCTTTTTTTTTCATTTCATACAAACCCCTTTTGTATAACATTTCTAGAAATTCGCTCAAAAATTCACAAGATTTTTTCAAGAGGCTTGAGATTTCATTTACCTGAGATTTAGGTGAATTATAAAGGCAATCGAGGAACTTATCTCAATTGGATTGAAAGATTTCTTTTATATAGATACCACTCTGGTAAACATAATTACTAATAAATTGAATTCTAGATTCTTGATCTGTGACAAAGCTAAAATTAACATTAATCTCAACTTTTCATGCAGCATTAACTAATACAAATGGGAAGTTTGGAAATTCTACAGATTTCAACCAAGCATTATAATCCAACGTAAATGTTTTGGACATGTCATTATTAAATTTCAGTGGAAATGACCGAGATTAAAATTAAATGAATCATTTTGCATTACAATGTTTATTAAAATAGCGAGAATTTTAATTATTTTTGGTATTTTGATGAAAAAGAATGGCTTGGCTGGGTGGGGTTGGTAGGGTTGGTAGATTTGATTGAAAATTTAATAAGCTATAAATTTTAATTAATGACCAATATGCAAGAAAAAGAACATCAAAAAGGTATTTAGAACCATATTACAAATATTGTCAAGAATAACTATTTTACCCGATAACAAAAAATATACTTATATTATAATCTTTCAATTTTAACAAAACAAAGAAGATTGTCACAATTTATGTTTGATATCTATTTGTTGATTTTGGACTTTATCATTTTAATTAAAACATATTCACTAAGCAAAATATTTGTGAATTTGAGAAAATCATTTCATAAATCGACGCCTAAGGCGTGCAAAAAAGATTTATCATTGAACTGTATAAACAAATATTTCAAACAAATTTTATATATCATCAGTGACCTTTTTATGAGAAATCTATGTCGAAAACCGAATACACTAGATCCCGGCATTATGCACATTTTCGGGACCGAAAAAAACGCGCGAAATGGCATTATGCATTGAGAAAATTTGCATACCTACAGGGGTTTTCTTTTGAATAAATTGACCGTTGAACGAATTTCGCGCAGAGTAAAAGTCGGTAAAAGTAGTTCAAACAAAAAGATTCAAATGTTTCAACTAATTCAACAATATAAATGCATTAACAAACAGTACATGGCCAGAGTTCTTCAATAAATGGTTAGAATAATAAAAAATAAATACCTTAAAAAAAAGAAATTAAAATTTTGTTCTGAAAAAGTAGCAAAATGTTTTCAAATTTCCCGCGTCGCAACATAGTATGCATTCAGGCGTATTTCAAAAATGATTTCATAAATTGACCCCCGATGGTAGGCAAATTTGCATAATTGTGTGTGCATAATTCCGTCAGGTGCATAATCCCGAAGGACTTAATGCCGGGACTGAGTGTAAACTGTGACAAAAAAAAAGAATTACCAAATGCTTTTAAAATACTCCGAAAATTTGTTTTTTATTTCATCATTTTTATGTATACCCGGTTTACAATTAAAACAGATCCATAGTTCACTCCAAAATTCACCCAAAATTATAAAGATAATAAAAAATTGATTACGAATAAAAAATAATGAACAATAAAAAAAGAATTTTTAAGATTAAAAGGAAGTGGAGCATCTTTGAATTTGGAGCAACTTTGAAATTGATATTTTCCTATTTTAAATTGAATCGAGCCATATCATAATATGATTTAGCTTCTCAATCTGTTTGTCGAGCTAAATTATATCATGATATGACTCAATTTTATTTATAAATAGGAGAAAATTGAGAGAAATGCCAATTATGCCAATTTAAAAGTTACTCCAAATTCAAAACTGTTCCACTTCCCCCTATAGTCTTTTTGTCACGCCTAAATTTATTCTCAAAGAATTCTTTTCTAGGACAGATTACCCTTTTAAAACCAGTAGTGACCCATTAATTTTGTCTGACTATCTTAAACTACCTACTTTTCCCATAAATGTATTAAGAATAAATTATTTGACTAGTCCTAAAAGGGGTAAGTGATTCTGGCAAATAAATAAATTGCGCATTTTTTAGGTTAGACTTGACATAGAACTTTTTTAACTTACCTATCGGCCAAATAAAATAATAATAAAGCTAAAAAATAATAATAATGTGCCAAATAAAGAACAAATCTTGTGGTTGAAAGTTTTACAAAACCAATACCCATTAAAAAAAAAGAGTTTAAAGAAAAATTGATGATTCAATTGATCCATAAAACTGCCCTACCCTCCTTTGACATTAAAATTACATTTCGAATAAACAAGATATAATTATAAAAACAATGTTAGGCCCTAAAAGCGATCTTTGAGTCAATTTTCAGTAGAATTCACAAAAATGAGAATAAATTCGAAGGATTACCGTTCAGCCTCTCTTAAAATTTAAAATTGTAACGGAAGTATTGATGTTAAAAAATTATTTATGTTTATTTTTCCGCTTTTAAGATAGCGAAATCCAAAAGTGAAATTTTATTAAAGCATTTCAAATGTATTTCATCTATAGCTATTACAGTTTAACCCTTTCTGAACAGTAATAGCGAACTAATTTTACAATTTTTCGATCGTAAAAATATTAATTCTGAGTCAAAATTACTATTCATCCCCTAGAAACGGTTTTTTTGTCGGTTCTAAGAAGTCTAAAAAATATGTGTTTTTGCAGAATAGGGGAAGGCTTTTAAGCTTCGCACATACTCTGACTTCAAACACATTTCTCCCATATTCCTTTAATTAATCTGGCCAATTTTTTTTTTTTTGTAAATGTGTGACTAAGGATTAGCTTTTAAAATATTATATATTGCCAAATACGTCAGACTTATTAAAGGAATACGGGAAAAACACACCGTTGTGTTTGAATTTGAAGCCAGAGTACAGTGCTGTCTCTCTATATGCACACTCTCTATATGCACAGCTTTTGTGTCAGTTGCATTCAAAATCAATTTGTTTACATTTTGACAAAGTAATAAAGAAAATTATTTTCTTGGTAACTAATTTTTTCTCGTTTTTAATTATCTTAATTTTATATTTTCTGTCTCATATTATAGTTAAAATAACACGGGAAATTCTAGAACAATAAAAAATATAATAATTTATTAAAAAGAAGGAAAAAAACCGTTGGGAATTTCAAAAAAAGTTGTGCATATTCAGAGAGAGAACTGTCAAAAAAAGTACCCAAACTGTGCCCCGTCAAATAATATCTGCAGATATCTTTAAGATTTCTGTAGAGAAAATCTACACCTCTACAGAATATCTGCAGATAAATTCTGTAGATATTCTTACGAATTTTATTTGGGCTTGGGACAAAATTCGTCAGAATATTTCGGCAGATTTTCTGACGAATCTCTAGACGAATTTCTGTAGATATTCTGTAGATTTTTTCTACATTCCAGACTTTCCAGACAAGATGTGTCAGAAGAGATGGAAAAATTTTTCACTGAAGTTTGCAAAATTCTATAGAGTTATTCTTAGTGATATCACGGTGTTTATATAAAATAAAGAATTCTGCGACGCCGTGTTACAAGTAGAGAAAAGTGAAGTGAAAACTTTAAACAGAGTGTCGACCAAAATTTCGTGTTTTTGTATCATTCGATTGGCGATTTTTAAGAAATTAGTATTTTTGCTCGCAGTTTTTTTACGTATCTAAAATGTGTACTCGGTAATGCTTGTTAAGCAGAGCATACAATTTTCTTTATAACTTCTACAGTTTCTTCATAAATCAACAATATTTTTGTGAAGTAATGGAGGTTATGCAAATTTTCTAGGGAGAAATTCTGCCGAGAATCTGCAGATTTTCTCTGAATGTACTAGAATATACCGACTGTATGTGCGAAGCCTGAAAGACTTCCCTGATTTAGATTTTCTCTTCTATACTCACAAAAATCTCAAAAGTTACGAAAGAGTTAAAAAGTTTTAAGAAGGGGTAAGCGTGTGTCACGAAGACTAAAAAACAAATTTTTACCGCTCAAACTCCACAGAGGCCACAGAGAGAGCAGTATACAATCCCTTGATTTTTCACTCCTCCCCATAATTTTAACATTCCACTTCCAGAGTCCACTTTTCTCAAGATATCTTTGCGTTTCGGACGATTTTTGAGAATTGATTTCGCGTTATTTGTCCATCTGTCACAGATCTGTGTGTCAGATGATCTGTGTGTCTCGTGTCAGTTCGTTTGTCGGTCCGGCCGTTATAGAGCTCTCCGTGAATTAGTTTTTCGCATGATCTTTTGGTGCTTACTTATCTCTACTAGAGATCAAATTGATTCATAAAAATCACAAAAACATTTGAAAATCTAAAAATCAGTACTTAGCCAATTCATTACCGATGAAGACCGATGCAGCCGGGTTCAAAATCTCAATACCTTTCCAAAAAATCCAAATTTAACCAAATCGGTTGAAAAATGACTCCCTCCAAAGTGGTTAACATTTAACCTTTAATAATTCAAAATGGCGAATTTTCCTGTCGTAGGTGTGTTTGGACGAAATATTCACCTAGACTACCTCTAAAGCATATCCAAAAATCATTGAAAAAGTTTGGGCCGATTTTGAGAAAAACCGAAAAAAACTTGGTTTATTAGGGTTTAGAGGGGGTGGGGGAGGAGATAAAAACGTCTAGAGATGTTGTTTTGTTTTATTGGGGGTCATCGAAGACCGAAAAAAAGCCTGCGAATTCACTCCAGTGACACAGAAAAATTCCTTACCCCAGAGGAGAGATCTTTGGAATAAGTTTACGGAAACGCCGTGATGTATGCAAAATATTTTCGGTGCCAATTTTTCTGCCTATTCATAAGGAATGTATTTCATATTTACCGCGTAAAAAGTATTTGCATTTCAAAAACTATTAAATAAATTCATATCAAATTCTTTCAATCCGTTTTCACTTAAGGCGGAACTCCCTGTACTTTACATTATGAAGGAGTTTCCAAAATTATTTGAATTGGCGGGGTGTTCGAGTGGATTTCTCTCGGCAACTAGGGTGCGAGTGATAAAAATTTGCCCTCAGATTTATTTTTGATGTGCATTTAATTGAGTTACATAAATCTCTCGATGTCCTTTTGCACTTCATACAGACCATTTTCCCGCCAAAGAAAATTATTACTCTCATTTCATTAGTAAATTTTCTCTCAACGCCCTGCGTTGGCGTTTTGTGTAAGTGCGTGGGAGCATTTTCCACGTGGGAAGAGAGGTTTATCACAATTTTCTCTTAATGAGTCGAAACGACTTATTTATTGCACTGTTGCTGTATAATGAATTTGTGCAATAGTGATTGCTTTAGTAGAACGATATTCAGTAGTGTGCGTGAATTTATCAACCTAATTTGTCACAATTAATGAATTTCAATGTAATTAATTTTCCTGAATGTTAATATATCCTGCTTTTTGGCCCCAAAATTCATTTACTCGCGATATTTGGTGAATTATTATACAAGAGTTTGTTACAATTCTTGCCAACGGATATTTTATTGGAATATTGGAATGTCGCAATTATTTCCATTATTTCCTTCATTTCCTTCCCTTTGTGACACCCTATGTGGGACACTGGAAAATTTACTGCATCGCATAAAAAACAGTATCATTGCTGTTTAATCGTTGTTTTGTGCTATTTTACGACAAATTCTAATTTATTTGTGCAAATTAAATAGACGGAATTAAAAGTAATAAAACTGTGTAATATACTGTGCATGCTAGTGATGAATTAGTGAGTAATTCAAGTGCAAAATAGGAGAGCAAATACATAACCTCAAAAATGTCTAAAAAGTAAACATTGTTTTTATTTGTATTTTTCTCAAGTAAATGATGAATTTTTTTAATTTTATTCTTCAGGTATGGACTAATTTTACCCTCGAAGGCTGAGAAGAAGGGCCCTGTGGCCAATTTTTCGAAGCCATCAGTGTTTGGAAGTGACTCAGATTCAGACGATGACAAACGTCCGGGAAAAACAGGTCTCTTGGGTCCAGGAGACAGTCAAAAGCGTCAGGCAAGGTTAATGCAGGAGAAAGCCCTTCAGGAAGATCCTACAGTATTTCAGTATGATGAATTATACGATGAGATTGAGAGTAAGAGGCAGGAAGCGAAGAAGTCCAAGAGTACGGAAGAAAAAAAGCCCAAGTACATCAAGAAATTGCTGGAAACAGCAGAAAAGCGGAAAAAGGAATATGAGAGGCGCATAGAACGCCAAGTGCAGAAAGAGAGAGAGGAAGAAGGTGAAAAATACAAGGATAAAGAATCCTTTGTGACATCAGCGTACAAGAAAAAGCTGGAAGAAATGCAAAAGGCCGAAGAGGAGGAAAAGAGGGAGGCTTATCTGGAATCTATTGGTGATGTGACAAAACAAAAGGACCTAGATGGCTTCTACAGGCATATCTATGAGCAGAAAATGGGAAAAGAGTCGCCGAAAAATGAGAGAGATGAGGAAGAAGTTGAGAAAGAAAGCGGAATTAAGACTCCGGAAAAGGGTACTAAAAAAGAGAGGAGCTACAGGAAAAGAAAGGCTTCAGCAGAGGAAGCTGAAGCAGAAACTGAGGAACCTGCTGTGGTTAAAAAAGCTCATCTGCAGTCGAATATTGATGCAGATTCGGACTTTAGCATTGACTCTTCATCTGAATCTGACGATGAAGATGACAAGGAAGAAAAGCCCGGAGAAGGCGGAAGCAAGGCTGAATTACCACAGCAACCAGATAAAGATACTCATGAAATTGCCAGAGTTGAAGAAAAACCTGAGTCTGGGCAGAAAGATGACATGAAGGTTCCAGAAGGGCAGAAAGGAGAGGAGCGGAAAAGCGAAGCAAAGGAGCCCAAGAAACCCATTCCTCCAAAGGAAAAGAAGCCAAAGATCAACATCTGGGCCAAGAGGACAGTCGGAGAGGTTTTTGAAGCTGCTGTTCAAAGATATTATGAACGAAAAGCAGCCCGATCCGGAGGATAAACAAATTTCCAGTCATTTGTGAGGTTATGTTGCCAATAAAAAAAACTAAACTCACCTGAGAAGACTCTCGCCTGATTAAAATGAATTTGTGCTCAATTTTCGACAAGGTGATAAGCTATTTTATCAACTTTTTGGCTTTATTGATTAGGAAATTGAGAAAATAAAAAATATAAAGCAATAAACTTCCAATAAAAAATTCTGGAAAACTACCCTTCGATAGGATCAAAAACACTTGTAGTAAATTAAGATTCATTGAATAGCAATACATAACTCCTTCAATTTCATTCTCATGCAAATTTTTTCTATTTGCTTGGGTCAAATGATTTACGTGATTTACAAACCAGTGATAAACCCAGAAAAGCTTATGGTAGCTGAGATTCTTTCCAGGCGACCTCGAATGCGTGCAAATCAGGATGCTTGCAATTCGGAATGCGTGAAAATTCGATTGTGAGTTGAATTTTAGGGGTAAGGATCGCGTCGAGTAAACTGTTTTTTTCGGTCGAATTGACTAAAATTGCCTCGACGCGTTTCTTTACCCCCAAAATTCAACTCACAATCGAATTTTCACGCATTTCGAGGTCGCCTGTAAATAATCTCAACTACCATAAGCTTATCTGGGCTTATCACTGGTCATTTTTTTATTTTAAATAGTCTGAGTGGGGAAGCCCAACAAAAGAAGGAAAGTTCATTGAAATCGGTTAATAAACTTTATAGGTAGAGTCCGGTCTATATGGATGGATATAGTAAGGGTCAGGGTACACAGTAAGATTGAGTAGAGACAGATGGGTCCCATCATTAGAAAGATCTTGATCGCATATGCAATATATACTAAAATTTCATCAAAATCGCTTCATAAACACCGAAAATATGGTCCGGTCAATACATTTTTGGTTATAGATCAGGGAACATCGAGGGAAGAGTGCGGCCCACCGTTGGAAAGGTCTCGACCTCAGCTACAACATATTGAAATTGAAAGAAAAAGCATTGTCTAGTTTTTGAAATATTTGAGATCGATTAATCGAAAATTGATTTTTCGATTAATCGGACCTTGGATTAAATCGAATGGAATTGAGGTGTCATAAGGCTTGTAATACTCCATGAGAGCTTTCCAAAACACCAAAAATTTTCAATTTCTCACAATTAGAACTGGAGATATGTCCATTTGAAAATTGAATTTTTGACTTCTTGCCACTCATCGACATTTAACCTTTGCCGAAAAGCACTTGTCGATATCCCTGTTCATGCTTTCGCTAGAAGTGGTTATACGACGGACAGACGGGACGGGACTGGACGTCCACGAAAATCGATTTTTAGCGCATATAATATTCGAGATTTATGAGTGTCAAAACGTGCAAATCCAAAATTTTGGGCCCGATCTGGCGGGGTCGTATTTCACCTTTGACAACAAAAACTGAGATTATAAAGTGTAAAGAATCTCAGCTAAATTACTTATCATTTTGTTTTTGCGCCTGGAGTCTAGGCAAATCGTTTTTGCCGTTTTATGATACTTGAGTACCTGTATTACCGATTTTGCTGAACTGTTTACTTTCTTAATATGGAAATATTTGTTCTCCTTACATGCTCTATAATCCTCTGTCTGGATCTGGTCAGATGAGGTTCGTAAACCTGACACCAGGGGCGCTGTAGTCTCACATATGTCAGAACACGTGGAGCAACTTTAATCAAAGATATTTCGAAAACTAAAACTGTCCTCTCCTCTCCTTAGCAATCTGTTTTGTGGGTTTGATAGAGAATTTTATTAGCTAGATTTTCGCCCATATACAACTTTTCTCTCAGATTGTTTTTTTACCTTAGATATTTAGGATTAGAAATTACAAAGGGCCAACTCACTTTTTTGCGATTTTGACATTATAATGCACTTAGAAGGGGAATTTAATAAGTTTTCAGATGATATAAATCGTCTAGTCGAGATTTTCCATTTGATAGCGAAATAGAGCCCGGCTGGTGGATTCCCTTCCCTGTTCGCGGGAAATTCATATTTCCCGCCTTTCGCTCCAAGCAAGGCTTTTTACTGACGGTATAGTTCTGTTGCCCGCCGTGTGGAGCATTGGCCGTGGGAGACCAAGGTCTCCCTAAGGAATCTTTCAAGGTGGAAGTCCGACAATTAAATTTCGTTATTAGAAAAGTTTGTATAAATTTTATCCTTTTTGATTGCGTGCGTAATTTTGTTTGAAGTCAAGGGGCACAAAATAGATCTACCGATCAAATTTTTGCGAAACATGGTATAAACTAAAAATTTGGCCATAATTTAGAATCAGGAGAACTAACTCATAAAAAATATATTCAGAAAGGTAAAAATATGTATATTGTAGGCGAGATTTTCCACCTGATAGCGAAATAGAGCCCGGCTGGTGGATTCCCTTCCCTGTTCGCGGGAAATTCATATTTCCCGCCTCTCGCTCCAAGCAAGGCCTTTTACTGGCGGTATAGTTCTGTTGCCCGCCGTGTGGGGGACTGGCTGACAGGCGACACTGTCAGTCAGTCGGTAACATGGCCTGGAAGTGTTCGGATGGGGGCACAGAGCTGGGTCGCTGCCGGGCAATTGGCCGCGATAAGCCTTGGCCTCCCAGAGGAATCTTTCAGGGCAGAAGCCCGACAACAAGTCAGAAGTGGGATAGACATCCTCCCACAGGTGTATTTGTGAAAATTTTGTGGATTTCCGGCCGAAATGACAGCGGAGTGGATGGCGTGGGAGCAGAAAGATGAGTACAATAATTTTTGCTTTATATTTCTATTGAATGAATGGATGGCTTTGGTTTGGGATGTTGGAGTGAGCTTGGAGGAGCTTCTGGCTGTGGCAGGGGCTCATTTTGGGGCGCGATGACTTTCTGGCTGAAAAGAAATCATTTTAGAGATTTAGGGGAAAAGTAGGGGAAATGTCAGAAAGCCTCTTCTTCTTCTTCTCTTCTTTAAAGTTTTTGTAGGGGCCGGACGTCTTTTGACATCCACACAGCCTCAGAAAGCCTCGCGGAGACTGACAGCATGTATAACACCTTGAGTGTGTTAGAAGGTAGATGGCGTCACGTGTTAATAGTTCGATGGTTTGAGTCAAGGAAATTGTCGAAATTATTTGACAAGTCTGGAAAATTCCGTGAAATCGTGAAACAGTTTGGTTATTTGACAATTTCTTTTGTTTTAAATTGTAAGAAGAGTGATAAGTACTATTATAAAAGGATTGGAGCACGGGAATTTTGCAGAATGCCACAGGAAAGGGGAAGGCTTCGTAGGAGTCATGGAGAGTCAATGCGCGAAGAACTGGCTCGTTTACGCCGAGAAAATGAACAACTACGGTATGAAATTGATCAAAGAAGAGAGCATAGGCAGGAAACTATGTGGAAGCCGACTTCATCAGAACTGAAAGATATGGTGCCCAAGTTTCGCCCTGGAGAATCTGTCTACATGACAGCAGAGAGATGGGTTAAAACCTTGGAGGATTTGGCATCCATGCACGGATGGAGGCCAAATCATACCCTTCACTATGCATACGTGAGGCTCAGAGGTGCTGCTTTGGATTGGTATGAGTCTAAGAGGGCTGAATTGACGGATTGGGAAGTCTTTAAACAGCGTATTTTGGAGGCTTTCCCAGATACGACTGATTGGACAGTGACGCAACAGAAAATGATGTCAAGGCAAAAGAAGGACAGTGAATCCATGGAAGACTACGTGTATTACATGCAGCTACTTGGAGATTCGATAAAAATGCCAACTTCAGCCGTCAATAAGATGATAGTGAGTGGTCTGACGGATCCAGCGATCAAGTCTCACATTTCTATAGGGGAATGCGACTCCGTCGCAAAGCTTTTGGTGAAGCTCAAAGAAGCGGAATCTGTGGTGAAACTGGAGAACGCTCGGAAGCACTTCTTGTCACACTCTGAAAGAAAGGAAGGGTCGGGAAAAGAAGTGCGGCAAGAAAGGGAAGGAACCGGAGAGCCTCAAGAAAAGAAGAAGAAGATTGCGCCAGATGAACAGAACAAACAGAAAGCAGAAATTATTGAGGAACCTCGAAATGATGGCCATTCTTCTGTGAAGTCTAGAGGTTACAACAACGACATAGTGTGTTTCCGGTGCAGGGAGAAGGGGCATATTGCCCGAAAGTGCCAAAAGGATAACCTCTAATTACCGACTGGGAGCGATGAGGGAAGCTCGAGAAAATAAATTTTATGAGTCCGCCAATTTAAAGATGCTGAAGATTGAATTGACAAAGGTAGTAGAGATGTCTACGTAGAGCAAGGTTTCCTTGTATCAACATGGGTGGTTAAGACATGGTTCGAGTTATGAAGAAAAGACGTAGTGATATTCTTTGTTATTCCTGCTCTTGGTAGGCTGAGCATGGAATAAGGTTGATTTTTTTGAAAATTGTTACAGTTAATCCTTTTCGAACGAAAACATGAATTAAATATTGAGAGTTTATGATGAATTGATTGAATTAAAGTTTGTAGTTCAAAATTTTGTATTTCTTTTTTTTTTGACATCTAGAAATTTAACAGGATTTAACCACAAGAGCAAGTATGTTGAGCTAATCTATTGGAAATTCAGGCAATTTCCCGTGACTAATACGGAAATGTTGGACTGCATTACTGTATGGAACCAGGATATATCAAAGCAATACATTTCCGGTTTTAATATTAGAGGAAGGTGGTGAATATTTTGCTTGGAAAAATGCTGATAATTCTTGAGACTGCGGTAACCAAGCAACATGCTGAGAGATATGATATTTCAGTGCTGAGTTAAGGGCATTATCAGCTGTATTAAAAGAGATATGTCCATGAGTATATCTCAGGTGGTATTTTTCTGAATCTAACACTGATTTTCTAATAATTGACAGGTTCTTAAGAAGAGTAAGAGGATTGGATTTAGAGTCAGTATGGTGGAATTCAAGCTTCTCTACGGAAGTGAATGATGGAAGGATAACAGACGACTTGGAATCTGGAAATACTGAGAGAAAATCCAACAAGTTGAAGGGGTTACGAGTAGGCGGCGGGGTATTGTCGAACGCAGTTCTGTCGGTCTGGTAGATGTCCCGGACAGGTGCACAGTTCTGTTGAGATCCGGGTAAGCAGTTACGGACGAAACAGTTCTGTCGGTCCAGTGGGCATTCCGGACAGGTGCGCAGTTCTGGTGAAGTCCGGGTAAGCAGTTACGGACAGAGGGGCGCGGATGGTCGCAATGGCTCATGCCATAGAAGTTCCCCGGACAGTTCTGTCGGTCTGGTGGGAATTCCGGACAGGTGTACAGATCTGTTAGAGTCTTGAGAAGCAGCCAGAAATGTACGGGGCGCGGATGGTCGCAATGGCTCATGCCATAGAAGTTCCCCGGCCAGATCTGTCGGTCCGGTGGGTATTCCGGACAAGTGGACAGATCTAGGGATTCCGTGTGAGCGGTTACGAAAAAAGAGCGTTTATATCCGCATGTTCTGTATCCAGTTTTGTTGAATTCCGTGATGCATTTAAGGGTAAGGGGACATGGAGGAGTTCCCCACTACAGTTCTGTTGGTCTGATAATTGGTAATTCGGACAGGAGCACAGTTCTGTGAGATTTGGGAAAAGCATAACGGAAAGAGGGACGCGGAAGATTGTAGTGAATAGTGTTGGAGAAGCTCTTGACATAGTACTGGTCTGTTAGTCGCATAAGAAAAGGAGATTTGCTTATGCATGGAATTCATTCCAGTGTCTATGCAAAAGTTGTTGGAGTGGATTACGTGAATATAGAAGAAGCATATTGTTTGTCGCATTTGGAAGAAACGGCAGTACAGGCTGCTAAGTTGTTTCAAGAGAAAAATGGAGTTATTAAGGCCAGTGGCAGTCACCTTAAGGGTAAATGGATTGGCAATAGTACTACCATTCCCTTTTGGCACTGACTACACCGAGGACGGTGAGTCGTCGGATGGCCGAATTGTAGGCGAGATTTTCCACCTGATAGCGAAATAGAGCCCGGCTGGTGGATTCCCTTCCCTGTTCGCGGGAAATTCATATTTCCCGCCTCTCGCTCCAAGCAAGGCCTTTTACTGGCGGTATAGTTCTGTTGCCCACCGTGTGGGGGACTGGCTGACAGGCGACACTGTCAGTCAGTCGGTAACATGGCCTGGAAGTGTTCGGATGGGGGCACAGAGCTGGGTCGCTGCCGGGCAATTGGCCGCGATAAGCCTTGGCCTCCCAGAGGAATCTTTCAGGGCAGAAGCCCGACAACAATATTTCTATGCTTATATTAATGCTCATATAAATTAATAGAAAAGAAAAAACATTTTTGTTCAGTCATGTAATTAAGATACTTATTTACAATTATAGTTGAATCTTTCATGCTGTCTCCTAAAAAAATGCCTGAAAAAGGTTTTGAAATTTCCTAGGAGCGAAATCGTCTTAATTTTAACATTTTAGTTTAGAGTTTTAATGAACTGCTGTAACACTATACAATATTTTTTGAATAAAAGTTTCTGGATAACGATACCTCAGACTCTTCGGACATATAATCTTCAGAATTGTTGCTCTTTCTTCAAGGAGAATAAATACTTTTATGAATTTCTTGAAGATTTTCATCTTAACCTATTCAGTTAATGTACTAGAAATACTTGGGATAGAATATTAATATTTTGGTATTAGTTCCTTACTTACAGTATAAGACAAGATTTTAAGATTTTGCCAGGGGTCAGTTTTCCATAAGGGGCCCCATAGGTTCACCACTTCTACTTTATCTCATCCCCCGATCCAATACGGGTAGCCGCTCTATATCACAGCTCTGTATTTTGTATTTTGATCTCTGTCAGGCTATTTTTCCAAGAATTGAAGGACTGAAGGAACTGAAAACTCATTCCCGACGACAGTAGGCATTTCGCAGAAATGCAGAAATCATAATCATTCAAAACCGTCTGATCTAAGTTATAATCAATATGGTATGCGATAAGTGAGAATGGTTTAATTTCAAATGATTTCTAGTTACCTATACTTCACTTTTTTCCCATAAGGTTTCTTTTCGCAATTTCTTTAAATTTTGAGGAAAAGGAAAAATTTCTATTTTAGGGAATGAAAAAAATGTTTCTTAGAGATATTAAACATTTTTCTATTCCGATATGTTTTGATTTTTTTGTAAACTTAAGAAATGTGAATAGACAATGAATGATATTTTACTTTCTAAAATAATTACAATATCAGTGGCTTTTTTCAAAACAATCTTGCGCATGGAAATCTCAGAACTGTCCCAAAACTTCCCGTCTCTTTCCCGCGCGTACAGTTTCTCCATATTTGTCCCCTTTGTCCCACTTTCCAGGATACCGCCAAAATTTTACTTTTTATTACTGTTTATTTTCGCAAAAGCCACAAAGTTTAATGGTAATACACAAATTTTGATCTAAATAGCGATATGATAACCATTGCTGATGCTGATACATTTTCTCTCGAAAAGCTCACTACAGAGAATATTATGAGCGTGCCTGGAAAGAAAATTGTTCAGGCACAGGGATCATAGCGAGGATTGAAGTGAGTACAGCTTCCTTTTCCATTGTGCGTACGAGGAATTGGCACTCGAAAGAGTCTCCCTTGAGGCATACAGACACAAACTTTAAATTGCATCGCTCCTGCCCTCAATCCATGCTCAGCCTGAACAATAGGGATGCTTTTCATGTCCAAATACACTCCATTGTTTCCAGCAAGGACAATTGATCCATTAATAGACTTTAGGAAGATATTTTGATCTGCTGACCAGATGATTTCCTTACTCTCCATCTCTGTCCCCTCAGCTCCACGCAGGACCATTTTTCCTTTTGCCAGGATTTGGAGAGGCTCCTCCATGGAGCTCGTGACACGACTGGCGCTAACGGTGGTTGTCTTAAGATTGCGAACTCCCTGAGGGATGCTATATCTGATGGATGAAAATTTTATAAATAAAAATTGAATGAAAATTTTATGGAAAAATTTCAACCTGGGCTTTGATGTCGTAAAAATCGATTCCTTGGTAACGGGATCACGAACTTCAAAGAGATTGATTCCTTTAAAATGAGTCCCATTGCGTCCCATATGAACCTTGTTGTGAATGTGACCATTGCGATTGACTAGATTCAACAGAACTGCTCCTGCATCACCGGTAATTGTTACAGGAACATCTGTGAATCCTTCCAATTGACCATCGCGTTTGTAGATGCGATCCAAGTCAGTGTTTCCGAAGAATTTAACAGTGTCTGCTTCAGGAACAAGTTCCATGAACTCCATCCCTCTCCCAAGGCGTAAAATTCCCACAATAGTAAGTGTGAGAGCGAGATTGCCAATTGTGAGGATCAGAAGGAGGATAACAAGCACCCAAAAAGCACAAGTATTGCGTCCCTTGAGGTAATCCTTCTCAGACTCCGGGAGGTAATTGACCCTCGGTGGATTGTAGGTGTGAGTAGTGCTTTGGGGATAGCTAGAAACATCCCCAATTGGCAGTGTAGCCATTCCACTATCATCCCCATCGTCAGAGAACTGAGGAGAAGCACTCCGCACGAAAGTATTATCCATTTTTCTCTCGGTTTTCGGTGAAAATATTGATTTTTTCTCACAAGATTTTTCACAAAATCCCAAAATTGACAAATTTCTGCATGCCTGGAAAGGGAATGCGCGCGCAATTTTCCCGCAATTTCCCTGGAAGCCCGCGATTTTTTAGCCGCTAGGGGTCGTTTTCCGTTACGATTTTGAAAAGTTTATCAGTTTTTTCGTCTTAAGCTGGCTATACACTAGACAAAGTTTATTGCAATATTTCTTTTCAATATCCAATATTGACAAGGATTACCTCCGCATTGTAAAGATTTATTGACATAAAAGTTTCAAAATTGAAGCAAATTGTCCAGTGTGTAAGCAATTATTGCAATATTTGTTTAAATATGGTGCATTTTTTTTAAATATTAAATTTCATTATTTTGAATGACTACACACATGGTCAAATAATGTCAATAAAAATTTTCAAAGTCACATTGAAATTAAATTTCAAAGAAATTCTAAATATCAAATTGATTTGATATTTCCTTCAATATTTTTTAACTCTTTCGTCTCCTTTGGGACTCTGGGTACCCATGGAAACAACAATTTTTTTAGATTATCTAGAATCGACAAAAATCCGATTCTTCTGAATAATTACAAACTATAAGGATATCCAAATATAGGATATTTTTTGCAGGATCCTAATTAACTCCTGAGCTTAAATATTTTTGGTCAAAAATCGCGAATTTTCGATTTTCTGCTTCCTTGCAGATAACGTGACTTTTTTTATATTTCTAGACCAGAATAAGGAAAAACCTCTCGGGGCCAATAAGTATGATAACTAACAATTACAGATTATATAAATTCGAAAAACAATTGTTTCTTAAATTTTCAAAAAACTTGTTAAAACTTTATGGGTACTCTCGTCCCCAAATATCTAGAGGTCAAATGTAAGGTTATCCCGCCAATGCCCGCCATTTGCTTTTTGACACCAATCTTGTAAGAAAATTCTAAGTGGGAGCGACATTTTTGCCAATATGGCCGATAATTTTGACATTTTGCAGCCCGGGAGATTACTTTCAGGGAAGTTTTTCCTATTCTTCCTAATTTTTGTGAATTCTGATTGTCGATGAAGTGTTTTTTTTTGGCTCTTGAGAAAGCTTAATGTGTCTGCAATAACATCGTGTTGAGAGAAATGTGTTTTAAAGTGTTATTGTGTGAAATATTTTGAGGAATCTGTTGGCAAGCAGGAATTTGGTGTCTTCTTGACCACTTCCTGGACATCCCACAAGATGGTCAATAATTCTTCTTGTTTTAGTGATCAACATTGTAAAGGAGTCGTTTAACACGCAAAAATAATTCACAAAATTGATATTATTGGCTTTTGGAAAATTGAAGTTTGTCTCCTTTTCGTTCTTCTGGAGACGAGAGTACCCATGAGTTTTCCAATTTCCCAGAGGCGGAGAAAATTCATTCTCTACAAAAGTATCATATTTGACCACTAAGACTTACAATAAAGTGAGTTTAACTGAAATTCGTTCGCTGGATATTTTGTGGTCCGGAAAGAGTTAATGGTCAGGAAACTTCTTCCTTCAGAACATCACAGAACTGCTGGGATTTCCTTGTTCATGAATGAAAACACATCCAAGATCAAAATCCAAGTCAGAACATATCTCTTCCGGCTTCATCCAGAAAATCCCAGATTATTGGAATTTCGCTGTACATTTTGTCAAATCTTCCTAAGAATCCAGCTTGGTTAGCAGTTTTCATCTGCTTCCTCAAGGAAATCACAATTCCTCTGGAATTTTGTTGTGCACTTGGTCGAATACACCAAGAATATTCAAGTTGCTCAGAAGATTTCTGTTGATTCCTCCAGGAAATCATAAATCTTCTGGGATTTTGTTGTGTATTTTATCAAATACGCCCAGAATACTCAAATTGGTCAGAAGATTTCTCCTGATTTCTCCGGGAAATCACAGATCTTCTAAGATTTTCTTTCTGAAATTTTCTGACCAACATGAGTATTCCGGGAGTCCTTGGCAAAAAATATAACAAAATAGAAGATCTGTGATTTCCTAGAGAAAAAAGGTGAAATCTTTCGACCAACTTTGGTATTTTGGGTGTTCTTGATGAAATCCAGAAGAAAATCCTAGAAGATCTGTGATTTCCTGGAGAAATCTTTTGACCAATGTGAGTATTTTGGGTGTTCTTGACAAAATACAGAAGAAAATCCCAGAAGATCTGAGATTTTCTGGAGAAAGTAGGGGAAAAGTCCTGACAAAGACTGGGAATGGGTTTCTGGGAAGAATTGATCAGGATATACACCAGAATCTCTGGTCCTGTCATCGATGATATTCTGAGATATCTTCCTGTTCATAAACATGCTAATTCCAAGAGTTTTTCGATGTTATAAAAAGAAATGAATCTCTGATTAGAATGGTAATTTAATAAATTGCAATATTGAAGTTTTAATATTGAAGTCAATTTGTTCAGTGTAGGCGAGTATTGAAATATTGGTTTCAATATTCTCTTCAATATTCAATTTTTATGTCAATGTCACTTTGAAATGTTATTATTGCAATAATTTGCCTAGTGTGTAGACAGCTTTATTCTAATATTTCTTATAAATTTATTGTCTTTTCTTCTCATTTTTGGTCATATATTTTAATTATTTATTCCCTATATTTGCCAAATTCTTTTAACTTAAGATAAGATAAGATTTTGCCAGGGGTCAGTTCTCCATTTCGGATATTCCGATGCATCCAGGCCACCAATTGGGCCCCTTATGCTTCCCCACTCCTATTCTATCTTATCCCCCGATACGGGTAGCCGCTCTATATCGCAGCTCTGTGTGGACAATCAGTGCCGTTACTATATCACAGCATCCCTTCTCGGTGTGTGTTTGGGATCAGTGACAGCGAATACTTGTATCGACTGAAGTACCACTTTCATGTCGAAACTCGTTTTCGTACCAGCCTCTATTGTTTTAGGCGGTTCACTTTTTTGCCAATATGCACCATTGGCATTACTATTCATTCATTCACTGGACGAATTCGAAGCCGATATGGCATGAGAAATCTTTTTTCTGCTGCCGCTCAGCTCCGAACCCACGACCTCGCAGTCACAGAGCCACTGCTCTATCCACTGACCCACTCGAGGCGCTTCTTTTAACTTAGTATCATAAAAATCTCTAACATTTCTGATTTTATCCCGATACTGAAAATAAGGTAAAAATTTGAATCAATAACCAGCAAAATTGGCTTTTTTTACTTACATTTTGCTCGCAATTCCTTTGAAATTTCACTAAACGATCTTCCAATTTCTTGATAAGTGCCTCATAGTTACTGTTTAATTCTTCAATGTCTCTTTTAGCCGCAATCTTCCTCTCCTTGCAAAACATTTCAAACTTTTCAGCTAAATTCTCGGCGTATCCCAAATTTTCATAGGCTTTATCGAAAATTTCCCTCAATTTCTCTTTTCTCTCCATCGTGGATCTTTTATCTGCATTCCAGGCCTCCAATAACTTAATTTTAGAATCTCTAACAGTCCCAATTTCTTCTCTAATTCCTTCAATGACCGCTTCCAACTCTTCAATTCTTCCCCTGAGTGAAAGTCCAAAGTATTTCAGATCAGCAACAGTTTGATATCGCAATTTCCTGATTTCTTTTTCCTCTTTGGACATCCCATTGATTATTTTTTCGTATTCTAGCTTCTCCTCGAGAACAATTCTTTCGAAAATTTCGATGTCTCTGAGAAAATTTTGTCTAATTTCTTCAGTTTTTTCCTTGAATTCCACTAAAGTTCTCTTGATAGCTCGTAATTTTTCTTCAGAGTTATTCTTTATCTTCATATATTGATTTTGGAAATACTTTTTGATACTTAGTCCATCTGTTTGATTGATTTCTAATTGATATCTTTTAGAATTTGGCAGTGTTTTGGTATTTGATTGCACTTTAAGGCTCTGCAAAAGCTCATACAATTCCTGATCTCGTCTCTTGAGACTTTCAAAGAGAAGATTCTGTTCTTTTTGGAACTTCTTTGTGGTTAAAACTGAATGATCTTTTAATTTTGTCTTTATAGAATTAATATCTAAAAGGCAATTGGTATATTCTTTCATCAATTGCAAGTCTGTTGAGTTAATGAGGGAATAGTAGAGGGTTTCAGTGAGTCCTTAAAATGTAAATTTAGTGCTTACTCTCGAGCAGAAAATAAATAACCGAGTTTATAGTCAAAAGAGTCAAAAGTATTACCTTTTTCCATACTTTCTTCAACTTCTTCAACCAAAAAATCACATTCCCTCAATTCTCTTGCAAGACTTTCTTCTAATCCTTCAATTTTTCTCTCTCTTTTGCTAAAATCTTCACGGAAAGATTCGCTTTCTCTCGTAAGTTCAGAGAATTTTCTGGATTCTTCAGATTTTGGAGGGTCAAAACTTGCATTCAGAGGAACAGAATGTCCTGAAATATTGCCAAATGTGCTTTCTTCATTAGTTCTCGCGGTTAAGACTTCTTCAATCTTCTCTTTAATCCCTTTTCTCAGGCTTCTGATGTCATGTCCGAAAGATCGAGCAGTACCAAGAGCTTCACCATAATCTCTGTGGCTGCTGCTCAAACTTCTATGTACTTGGACATTCGGCGTGCTGCTTTTCAACCCAGCACTCCCTAAAAATTGCTGATAAGGCGATTTTCCCAAGGACGATTGATGTTTTCTCAAATTTTTATGCTGTATTGACATACTCTATTAATTTTTGTAGAAAGTAAAACTATTTGACTGCAAAATATCTTAAGAAAAACATAAATTTTCCCCGAACATATTTACAAGAAGTATTTTTATTATTTATTTGTGTTCTTTTTTGAACAATTTTGTACTTGAAGCCTACTCAAAAGGTAAAAATTTAAATTTGAATTTTCATTTCCAGTAAAAATTGCCGCTTTTTCCAGTGGCGCTGCAATCGCTTGAGAGTGTTTTCCTATTCGGACAGTGACGATTTGTTTTTCAGCAGTGCGGTGTATTTTTCCTCAATTTTCTCACAAAATACCCATAAACTTGTAGTGAAATGGCCTCTGAGCGGTACAGCTTTTCCCTGACAACATTTAGGTGAGTAGAAAAATTACCAGCAAGTGATTTTCCGTGGAAATTTGCCATGTAATTCCATCCTAACCTCACATTGCTCAATGACTATGCAGCCCTTCAGGGAAGCTGGTTCAGATTGAATATGCCCTGGCGGCTGTGTCAGCTGGAGCCCCATCTGTGGGTATTAAGGCCACCAATGGTGTGGTCCTGGCCACGGAGAACAAGCACAAGTCCATTTTGTACGATGAGCACAGTGTAAACAAGGTGGAAATGGTGACAGATCACATTGGGATGGTTTACTCAGGAATGGGTCCGGATTATCGGTTGCTGGTGAAACAGGCCCGCAAAATGGCCCAGCAGTACTACCTCGTATATCAGGAGCCAATTCCCACGGCTCAACTGGTGCAGCGTGTGGCTACGGTGATGCAGGAATACACGCAATCCGGAGGAGTTCGTCCCTTTGGTGTTTCCCTGCTCATCTGCGGCTGGGACAATGATCGTCCCTACCTGTTCCAGTGTGATCCATCTGGAGCCTATTTCGCATGGAAGGCTACAGCCATGGGGAAGAATGCTATCACCGGGAAGACATTCCTGGAGAAACGCTACAGCGAGGATCTTGAGCTCGATGATGCCGTTCACACGGCCATCCTGACACTCAAAGAGGGATTCGAGGGTCAGATGACCGCTGACAACATCCAAGTGGGCGTTTGCGATGAAAATGGCTTCCGGCGGCTCGATCCTTCGACTGTGAAGGATTACTTGGCGAATATTTAAGCAGCATTTTTGGTGATGTTTCATCTGAATTCTAATTAAACTCGGTTTTACACAATAAAAATTGATTTGTTTTTATTTTTTAAATTTAAAGAAAAAGTTATAGTGATAAATCTTAATTTGTTCGTGTAAGGTGAGATTCTCATGAGAGCCAAGGGGTGAGTCATTCCAAATGTTGCTGACAAGTTTCTGAACTATCGGAAATCACGAAATACTAAAAGAGAATTTTGAGTCCGTTTCTATTAATAAATTATCTCAATGTGAACTGAAGTTAGTTATGATTGACATAAAGAAAAGTACGCGGTTTTAGAAGAAACAAAGCGTTCGAGACTTTGCGAGCTGCTCGAACTCCCGAGAAGGAGTTCTCTCTCGAATTTAATTTGTCTATAAATAACCACAAAACCATCTTGTTCAAGAAGAGGATATAAAAAAAATCATTAACGTTTTAACTAATTAATTGGCCAAATCGGATGAAAATTAGACTTTTGACCTTCAATAATTCAAGATGGCGAATTTTCCGGTGATAGATGTCAAAGGACGAAATGTTCAGCTAGGTTACCTCCAAAACATATCTAAAATTGAACGTAATCGCCAAGGCCAATTTTTTGCAAAATTACAAACACCTAATTTTTTACCTATTTTTCGAGATGGGGACCACATGAAAGGGGAGGGGGAAGAACTAAAGAGATTAATTTCGAGGTAATGTCATTTGAGGAGGGGTCATCGAAGATCGGAAATCAATATCTCTTACCGTTTAAATTTTATTTGGGTCAAAAGACTGAAAAAGCGCGAAAAACAGTATTTCCAAAATAAATCTATTACCGTTACTTTTACGATCCATCACCGATTATGAACGATGCAGTCGGGTTCAGAATTACAAGATCTTTCAAAAAAGTCTAAATTTAACCAAATCCGTCGAAAATTATGCCCTCCAGGGTGGTTGACCTTTGACCTTCAATAATTCAAGATGGCGAATTTTCCAGTGATAGGTGTCTAACGATGAAATGTTCAGCTGGACTACCTCCAAAACATATCCAAAAATGAAAGAAATCGCCAGGGCCAATTTTTTGCAAAGTCAAAAAAACATGTTTTTGAGGGGATAAAATCATTTTTTTACTTAGCCAATAGCTTAATTTTATATAATATAGGTAATGCTATTTCTTAAATATTTAGTAATTTCAAGTAGAATGTTAGTCTGCCATTTATAGGAATTTTCGATCAATAATTTAGCCATAACCATGAAAAAAGAAAAAGATTTTAAAATTCTCGATTCATTCATTTTCAACCGCTTATCCCTATTGGGGTCGCGGGTAAAATTCTCGATAATTTATTTAATTATAACGATATCCTAACCTCAAAACAATGTTGATCTTCGCTTAATCTTTCTTAAATATTTAGTAATTTCAAGTGGAATTTTAGTCTGCGTTTATAGGAATTTTCGATCAATAATTTAGCCATAACCATGAAAAAAGAAAAAGATTTTAAAATTCTCGATGATTTATTTAATTATAATGATATCCTAACCTCAAAACAATATTAATCTTCGCAAATTATCTTCTTGTGATTTTTTGTAATAATTAAATTAAATTAAATTAAATAATTAAATAAATAAACTAATTAAAAAATCTCATGTCACCTGGAAATTGGGATTTTGCTTTATTATTTTCTTTCTTGTGGTTAGGTTATACATAACCACAATTTGTAGAACAATCACTTTACAAGAATAAGAGAATTAAGACTCCATATAAAACAAATATCTTTCAGGAGAAAAAATCGGTTATTTTTTATTGAAAAATATCTCATTTATTTGTTTTTTTTTTTCAACTCTTTCAATAACCCCACTTTTTTAATCCACATTCCGGCAAAAAGGTAAGCTTTTGAATGATGAGCATGTGCAACTCGGTAGTAGAACAGGAAACCCTAGAAATCATGAGAATATTCCACAAAATCGGGAAAATATTATCAAAACTGAAAATAAAAAAATCAGTTCAAGAACCTTTGGCTTTGAATATATTTCATGAATGCCACGAAAGACTAGATTTTGTTAAAGATCATAAACTCATGAAAGATTTTAAGAATACCAGGAAACCCAGTTAATTTTAATTTACACCTGTGAAAACCAACTTGTAAATGTAATGTTTTCGCGATATCTACGATATCTAGGAAATTTTCTAACAAACCCTTACAAGGTTTCTCGTGGAGCCATTATGAAGAGGCGTAGATAGGGGAGTCCATACATTTTTCAGGGAACCCGGGAAACTCGTACATTTTTCTAGGAACTCACAAAGAACATATACATTTTTTTTCAGGGAACTCATATATTTTTTCAGTGACCCATACATTTTTTCGGGGAACCGGGAACTTGAGCCACTCTATTTCCTTATGAATAACCCCTTGGAATTGCATACCCGTAGGAGATATTTTTGGAATAAGTTACGGAAACGCCGTGATGTATGCAAAAAAATTTCGGTGCTAATTTTTTTAAACTATTTTTAGCGCCAACGGTTCATAAGAATTTCAAATTTATCACTTGAAAAATATTTACATTTCTAAAATGATTTTATTAATTAGCTCAATAATAGGCAATTCATATAAAATTCTTATGACGTGAATGTCTTATGACAGGGACGCCGTGATGTTTATATGCAAATCATTTTTGGCGTCAATTTCTTCGATCTTTTCAGTTCCAATCCAACTGTTCATAAGAAATGCATTTCAAATGTACTGCGGGAAAATGCATAAATTTAACCCTTTCGTCTCTTTTGGGACCCTGAATACCCAAAGCAGCATATGAATATTCTGTGAAAAATAATGTTTTTTAATTATTCAGAAGTGATAAAAATCCTATTCTTGTGGATGATTACAAACCATAAGGATATCCAATTGTAAGATATTTTTTGTAGGACCTCAATTAATTCCTGAGCTTAGATATTTTTGATTAAAAAAATTGTGAAATTGGCTTGCAGCATATGTTACGGTCCGGAAATGGTTAAGGGGTCTACCCGGTCCGTCGCACTTAAAATTGGATTGATACAGTAGACTAGACTCTCTCAATTGGGCATTTGGGGCAAAATTTCATCCGATTTATCGATTAGATTTGGGCATCAAAGCCTTTGTAAATTCCACAAAAAGCGCTCAATTATTAAGAATCTTGATAAAATAGGAAGAACTACAGCGAATTTCAGCGAATTAGCTTCATCATTAAACGTGAAAATTGTCAACAAAAATTTCCCCCCCATTGAAAAAAACCGATTGAGCGAGAGTCTACTGTAAATTGATTTTGTTGTGACGTTCAAAAAAAGAAGAGTGCGAAAGAGTAAGATAGACATATGATTTTTTTTAAGAAAGAAAAGGAAGCAAATGTCGATTTTATGCAAGGGGTAGCTCATTCCCATTTTTCTGACAAGGATTTCTGGTTTCTCGGGTTTCGCGATGCAGAAATTGGGTTTCTCTCGGGTTTCGCGATGCAATTTTTGGGTTTCTCGGATTTCGCGATGCAATTTTTGGGTTTCTCAGGTTTCGCGATGCAATTTTTGAGTTTCTCGGGTTTCGCAATGCAAAAAGTGGGTTTCTCGGACAATTGACGAGGGTTTCTCAATATGAGTTACCCCTTGATTTTATGAAATTTCCTGACCTTGGAGCCATAAAACCCGTAAAAATTACAAAAATGATTTTAAAATGTATAAATTAGCTGCTAAGTAGCAGAGAAAACTAAAAAAATTTTTGCTGATTAAAATCATTTTAATTTTATATTTTAATTCTGCTCAAAGCCAACCCCGCTCATAAACAAGACCCCAACTCCCAAACAAACCGATTTCGGACGTACCAGGAGGACTAAAATGAACCTCAAAGCAGTGCAATGGGAATAAATTCTGGCAGTCCAAGAAACCACTTTGGTGAAGTTTCAGCCAAATCAGAGGGCATAATTCCGTTGATGTTTGCAATAGAGAAAAAAATTCACGGCACAGAATGTTTTATTTTGAAAGATATTTCAAAGATACATTGAGAGACAAAATCAAGACAAATCGAATGGAGTTGAATGCTTATTCCATCCCATCATCCTCTGCATCACCCTCGACGGCTTCCATGTCTTCATCCTCCTCGCCCTCCTTCTTCTCTGACGGCTTCTCGTAGACGCGTTCCATGGGCGACACCACAACTCCATCCCAGACGCTCATCTCCTGAGCGATGCTGGCATTTCCCTCCAGGCCCAGGATGTGCTTGTAGCCTCCATGGGCCAGCACCCTGAGCAGAGTCTGAGCTGTCATGCAGCACACGTCCTGCTGCTCCAGACTCATGGATGTGTGCACACGGATGTGGCCAACTTCGCAGGGATCAGTAATTCCTGCAGATCCTGGGAGGAACAGCCCTGAAGCCAGAAGCTGGAACACCCTCCTGAAAGCTTGATTGATGGGCAGAGCCTGACGGCTGGGGTTGTTCATGATGGCCAAGTGGGCCAGCAGATCCAGTGTCCAGGGAGACATGGGAGCAAATCCGTCAAAGCGCTTAGTTAGATCGCGCAAGATGCGAATGAGTACTTTGATAGAGGAGTGATGGGCATTCTCCTCGAACCATCTGATGTGCCTGATGGCAGCCAAGTGACTCTGCATGACTTTGGCATCGAGATGCGTCTCCGGTTCAAGCTTCCGGATGTTCTGAGGCAAAGTAGCGATCAGAACACGCACCTTGGCCACGCGATTGGCAATGTCGAAGCCCTTCTCGTGCAGACTGGTGCTCAAAGCTTCAGCCTTCGTCACAACTTCCGTCTTCATGGCTGTCTTGAGATCTTCCTCGACTTTCCTCGCCAGTGCCTCACAAGCCTCCTTCGTAGGCAGAGTCTTCAGGATGACCACAATGTCAGCTACATTGTTTCCTGTCATCATTGTACCCTTCTTGAATGATCCCACCTGACGCACTTCGTCGAGTTGGCAGGTGGAAAAGTCCCCAGGAGCCACCACGAGATTGTCCAGGACACCCTGAACTTTAGTCACGAGATTCCCAATGGCCGTCTGCTCCACGGCCGTGGGACAGAGGTCCTGATTGCGCTTCAGGAGAGCCGCTGTTAGGGCAGAGTCGTCTGGAGGCTGCACAACTTTCGGAAAAGCCAATTCGGCCAGCGTCAGGTCAAACGGATGCCGTGGCACGAAGGTTTTCTTGAATGGAACCCTCACTCCACCACCACGCATTCCCCCACGACCACGCAGACCTCCTCGTACCATCTTTAGTTCAGCAGAAAGTGAAAAACTTGAGTAAATTGAGGAATTGATGAAAACCGGCGTTTTTCTACTCTTTTTGACAGACGCACTATTTACTTCCAATTTCCAATGCGCATGTTCACTGGAATAATGGAAAGTTAGAGGGCGCAGCCATGTGCTTTCAAATTCAAAAAATTTTAGCCGTTTTTAAGAGATGATAAGAAAAAGTTCAAAAAATAAGATTACAGTAGGCTCTCGCTCAATCGACTCTTTTTCAATCAGCCGAAAAATTTTGTTGGCAATTTTCACGTTTAATTATGAAGCAAAGGACATTGGGCAAAACGGTCCAACCTTTCGCCACGAATGAGACCTATACCATCAGATAGATTTTGGCAAAGGTAACAAGTTTTGTTCCGGGACCAACCCCAAAAATATGTAGGAAAAGCACTAGAAGAGCATAAAACATAGGGGAAACTGGGGCACCACCAAATACGGGGTAGCACCAAACACTAATTTTTATTTCCTAACTACTTGGACTATCTCAACCATTTCTTCAGTAGACAAGCATCCCTATAGTGCCTATAAATTCCTATAGGTCCTGTCGTTAGAAGTCGAATAGCTGATTAAAAAATCGCAGTGTTTGGTATTGTTTGTAATTGTATTGATGTGTTTGTAATTGTATTGTTTTTTTTTGCAAAACTCCTTTTATACAATAACGGTTAATCGTATATTGGTCATTTCTAAGAATAATTTGTAAAGAAGGACTCAAAGAAAATTTTCCTGGAACAAACCATATCTTTATCTCTTCACTTTCCCTGCAATTTTTCAGATCTTCCTTATAAATCTTTTACGATCCTTTAAACTCATGAAAAAGTATTGTATCCAGGGAAATGTCTCTGGCGCCTACACACTAGTAGAAATTTAAAAAAAAGCCTTTTTTAAAAAATTCCGACGTTTCTGCCTACAATGATAGGGGAAATTTTCTTTAAAGGGAATTAAAAAAAATTCTACTAATGTGTAGATATACAGTAATATTCTTCTTGAAAAAAGAATTAAAACCTCTAAAAAGCGCAGGGTCCTAAAAGATACCGTTATTTAAATATTTTGAATAATAAATTCAGAGAAAAAAAATGTTTGAATTAATTATAGTGAGAACCTTTTGCAAAATTTCTTTAGTAACTGTACCCTTACAACCCTATGAACTTCAGCAATCCTAGCTCCTTTTTTAAGGAAAATATGTCTCTAAAGACGACAAAAGGATGCAATTGAGGAAATACGTTTAGCGGAATTAAAGAATATTCGAGGATATTTGTGGAAAATCTGGATACAAGAGAAATAGGGATACGGTTTTTTTTGGGAAAATGTTCCTTGAGTTCAGTTCTCGTTATTTAAAAAAAGCAAGTTTCATAAAAATTGTTCTACCAATTTCTTAAGAACACTTACTTTAAGACATCTGAAAAAGTTGACGTGATGGACCATAAGTTTTTTTGGGTCATATGTTCAAGATACACCAAGGACTCCGAAAATACCTGTGATTTGCCATTAAACGAAATAAGTTTTCGTTTTGTTGCCCTTTAATGTGCGATGGCTTTAAACATGACCAGTTTGTATGGGAGCTACCAGATAGAGCAGTCAGAGGGAAAATCTAAAAATATTTATTTAAAGCTTATGTCATATATCGACTTTGTCCCAAATTTCATTAAGATCGGTTAAGCCTTAATCCGTTTTTTCGAGTAATAAATTGACAAAGTTGTGAATTTTCCGAAATATATCGTTGATTTCCCAAGGAATGACAGTCCTTTTTGACTTTGGTCTCGGTAAATTTTAAGTCATACACCAAGACCTACAAAATGGGCATAGTCCCATCTCTGGCGAAGGGTTGGACCAGCTCCCATACATTTCTGCCCATTGTCCTTTGCTCAAATTCGCTGTAGTTCCTCTTATTTTATCGTGATTCTTTATAATTGAGCGCTTTTTGTGGAATTTACAATGACTTTGACGCCCAAATCTATCGATAATTTGGATGACATTTTGCCCCATATGCCCGATTGAGAGAGAATCTACTGTAATAGGGGAACTCAAGGTACAGTAGACCCTCACTCAATCGGCTCTTTTTCAATCGGGCGAAAAATGTTAACAATTTTCACGTATTATGAAGCTAATTTGCTCAAATTCGCTGTAGTTCTTCCTATTTTATCCTGATTCTTTATAATTAAGCGCTTTTTGTGGAATATGCTGATTTTTAAAAATTAATTAATTAAAATTTCAAAAAATATAGCTTAATATCGTACTTACATGCTCAATCTTGAATAAAATATTTATTTTATTGAAAAAAAATCCCTAAAAATGAAATTTTTAAAATCCCTTTAAAAAAATCCCTGTAGCGGAGTGTATCAATATTTCAGATAGGTAATTGAGATAGATGAAAAAAAAATCAAGTAGGAAAAAAAGTTTGCATATAATTAAAGTATTGTCCAAATGTTGAAATCTTATAAATTATAAAATTATAAATTATAAAATTAAAATTATAAATGGAAATTTTTGTTATTTGTTATTCGGCAGTGCGATTTGGAGCCTTATAAAATAAATTTTATCACCGTTGTTTCTTTTAGTAATGACAGATTAAGAAAACTAATTAACAGCACAGAAAAAATTTTAGGTTCTACCTCATCCAAACAAGGTTGCAAACCTCTCTGTTTACATTTTTTAGAGTTCTTTTTCACGGAATTATTAAAACAATTTAATTCAAATTTAATTTAGAATTGAATGTATTGCGTGTTAATATAATATTTTTGAAGAAAAATAATTAAAGAAAAACACTAGGGGGAGGTGGAGCTACTTTGAGTTGTGGGGCTACATTGTTATACGATTTTTTGCACTTTTCTAAAGGAAACTGGATTTTAAGATGATGTAATTTGGATAGAAAAAAAACAATTGTGGATCTAAATAAAATAATCGTAAGGTCTAGCTTCATTTAGAAATTGGCGAAAAAATCGTGTAACCATATAGCCCCACAGCTCAAAGTAGCCCCACCTCCCCCTACTCGTTAAATATTTGATGATTATTGAGAATATTTAAACGTAAATTTTAAACAACGATTGGGTCAATTGGGTCATCGGTAATATAAAATTTATTTTTTTTACTAAAACCATCTAAAGTTATATTTTTCTCTTGGATGTCTGAAAAATTATTTTTTCTGACCCCCCTTAAAGCAATTATGAGCATTCTCTGTTAATTTCAGCTGAAAATATTAAAAATTACGCCGTACGTAGCTCATTTGTGTTAGTTGAAAATTTTAAACCTAATCTTCAACCATTTTCAACTTACCGATACTTTCAAGGTTTAAACTAATTGCGAGATTGTTATTGAGGTCGAAACTGAAATATTTTGTATAAAAATGATTTATTATTTTCAATTTTACGGTGTTATGAAATTGTATAATTAAGATTTTATTGCGGTTCTCAATATTTGTAATTATTGTGTTTTAATAATTTGAATAAATGGTATTTATCTTGAATGAGATTTATTTTAGTATCAAACATGTCCACAAAAATAGGTTAAAATAGATTAAATTATCATGAATATCGTAGTCATTAAAGCAAATGATTGAAATGGTCTTATTTTAATTATATGAGTTTTCACATTAAATTTCTGTCTAAAACTATATTTTCTGGCAGTAAGGGCAGAATAGCCTAATTCAGAACCTGCTTGAAATGGAAATTCTTTGAAACTCCAAATGGGAATACAGAATTTTCCCTTATGATACAACCTTTATCAGATTCTTTGTGCTTCATATAAATCTAAAATGCATTCATATTAATAAGTTTTGATTAAAAATATTTCCATTTGGAACAGTTTCTGAATTAGGCTAGTTTATCCTTATTTATGTAGTTCTTTGTATAAGAATTTTTCCATTAGATTTCTTAATTTGAAATTGAAATCGTTTCTGATTACAAGCGAGATTTTTATACAAATATTTTAAGTATTTATTGTTCGAACTAGAAGGTTCGTGGTGCAATGGTACACCCAGAAAAATATTCGAGTAAAACTTACTCGAATCGATGTTGAATTGACTCTTTTTCGTTGTGATTTTCGATTAACTATATTTTAGAGTTGATTTTACTTCTATTTAGGCGTAATATTCAGAAGAGTTGTTTTAACTTTTTTTTTTCTAAAATTTACATGACAAAAGAGTGTAAATAACTCTTTTTAAGACTGAAAATAACTCGTTTTAAGAGTTAAAATAACTCGTTCCATGAGTTAAAAAAAATCTTTTTTTGGAGTTAAAATATCTCTTTCAAATCATAAAATGGATAGATTTTGAAATTTTATGTTTTTTTTTATTTTATCATTTTCTTTATTAATATTTTCTTGATCTCAAGTTCCCTATATTCCAAACGAAATATCACGTATGATGCACGCACATGTCTTCATGAAACATTGTCAGGCATATTTCTAGTTGATGTTCCATATGAACTTTGACACACGAAAATCTTCTTGACTGAAGTATATTCTTAAAACGAAAACACTTATAAACATACTTCAGTCAAGATGAAATTTTACATAGGAAAAGAGTAATAATTACGTAGATATCCTACGAATTAATTCAACTCGCACCACGAGTTGTTTCAACTCTTTTTACTAAAATTTACAACGAAAAAGAATAACAAGTACATCGATATTCGTCTAGAGTTAATTCAACTCTGCCATAGAGTTGTTTTAACTTTTTAGGTTTTTTCTTAGTGTAGGATTGACCCTATTGATTTGACCTATATTATTATTAATAATAATATTACTAAGTTAATCAACGAAATTAGGTTTCTAAAAGGTTATAATACGACTTGGCACATTCTTAACTATGACTCCACGCTTTCATTGCATTTTTTTAATTGTATGCACTTGATCGAGTCAAGATACTTTTCTTAAAATGTGAGTAATGCTAATGTTAATAAATAGTTGATAACTATCAATTTATCAGGAAAATGATTTCGTTCAATATGTTTTTTTATTGTGTAATCAATTTTCCTGGTCAAATACGAGTTTAATAAATCCTAGAAATAAATTAAAATTTTGTCAATAATATGTTTTGGTCAGCAAAAATCTAATCATCACAAAAATGTTTTTAGTTAATAAAAAATAAAATAAATAAATAAATATAATTTAAAAATTGTAGAGCAACAACGAGTTTATTAATTTGCTTTCGCTGATAATTTGAGTGCTTTTAACGTTCTAAACTAAAGAGAACTGACGTATTTAAATTCTTACCAAGTAAATTTTGTTATTCACAGAGTCAAATTTATTGTATAATATCTTCTTAAGATTCTGAAAAATAAATCAAATTTATAATTGCAGGGCTATATCTCAATAATCGATGGCAGCCAAAATCCCGAAAGCCAAAATCTCGAATCCTCAAAATTCTGAAAGGGATGAAATTATATGGAGGAAAATGTTTAGAATAATTTCCTAAGACACAGAAGATTTCCCATTGCCTCCAGCAAGCGCGAGTACAATCGTGGGAGTAGATATGACACTTTTAAAAATTCGGGATTTTGGCGTTCGAAACCGGGACCCCTCAATAATACAATCCGATGAGATTATTAATACGGATTTTTTTATAAGGTTTTATTTTGTTTTTTTTTTTTTATAAAACTCACCTAACATTGGTTTATCAAAATATTCATCTTTGTTTTTTATTTGATAGGATTATAATATAATTAAATAGGATTATAATTAATTAGGTTATAATTAAATAGGATTTATTTGAAACTTCGACTATATTTAAAGAATTTTACTTGAAATCAACTCATAATTAAAAGAGATACTTAACAAATTATACCATGCCCTAATTTTATTACAATAATGTAGATGCCATTAAACTAAGAGGATATTTGCTCTGAATATGTTCATTCACAGTTAAATTAAATTAAATTATCTCAAAAATTATGGCACAACGGGATAAAAGAAAAACTAAATCTATATTAAACATAGCGATAATTGTATAGTTCCATGTAGATTAAAGTTCACTTGTAGGAAAGAGCAGGAATAATTATTAAGGGCTCATTAATAATAATTCATTATTATACTTTCGGCGCACCTTTTAGGTCGGTAAAATTTCAAGTAATTAAAATTCGTGTCCCTTTATTTCTCAAAAGATTTGAATAAGTCTGTCCCACTCTTTCGGTCTCAAAATTTGACTGTACTAAATTTAATTTGTTGATATTCAAAAAAAGAAGAAGAGGACGAAAGAATGCCATTATTCCGATATCCGGCTGACGGGGGGACAAAATGACATTTGGGTTTTTTGAATGTGGTCAACGGTTTTTCTCTTTTGCGCTGTGTGAATTTATTTTCCGTCAAAAAACAACAGAATTTTCTTTGTGATTCGCTTATGTTTCAATTTGCACCACAATTGAGTATCAAAAGCTTTGATAAAGTGAAAAGAACATTTTAATTCGCTCTGGACAAGCTGCATGTTTCATGAAAAACGTTTTGAATTCAACAACTGTTATAGTGTATGGCAGCTGTCAGCCGGATATCGAAGTGCCGGATATCGTAGAGATCTGAGTAGAAATATGTAGAGCCATTAGTGTCCGTTTTAAACCTTTTAAAATTAAGCGCTTATTAAGTGCTTATTAAGTTCTTAATAAGTACTTAATGTGTTAGCCGGGTAGAGAATTTCTCCACGAAGTACAATAACCTGTGACAATATATATCAAACATCACTAGTTAAATCCTGTTAACATTGTTTTTTTTCTGAATCCATATAATTTATTATCTACAATTAAAAGACATCCTTTTGCTTTCACATTATATATAAAATCTCTATTAAAATATTTTCCAACAACGATGCATAATAATGAACCGATGGGGATTGGAAATCATCCAATGAAATAATTTAAAACACAATGATTTGTCCATCTTCACCTACGCATTGCAATTTAGGACAGCAATCTGGGTAGTTCCTAGAGAGGTCCATTGGCAAATCTTTACATTCAAAACCGTCCACTACCACCGATTTTGGAGAGCATCTGAAAGTCATTTTTTTTGTTAAACACTGAAAATCTGCAATAAAATTTCAATAGATCTTACGATGCACCAGAGTAGCTCAAGTCCTCGTGGCAGGTCAGACGGATGCATTCACCAACGGTTATACTCTCTCCAATAGACCATGTTACATTGTGTTCAGAATCCCAACACTTTCCCGGGTGATCTATTTGAATTATTGTGCAAAAACAGAAATTTTTAAAGTCGCAAAAAGACTAAATCCGGAAAGAATAGTCGGATTGATCATAAAAATACCTGGATTTTTGTTTGGGAGCGCAATAAATGTAGCCGCTTCGTGTTGAGCCAGAAAGCCGATGCTGACGCAAATGATGATGAGACCACTGAGAGACATAATTTTAAGCGTCAATTCACTTCGAAAATCACAAGAGAACTGAGGCTGATGCTGAGAATCTTATCGGAATTGACCGACAGAGTCAAATGAATTGATAACTCATACCACCAACATTTCAGTGACCGACAAAAGAACGAAGAAAAAAAGCTTACAATGTTAATGTTATAATACGTATTGGTGTTGATTTTAGTTTAGAGATGCGCGATTTTTTTATGGTCATCAACTTTCCTCAGAGACGTAGGAATCCATTAAAAGTGCCAAGAGTGATTTGGGAGACTATCAGGGGAATGTCGTCGTACAAATTAGCATATTGAGTCTGATCGCGTGCATCGTTTTTATTTCTTTCTTTTTTTTTTAAATTCTCCCGAGAGTGGAAAATAGAACAATAAAAAACAAGAAATCCAAATGTATTCTTTAAGTTCTCGTGTCATAACAAATGAGATTAGAATGCAAAATTTTCAGCAACTCTGCGAAATATTTCAACATGTTAAAAAGGAATGAAATATTCACTATTATAAATTTCTAAAGTGTTTCATTTATTTTAGCAGAGTGCCTCAAGTGTAAAATTTGCTTGATGGACAACAATAATAATAAAAAACTAAAACCTTGCCTTGAAGAAATCTGACCATGATATTAGTCAAAAAAGTTTTTATCAAATTTATGCCTTTAAACACGTTCTATCAATTTCAATGATCAATAAAATGTTCAATTTGGTCTGTAAAATGGGTTAGAAATTATTTTAAATTATTGCTTGTTATATCAAGATGAGTTAAAATTCTTAATTTTGTAAAAAAAACAGCGTTCAGCTTTACAAATTGTTAAAATTTGTCAAACTCCAAAATTGCGTTAGTATCATTCATTTAATAAAGTTTTCTAGATCCATGAAAAAACACCACTTTTCAGAGTTTTGCGCAATTTCTTTTCAGTGTTATAGATTCACAAACATGTTAAGTTTGCACTGATTTACATATCAATCACTCAGATTATCGGTGCAGTACAGGTTCATAACCGATTGAAACTAATTCAGACTTATCAAAAATTCTAAGACCTTTTCAACGAGCCTAAATATGACTTCATTACGTTGAGAAATAAAGCTTTCCAGAGCTTTTTTAGTCTTACACCTTGAAAAACTGTTATTAGGAATGATTCAACATAATTTTAGTTTATGCAGACGAAATGCATTTGGGTTACCTCTAAAGTTCAATAAAAGTAAAAAATTGCACTATGTGGTTTTCGGCGATCCAAAAATATACGGCTTTGACAAGAAAGAGAAGGAGTGGGAAAAAATTAAATCCATAAGATCATGTTAATGGTCCTTTTGGGCATAGACTTATAGTGGAGTCCACTAGAGATCCCTAAGCGCTATCTCTAACTGTTTGGCGTCTAGGTATGTCAACAGGCAGATGAATGGAGGGATTAGCAAACATTGTGACATTATTTCTCAATATTTTTTTTATCATTTTATAAAAATATATTAAGAATGTTTGCAAAGCATCTCATGCTTTGCTAAATGCTCGAACTCGTGACATAGACGCTAGGGAAAACTGGGGCACTACTGAACAAGGGGTAGCACTGAATACTGATTTTTATTTCTAAACTACTTGAACTATGATGACTATTTCTTCAGTGGATGAGCATCCCTTTAGTATCTATGCATTCATACAGGCTTCGTCCTATGAAGTCTAATATCTAATTAAAAAATCGCAGTGTTTGGTGCTACCCCGCGTGTTTGATCCTTCCCAAGGATCACATCATGACATCATTTCTTAAAATTGGTTTGATTCGCGCAAAGCAAAGGGTATTATCACGGATAGATAGGCTGAAATTAAGCTCCACTCCACAGTTAACTTTAAATAAATTATACCAAATTTGATGTTTACTTGCATAATTTATAAAAGAGAGATGGCAAAGCGCCCCAGCTTTGCGGAATGCTCGAACTCACGAGATAGAGCTCACCGCGAATTTTTTTTTGCATAATTGTTTGGTAACAAAAGCATTTGAAAATCAAAAAATCGGTACTTAACCGGTTCATTACCGATGAAGACCGATGAAGCTGGGTTCGAAATTGCAATACCTTTCCTAAAAATCCAAATTTAACCAAATCGGTTGAAAAATGAGCCTTTAAAAGTGGTTGACCTATGACCTTCAATAATTCAAAATGGCGAATTTTCCGGTGATAGGTATGTTTGGGCGAAATGTTCGCCTGGACTAGCACTAAAACATATCCAAAAATCATTGAAAAAGCTTGGGCCAATTTTGAGAAAAACCAAAAAACATGGTTTTTGGAGGTGTTAGAGGGGGAGTGGGAAGGGGGATAAACGTCGAGAGATTTTGTTTTTTTATTGGGGGTCATCGAAGAGTGGAAGTCGATATCTCTTATCGTTTAAGCTCCAGAACAGTGACAAGTTGAAAAAAAAGAAGATTATATAACTGCTCTCTCTTTGAGTTCGACCAGTAAAATTGAGCAACATTGTATTATAGGGAAACTTGATTCACTATTGATGTTTAGGCAATTTATGCGCAGTTCATATTTTGCCCTTGGATATACAGAAAATTAATGCAGTTTTTCGGGAAAATTAATTTTGCATCACTGTACTTTTTGTACCTATCACAAATATCTGGGGTAGAATCGCCCACTACATTCTGTAAACCTCGTTTTCCCCTCCTGAAAGAAATATTCCTGAATATTAAGAAATTATAATATTTCCAATTTTTTAAATTCTGTTTTTGACTCAAAAAGTCGAAGTTTAAATGGATCAATAAGAATAAGTGTTAGCACTATGACATACAGGGCTTTGGTTCAAAATAAAAACTTTAGAATAATGTTGAGTAAAGTCTTATCTGAAACAAAAGGATCGTATTTATCTTAAACGTAATGGAATAGTAACTAATAACGAAAGAATCTCATAATTTCACATGAAGTTTATTTTTAAAGCTTTCACTCATTAATAAAATCAATGTAGCTTATAAATTAATTGGTTGATAATAATATCAAATTAGTAATAATACCGTATCGATAATGATTGTGCAGTAAAATGCGTATCATTTGGCTTTCGAAAACACATTAGGCTAATTAATTGCTTCATCAACTAGTCTTTTTATCGCGTATTTAGTGTGATCCCATAGTTATTTAATTTATCCATATAAAATTTAACACAACATATTTATTTTAAATTCGCAATTCAAAAATAATTGATATAATTAAATTATTTTAAATGATTTTTTGAGCTGTAGAGGAGTTATATTTTGAAATGTTAGTTAAATTATAACTATTCAAATCCAGAATGTAAATTATATGTATATTATGATAGTAAATTTTATTATATCCCAAATATTCAAATGGTTTTTTTTAGTTATTGATGTTCTAATAGTCTATTTTAAATCTGAATTGAGATAAATTTTAGTACTTTAACAATATGATTATATTTCAATAATTAAATTTCGGTATAGTCGTCGTAATCTGGATTTCATTATATATTGATGCGTAAAATTAGGATGTCAATTTGCTTGTTTTGCCAATCTGTGGTATTTGTGTACATTAAAATTACCAACTGAAAGGATAAAGCCTCTAAGTCAAACCTAATGGAGTTATGCTACAAAATTTATTTGCATATTTCACTGAGGAATTGCGAAATTGCACAAAGCCCAAAATATTCTGTCCAAAAGAGATTTGTTACCGTGAATATTCTAATTTAGGAAGAAATATTTGATTTAAACTATGCATTACAGAATATTTTTTATACAGAGGATCTCGGGATTATAAAATTTGAGATTAATATGCACCGGATGGGTTTGAGCATGCAAACGCACTAATACATTTTTGCCTATTTATTAGGAGCTAATTTTTGTCAAATTGCTTTTAAAACAGATCTTAATGTAGGTATATATCAAATGAAAAATCATTAATAAAATTATTATGTAATTACGATTACAATAAATTGAAAATTGGTACTTTTGAAAAATCATATGGATTTGTTATTAGTAGGGTCATCTCTACGTCAGCCTTCGCTTATTAAGAGATATGTTAGATAATGCGAAATTATTTTTGCCTCTAACTAAATTGGAACATTCCACAAAATTTTGAAGCTTTGTCACCACACTGATATGAAAATGCATTTTCATATCTTTATTATGCATCTAAACTTTACATTCTTGCACAGCAGTTCTTTTCTCTAGAAAATTTAACCATTTCAAGATCTTGGAATGCATAGTCAGTAAATATAGAATAAAATGCTGTAAGCTTATGTGCAATCCATGCCAATACAGGCAGTGAGGTACCCTTTATGGTCGCAGATGTTTTTGAATTTTAAATATGTTAAAAGACAAGAAAAAAAATCAACATTTTTTTGTTTGCCCAAAAAATCCTTACCTGAGATATGGCTTCTTGCACTTTACTTTTCAATTTCGAATTATGATAAATATTTTAAATATTTTGATCAGTGGTATGTGGCGTCGTGGGCGTCGTGATCGAGGATAATTTAGCCCATTTGCTTAAAGTTGGGAAACATACAGGAAAAAATTTATCGACATTGGAAGAGAGTTAAGATAAAGTCTAGAATTGCTGAAAAGGGATAAAACGGAACACCAGGTAGCCCAGAGAGTAGAACAGTAATTTAGCGGGAGCGGATTGATTGAAGAACTTGTTTCTGAAGAAGTGAAATATTGAGGACTGGATATTATTGATGGACTCCCAATAGATGACGTCGCAGTGCATCTTTTTCGGAGACCTTTTATAAAGCAGAGCCGTAGCATAGTGGGGTTCAAACAGTGCAGGGCCTGCATTCCGGTGACGCCCCTCTGAATCGGTACACAGGAAAAGAAATGTATTCTTCTAGAAACCCGAAATTACATTATTTTTGTAAAGATTTCAGTAGAATTTACAGTTAGATTTTTGTATAAAAAAACACGAAATTGAAAATGTGCTATCAGAATTATTTGTACAAAATGGCCATTTGGTCCAGTACAATAAACAAATAATCAATAAATCAAGTTCGAGTCTCGCTCAGTGTTAAAGATTAAAACGTCTGAAGGGACACTTTTCACATAATAGGGGAAGACTTTCAGGTTACGTATACACTCTGACTTCGAACGTTTCATATTTTTTCCCATAGTCCATTAATGAATCTGACATTTTTTCAGGAAATGTGGACTTAACTCTGTTATTACACTTGCACATTAAAATTTTAATATGATTCACATTAATTGTTGCTGGTGAGAGTCCAAATGTGTAATTTGTGAGTTTGAATCATTTTATATTCAAAATTTGATCTATTTGTTGATAAAAAGGTAGACTTGACCCGCAAAATTTGATATGAATTGATTTATAGCATTAATGCGATTTTCTCTTTAATTTTTTAATGTGAAAAATATTTATGCTTTAGGTAAAACTTATTTTTGCAGCCCAAGTCCACTTCTTTATCAATAAATAGAAAAACCTCAAATATTAAGTGACTCAAAGACACAAATAACACATTTGAACGCTCACAAGCGACAATTAATGTGAATCACATTAAAATTTTAATGTGCAAGTGTGATAACGCCGTAAGACTAGCTACTAAAATGTGCCATTGATAGATCATATTCATTAAAGAAATATGGGAATGAAGTGATCAAAGCTAGAGTATGTGCAGAGCGTGAAAGATTTTCCTCTACGTTGTAAACTGTATTAAATTTATAAAGTGAATATTCAAAATAGCCATAATTCGATAACTCAAAATAAATAAATATAAATAGTTTCGCTCTGTTTCAGATTATATAATACTTCAGATTGCCTTCAAGGCTTTTCGTAACAGCCTTCTGATATTTTTTTTTTAAATTTAAAAATACTTAAAATTCTCGAAAACCTTTCTCATAAAATTTTATTTTATGCTGTTGATAACGTATATGTAAAACCCAAAAACATCTGAGAATACGAAGGTGAGAATTTAATTTTGTTCGCCTGAATTGGCATAGATTGCGCTATAATATTGTACTGGAAGAGAATTCTCCAAAACAAAATATTTCCCAAAAAGATAGCGTAATACAGAATTTTACGTAATAAGTCGCTGAACAGTGGTTATTGCTAGATGACAGTAAGAGCTTTTCTAAATGTGTGTCCCTAATGAAAAACAAATCATTTGGATTTATGTTGGCTGTTTGGCATCTTTGGCATCGAAAGTTGTAGCAATATTAAACTAACAGCCAAAGAAGAGACAAATATTTTAAATTCTTGTCGTTTTTTTTCTTTTCTTTTCCCGAATTTTGGGAAATTGCAAGACAAGATACTTCGAGGGAATTTATTTAACATGAAAAGAAAAGTTTTATTGGTAAACTTTTTTTTCTCCATCAAAACCCTCGACATTGGAGCAATTGATGATGAAAATTGGTAACTTGTTGAGGGATTAGGGATTTCTCGGATAAATTTGCGTATGTTTTGTATGGAAAAAAAAACAAAGAGAGATGGGAAAATCTGATAAGAGAAGCAAAGACAAGACAATATAATCAGTTTTCCGATCCATGAACTTTTTTGGCGCTAAACTTTGCTCTGTCAAAATTTCAACATATTTCCGATGAAAGTTTATGTTACATTTGCGACATGTTTGATGATTTTGGTGCTCTTTGAATGCTTTTTTGAAGGTGAAATTTCAAAACTGGTCACTAAAACAAATATACACACTGTGTTTCTATTTCATATACATGAAATTGTAGCACTAAAAATGCGCAATTATTCCTGAAATTTGAGCGACTAGTCAATTAAAGCCATTGAAACGTAATTCCCGTATTGAAAATATATTTTCCGTATAGTTTTTATGTCATTACATGTTAATTGGTAACAGAAGTATCATTTTTGAAATCTGACCTTTTTCAATTTTTATTCATTACTCTGATATTTATTATTACACACTCTTTGAGTGCTAGAATCCTTTTGTAATTCAATGAAAAACTACCAATCGACTTTTGACTCGTAGACTCGTAAATTTGAAAAACAAAATTGTTTAAAAGGGGTTACAGAGGCAAAATAATCAATTTTTATTGGGTAAATCGAAAAATAGAATACAGGGGATGGCTTTCAAGCTTCGCATACACTCTGCCTTCAAACACTTACTATTTTTCATATATTCATTTAATGAACCTGACCTATTTTTTCAGGAATGTGTGACTTAAGGCTAGCTATTAAAATATGCCATAGATAGGTTAGATACATTGGAATATGGGAAAATATTAAAGTGTTTGAAGGTAAAATGTGTGCATGGCTTCAAGCATCTCTCTTGAAGGCCTTCCCCTGCTTTCCCTAATATAGAAAATGTCAGAAAACAATTCGAAGCTTTCAGCATTTTCCTATTAAGACGGAAGCAAAGGATCGCCAATTTGAGCAGTTTTGCAAGCATTCAAATCAACAACACTCGTAAAAATGAAAGGATAAAATTGATCCTTTTGCAAAGGATGGATCAAAGTCACATGTCCTATTATGAGAAATGTGCATTTATATTTCGAAGTTTGATCCATTCTTTTCAAAAGGATCAAATTTGGATCAATTTGATCCTTTTATTTTTACCAGTGAACCAAAACTTTGATATGGTTTTCTACACATGTAATTACTTACGCTTTAGTCGAATTGGTGGGAAAGATAGCAAAAAATAACTTATACACCGATTGAAATAAACTGAGACTCATTCTCTTCTGAAGCTTAACCCTTTAAGGACGATTGGGTCACCGGTCACCCAAAAATGAAATTTTTCCTACGATCTTCTAAAGTTATGCTTTGCTCTAAAAAGTTAGAAAAAGATTTTTTCGGACCCCCAATTTTTGACCTTCTCGTCTTTAAAGGGTTAACTTGAGTATAGTTTTTGAAAAAAAAAACAACAGAAATTTTAAATTTTTTCAATAATATGCATTTTTAGCATTTACAAAATTTGCATTTCCGAATTTTCCGTTTTTTCTGTTTCGTTTAATTGAGTAAGCGGGTTTCACATAGAAATAAAATTTTAATTTGGTCGATTTTTGATTTTTGGACTATAAAATTTCGTAAATTCAGATTTTCGTCTATCTGTTAGAGTAGGCCTTGGCAGATAATTTCACCAAAAAATTTTTCAAAATTGAATCGTTGAGAAATGGTATGATTACGATGATCATATCACATCCTCATTTTTCCGTTGTTACGTTTTTTCTAGCAGTTTCATCTTAAATCCATAAAACTAATATTTTCTTTTAGGATATGAATGTGGCTCGTGCTTAGCAGAAGGATTTTTTTAAAATTTTTTTTTACGATTTTTGGCACAACTTTTTTCAAAAAATATGATAATTTTCAGCCACTTTTTAACATGTTTTATATTATAAAATTAGTCAAAATCAATATTTCTGAAAACCCTTATGTTAAGCACGAGCCAACTATATCTAAAAGAAGTGTGCAAAGTTTCAGAAAGATCGGTTTATGTGTTTTCGAAATATCTTGACAATCAATTTTAAAAATAGTGTTTTGAGAAAAAACGCGGTTAAAATTTTACAACAATATGCGCGCGCGGAAAAAATGCATAACTAACTGTGTTATCACACTTGCACATTAAAATTTAAATATGATTCACATTAATTGTCACTGGTGAGAGTCCAAATGTGTAATTTGTGTGTTTGAATAAATTTATATTCAAAATTTGATCTATTTGTTGATAAAAAGGTAGACATGGCCCGCAAAATTTGATATAAATTGATTTATAGCATTAATGCGAAAAATTAATGCGATTTTCTCTTAAATTTTTTAATGTGAAAAATATTTATGCTTTAGGTAAATTTAAACTTATTTTTGCAGGCCAAGTCCACTTCTTTATCAATAAATAGAAAAACCCCAAATATTAAGTGACTCAAAGGCACAAATAACATATTTGGACGCTCACAAGCGACAATTACTGTGAATCACATTAAAATTTTAATGTGCAAGTGTGATAACGCCGTAATACTGCTCTACCTCCGAGAGTTTTACTCCGATTGACTTGACATTTTCAGAAAATATTCTTTACTTATTATCCTATTCAATAAGCAAATTAAAAAAAATCAATTTTTTGAAGCCTTCAAACCCGCTTACCCCCTTAAGAAATATACTTATGAAAGTTTATATTTTTTTAAGATTGTGTTTGTCGGACAAAAATTACAAGATCAGCATTTCCTGCCAATTTGGAATTGTTTTGACAATGCTGTGAATGTCATATTCATTAATCCGCCATTTTTTTTGTTGAAAAAATAAATGTAAGCAGTTTAAATATGTATACCAAAATGTCATGAAGCTTGGTCGCTCCCTTCTTTAAAAAAAATAATAATTAAGAAATCGTGAGAACAACTCTTTTTTGGCTTCTTAAATCAGGTTCCCCCTTATTGGTTTCTCTGCTTTCTTAGTTCTTACTTGTGTTTTCTTGTTTTGTTTCATGACCTCTCTTAAAAATGAAAATATTATTTTTTATATTTATTATTTAATTATTTAATTTTATTCTAAATCAGGGAAACCAAGGGAAAAATAATATTTATCCCTTTTCTATGGACTCAAAACACCTAATAAGTCTTGGGAACTTTGGAAAAATTCCTGAAAAGGACAATGCAAAAATTTTGCATCAATTAAAATTAATAATCTTTCTTGCAAGGAAAATAGTCTTGAAAGAGTGTTAAATTCTTTAACATATTTCTCAGAGCATAAAATGAAAAACTTTGTTGAAATTTAATGAAATACTTTTATTGACAAAACAGATATTTCGCTAGAACAATTTAATTATAGCAGTATACATTAAAACATTTTTCACATTTTATAAATACTTCTTAAATTGTCTCTTTTATTTAATTGGAATGCAATAAAATTTAAATTTTAATGAAAATTCACAGCTCATCAAATTTTTATTGATTTAAAAATAAAAATGAAGAACTAAAATTGATTTTAATTATTATTGTTGCACTATATGGTGCAAATTGAATTGAATAAATTTTAAAATGTGCATTGAGAAAAAAATTGAAAGAATTATATAGCCGATATCATATCAAAATATTTCAATGCAGAAATGATTATGCTTTGTGGAGCATATGAAGTTTAGAACACAAGAAGTATTTAAATGAGCCAGGCAGGCAGTTAAATATTTACTTAGGAGGAGAGTGAGCAACAAATCCTGGATAACCTTTGAGTATCATGTACGGTGGTCTTCCAGTAATTGGAGTCAAGTATCTTTCACCTGAATCACGCCTGAGCTTTTTATCCTTGTCCAATTTATCCAGGTCCACAACTTCATCATCCACTAAGTTATCCTTCTCATCAGTCAATTGCTGTATGATGGACTCAAATGTGGGTCTAAGACTGGGATTTTCCAACCAACAGGACATCATGAGCTCGTAGAGAGTGTCGGAGCAGTTGGAAGGTTTTTCCATCCTCGAGCCACTCATTAAGTACACAAGGAGCTGGTCATTCTGAACAGTAGGATAGGGGATGCAACCCAGTGTGATGATTTCGTAGAGAAGAACCCCAAATGACCAGACATCAGATTCTGTGGAGTAGACTTGACGACTGAGGGCCTCTAGAGCCATCCATTTGATGGGAACTCTTCCATTACCCTGTTTCGTGTACAATCCGTCTTCGTAGATATCTCGGCTAAGTCCAAAGTCGGCAATTTTGGCTATATTTTCGTGATTTACGAGAATATTTCGTGCTGCAAGATCTCGATGAACCACCTTGTTGAGAGCCAAGAACTTCATTCCCTCAGCCACCTGAAGGCCTATGTCCAGAAGCGACTTCATGGTCAAGTGGGTTTCATCTACCATCACAAAATCATCAGCACAGTCCTCGGAATAGGTGCGATTCTCCACAGCATTGATATGAACAGAGCAAAAGTCTCCAGTTTCAGAAGTCAGAGAGATGTTCACCTTCTTATTAGTTCCTCCAATATCTTTGCCGTTTAGGTTTATGAAGCTATCACTAAATTTACTCCAGCGAGCTTGCTGACTCTTGTGGGCTCTCCATTCGCATCTCAGGTAGTTCAGGAGACTACCCTGAGAACAGTACTCAGTTATCAGGAGCATAGTATCCTTCTTGTTTGTGCAGTGACCCAAGATACTCACAATATTGCGGTGTTTGGGGACAGACTTCATGATATTAATCTCCAGGATGAATTTTCTGATATCTTCACTTGTTGGTGTTTTTTTGAGCTTTTTAACCGCCACTGCCATTTCCACATATTCATCCTCGAGAATGCCTTTATATACAGTTCCAAAATGTCCTTGACCAATTTCCTGGAGGACCGTAACTTTTTCTCGGTCAACTTCAAATTCATCATCAATGTAGGGAGTGTCTTTTGCAGCTTCGTCCTCTTCAACTGTCCTATACCGCCTCATTTCGATTCTTGGGGAACCATTTCGTTCATGCTGGAGCATTTGTACTTCAACTTTGGAATTGTCAATGCGAAATCTCCATACTACAACAGAGATTATACCGAAGATAGTAACTGTTGCAAGTATAATGTATAAAGTTATGCTGCCTAGGCTGGTACTTTCATTAGTGGCACTAAACCTTCTCTCAATAGTAGTGTAAGATCGCTTTCCATTTGCGAAGGCCGCCTCAACTGTGGCTTCGTAAATCAATCCTGTGATCTTGAGTCCTTTGAATTCGGCCTCTGTTTTATCGCCATCGACGTCCATCACTATCGAAAAAGGAGCTTTGTGGTCTAAATTACGAATGGTTACTGTATAGTGATGAGGCAGCGGCAGTTGAGGTTTCTGCCAGCTGATTGTTATATCGTATTTTTCTTTGTCTATCCTTTTATCCTCAGCCTCAACATGTGTTGGTTGCAACGGGGCACATATTTCAAGAATATCTTCGTGCTTGGTCAACATTTCCCAACACTGTGGCGTGACAAAGATCTGCCAATCAAAATCATTCTTGGGCTCTTCTGTAGAATGCATGAAGCTCCTTACGGCAATTTTGTATTCTCGGCCAAACTCTAGGTCTCCAATTCTGAAGTCATAGTTAGAACTCACCGTGAAATCAACAAAGAAGGGTACTTCATGAAGATCACCCATGATGTTATCATGCCATGAGATGGCGTAGTAACAGGTTTGATCTTCAGATGGTGTCCATTGTACAACAGCATACAAACAGGACTTGCAATGCTCGGTTATTTGATAATGGTAGACTTTGATATTTTTGGGATTCTGGACCTGACCATTACTCTTGAGAGTAGCCGTGGATATTCCATTGAAATAAAATTCTTCATTAATATAGTACATGTCTCCTTTGAAACCGAATCCAGTGATATTGTAGTTTGTTCCGGGTTTTACAAAGTAAATGTAGCCTACGGGAGAAGTGGCCAAGAAGGTAATCTTATGGCTACCATCACTTACTGTAAATTGAATTACCATGAATTCTGGATATCTTGGTTTTGTTACATCCGTCATCACTATCAGAGTGGTATCATCCCGGCAAATCAATTCGATATCGTAGGTATTGTTCTGCCTCATCAACAGGCGATTTTTCCTGGCCAATTCATCCTCTTTGGAGGCAACGGCAAGCATACTGCAGTTGTCGTAGCATTCATCAATTTTGTTATTCGAATTTTTGGCACTAGCCAAACAAAAATGTACACATTCCAATCCTCTAGCATCCAATTCTTTGGAGGTCATCACAGTCTCGATAGAATTGAAAATTTTTGCATTACAACTCACGAAAAGTCCCATCAGCAGGAGAAATATTCTCGGGGATACTCCAGATTTCACCAAAATATTCATCATTACACTTTCTAAACAAAAAACTGCAAAATCACAAGAGACTTCTCAACTTTTTGAGACTCAAGAGAAAACTGATGGACGTTTCTATGAAACCTTTTCTTTGTCCTTCCTCACCAGCTTTGGACAACTACACTCTCACAGAGGTTCTCTTAATTGCAGAAATTTCCCAAAAAAAAATCAACATTGCCTTGTCCTAATCCTTTGCCAACACAACTGCAAGAAACGGAAAAAATGTCTCAATGTTAGTGACTTGGTTGCCTTCAAGGCGGATAAACTACCTGGATACCTAATTGTTTACCAAGTTCCATAACAAATTTCTTCCCAAACTTTCTTCCATCCTATTCCTTCTCATCCCACGAGATCACCAAATGTCTTAACTTTACTTTTAAGTGTGTCACTTAAAATTCAATTCCCAAGAATAATTTAGAAATATTCTATTACTCTCTGATTAGAAACACTCCACACTTAGCAAAATCTCAAGAAATGGACAAATGATGGAAATATTCTATACATTTTGATACAATTTTATTGTGTCAAATTTTAAATGAATTTCAAGGAAGGAGGTGAATGTTGCTATTATCTTAATTATGTCCCCACAAATGTGTTCTGGGACCAACAACTGCGGAATGAATATAGGAAGAGAAACTGAGTTTATATCAAAACTACAGACTCGTGCAATAAATTATAACGCATACCCCAAAAGTATCCTTTATATTTTTATTACAAGAGATAAGGGGTGGCAAAGCATCCCAGGCTTTGCGAAATGTTGGAACTCGTAACTTAGATGCTATATCTCAAAACTACTTTCGCATCGTTTATCGGTACTCAACCGATTTGAGTTGATTCATAAATCACTCAATAGATTCCACAAAATAGTTTGAAGAGTATTAAAAATTATATTCGAACAAAAATTACTTATCGGTAAATAACTGGTTCATTACCGGTTCACAACGGATTTGAACCGACTCATAAATCACTCAAAATATTTCACAAAATACACTTCAAGAGTAATTTAATTCAATTTCGTATAAAAATTATTTATCGCTTATGAACCGGTTCATTACTGATTCAAAACCGATTGAAACTGGTTCAGTTTTGTCGGAAATTCCAAGACCTTTCCAAGGATGACCCCATTCGCTTGATAAATGCGTTCTGTAGTCTCTTTTTAGCCTTTGACCTTGAAAAACCGTTATTAGGAATGATTCAACGGCATTTTTGTCTAAAAGCCTCTACACACTAGGAGAAATTTCTTTAAAAAATGCCTTTTTTAAAGAAATTTACCCTAGCTTTGTAAGCAGAAACGTTAGAATTTTTTAAAAAGGCAATTTTTGACGAAAATTGCTTCTAGTGTGTAGACACCATAAGTACGAAATGTCCGCCTAGGTAATCTCTAAAACAAATCTAAAAATGAAAAAAATGGCACTATGCGTTTTCGAGCAATCCCAAAAAACATGATTTTGATGGGGAAGGGGAGGGGTGGGGGAAAAGAGGGTATGTTAACGATCCTTGGGTCGACTTATGGGGGGTCCCCCGGAGGTCCCAAGTCGCTATCTCTTACCGTTTGGCCACTAGAGCTAGCGACAGTCGGACGAACAAACAGCGTGACGGCATTATTTCTCAAAAATCGTCTGAAACGTGAAGATTAGTTGCACACAGAAAAATGGAAAATTCTTAAACAGAAACACCCAGGAATTTAATTTAAAATCCCATCCTATAAATGCCAATGCCCTAATCCTAAATCCTTGATCATTTAGTTTTAACTGTAATTTGCAATCTCAAGACATTTTTCATTTTTCAGCTAATGCTGAACTCAAACTCCCGATCTCTTAACGTGAAAGAGGTAGGGATTATATAGGCAATGGACGCCATTAAAGACAAAAACCTCGTAGATTGAAACAAACATCCAAATTCTACCAAAATCGTGTTTGGTTTTTCTCGAAAACGGCTCCTATGATTTCTTTCGTTTTTTGATATGGTTTAGATGTGGTCCAGGCGCACATTCCGTCCAAACATAAATCGCCATCTCGAATATTTGAAGATAAAGTTTTTACTACTTTGAGAGTCTATTTTTCAACCGATTTGGATAAATTTGGATTTTTTAGAAAGGTCTTGAAAATTCCTATCCGATTGCATCGGTCGCAATCGGTAATCAATCGGATATGTACCCGCAAATGATCAATCTTTTTTTCCGTCCGTAAACTTGTTATCCATCTAGGGGCGAAACGGTAAGAGATACGATCTTCGGAAGACGCTGTGACATAAAATTCTTTAATTTTCGGAAGTTAAACTTTAAACGGTCTTGAAATCAGTAATGAACCGGTTAAATACCCGAGAATGACTTATCTTTTTCTTGTTTACATTTTTTGTTTGTCCATATGCTTGTAATTCATCACAGAACATTCTATGATCATTTATTTACCATGATTTTGAAATGCTTTTGTGATTTATGAAACAATTTTATCTCTAGTAAGATCAGTAAGCACCAGAAGAGCATGCGAAAAATTAATTCACAGAGAACTCTATCTCGTGAATCTAAGTATTCTGCAAAGCTGAGACACTTTGCCATCTCTATAATATGCTTTTACGTCATTTAACGCAAATAATAAAAAAAACAACAACAATTTTTTAGTGGATATAAAGACTTAATGAAAATCGATTTAGGGTAAGTGTGAAAAATTTCGGCATAGTTGCATGCAAGCGTCAAAGTCTCAAGTTTGAAATGTAATCTTTTAAATTCAAATAGATTTTTTTAATTCTTTCTCCTGAAAGAGTGTTGCTTGGAACCTTGTAAAGAGTTTACCGTCTTTATTTACTATAAAATCATTCTTAATACATTTTAAAATGAATTAAAATATAGACATAGCTTTGGTGCCCTATTTCAGCCACCTTCATTCTCATAGTTACTTGCCCTTCGGGAATTCTTCCAATATATTTTTCACGTCATCTCGTTTGTCGAAGCTACATTTTTTGTTATTCTTTTGCATTGTATAATCTCTAGAGTACGTAAAATCGAAAAGTTCATGGAAATTCGAGGAACAAAGAAGGTGGCCGAAATTGCAAGCTGGCCGGAATTTGGCACACTTACCTTACGCCCTGTGTTACTGGTTAAATGATTTTTTTTGGTATTATTAAACTAGCGTTTAATAATTCGTGTATCGAAGAGCATTGTTTGTAACTGAAGTGCGTAGCTATTTCTTTCACTTATCTGTTGGATACAAAGTAACTTGTTTGGTGGATGGATTTCTCTTGGACGAGGAAACGAACACTTTGTTCGGCTTTTGCTGCTATTTTGCACGACACAGCGGGATTTCGGATATGAATTTTGAGTATGAGTGCTAAATACAGACTCTTAACACACTCAACTTTTACGGCAGTTTTCATAGAATTTCACGGTAAAAGTGTGATATATAGAAGTGCAACATAATGCTACAGATGGAGAATGTAGTGGTTGGTGAAATTTACCTTCATTCTTGGTCACCTTGGGTAGACACAAAATAGGAATGAAAGGACGTAGGAGGACATTAGGCGGAATTAAGGTGGTTTGCTCTTAGATTTGATGAGGAGGAAAATGGTCAAATGAAAGGTGGTTTGGTGTATAAGAACCATAATATGAATTTGTGGGGTTACTGTACTGAATTTCCTCCGAAAATGTGGCACCAGCATGGGTTTGAACACAAAATACAGCATATATTTATTAAAATGTGTCCTAGAATAGCACTTAATTGCTTTTAATTGTGAAATCAGGATTTACACAAGGATAATTTTCACACCACTTTTTCAACCCTCGTCTCATGGTACATTTCCCATTTGTCTCCATAGTACAAAATTGGAAGAAAAACCTCAGATGTTTGCTGTTTCTGGTACTAAAACTATACCTCCTGCTCTCAATCCTGACTCACCCAACACATTCTCACCTAGAGAGATAAAATTGAGATAAATTATGGCTGTATATGAAGTGGAGAGAATGGATGAAAAAGTTAGAAAATGTGGGTGGATATGATACTACATTTTACCATGGGAATATCTCCCTCTTCATAAAATTGTCTCGTCTCTATTTTCAGTGGCAATAACACTTCATTTCTAATGACTATCATAAGCTCCACTTCAGAATGACATGGTTGTATCTCAAAACACTGGGGAATTTGGAGTATCTGGAGGAGTGTGTAAAAATAGGAATTATTGCATACATTGCAAGAAATCCCTTCACAAAGAGACACACCATTTCACCCCACAGATCCTGATTATCCCCATACATTGTTGCCCTCAATGGATTCCTTTTCGTTATAGGATACTCTCTGCACCCTCTGCACCATGCCTTTTTTTTGTTGTATAGCTGAACCAAACCCACTAGACAATCTTCATTGAGTGCACATAGAAACACCATGTTGTACTACCCTTGGAGCCTCTATTATTTGCCGGAAAAAATCGTTATTTTCTCAGTTTAGCTCGCAATTCTTGTGGATTACCAACACAATGTTGAGTTGTTGGGAGAAAAGGAGGAGAAATATTCTGAAATTGCGGTAACAGTGAAATAATGCGAAAGAAATAGAAATGAAAGAGAAAATAAATAAACAAATTCTTTAAAATACATAGTGTAATTCTTTCTTAAATTGAGAGATTTTTAGATTTAAATAATCTGAAGCAAAGATTGCAAAAAAATTTGAATTTCTTGACTTCAGATATTTAATCAGGGTTATCTATTACAAGAGCTCCAAAAAAGGGTATTTCAAAACCTGGCTTTTTGAAACTGAGTACTCAATAGGTTCGTTAAAATGGCAAATAATATATATACATAAGAATTCAGTTTAAAGATTATCCATAATAATAAAGACAATGTTAAGTCGAAGTCATCTTATGATATTTAAGATTCTGAAGGTATCCACTTATAAGTAGATGGGGAGGGGACTTACCCGAATCAATCTGGTAAAAATGTGAAATTTGGTTTAATTGTATTGCTAAATTTTCGTATGATATTAAAATTACTTCCTATTTCGGATTATGAAACTTTCAGAAACTGAGCTAAACATCTAGTTTGAAACCCGTGTTTTTTTTTTTTAGAGATCCGTCTTAGTGAGGACATATCGTATTTACGACTTTACGGTTTACGCAAAGTTTTTTTCAATTCGCAAATTGTTTTTAGATTTACCGGTTTATAAACGACTTGATTCGATTTGAACCGTTTGACAAATCTCTCAAAAGATCGCACAAATTAGCTTAGGAATATTACAATTGAACTTCGTATAAAAATACTGATCGGTTCATAATTGATTTGAACTGGTTCAGACTTGTCAAAATTTATAAGATATTTTTAACGAACCTGAGCATGATTTCATTGGCCTTGTAAAAGCGTACCTTTAGGAATGATTCACTGCTATTGTCGTACACATACAAAAAACCGTTTTAGAAAACATCTAGATCATATCCGAAAATGAAAATAAATCGCTCGAAAGATTTTTTAAGCAATACTTAAACCAGGGCCTCTCGACATCCATTTTGCTTGCGTTTTTGCATAGAGGTACTGAAGACTGATGGTAAGTTTTTTCCTAGAGAGAATTGATTTATCAGTTTGATATATTTTAAAATTGTGCATTAAAAGCTATCTAAAAAATATATATTTCAAAATGTTCGCCGAAATAATACAAGAACAACGAGCAAATTTGTTTAGGGGAAACTGGGGCACCACCAAACACGGGGTAGCATAAAACACTGCGATTTTTTAATAGGATATTCGACTTTAGAGGACAAGACTTATAGAAATTTTTAGGCATTATAGGGATGCTTGTCCACTGAAGAAATAGTCGAGACAGTCCAAATAGTTTAGAAATAAAAATTAGTGTTTGGTGCTACCCCATGTTTAGTGGTGCCCCAGTTTCCCCTAAGTTGTGGTGCAATATCTGCAAAATTTTTACAAGGAAAAGTAAAAAATAGCTTCACTTTTTATTAGGCTTGATGGGCCCCTGCCTAAAACACATGGTTTTTCGAGTAAACATTATTATTAAGTGCATCGAGGCTTTAAAAAATTAAGTATGTTTTGCCCAAAAACGGGCTACGTCAATGGCAAGTGGACTTTCTGACATTAAATCTCCTGCTCCACATGGGGCAGGGGACAACAAACAAACACACAAGTGGGGGGTGGTTTGGATTACCTCACAGTCGCATAGGATGTCACAATTGGAGAAACCTCATCGTTATCTGTTGTTGAAGTGAAAATGAAGCTAAAGATAATGGCTATTGGGTCATCTTGTGGAGGGTCTCTTTTACATGTTCCAATGCGCTATCTCTAACCGTTTGTCCTACCGGACGGATGGATAGATTGATCGAACAAACAGCATACAAATTTTTAGGGTCAAAAAGTTAAGGGATTACTGCTTCCTCGGTAGAGTTCTAGTAGTAAAAAGTCTAATATTGCAAAATGGATAATGATAATAAAAATAATAATAATGCTGGCACAACATTCCATGAAGAAACAAGGCCTTCCGGCAAGGGGATTTCTAGACATGCATTATTATTTTTTCTTCTACGGGATGAGTTTGTCAGTCCCATGCCCGTGGAATCAATTCGAACCCGGAACACTTGCATCATAGAGCAAGTGCTCTACCACTTGACACATTGAGTGCCCATGGATAATGATAATGGACATAATACTTGAGTAATATCGGAAGTAACTCTACAAGTAAGGTTGAATTATCGTAGTTGTAAGTTCGAGTCCCGCTCGATCCAAAGTAAGGAACTGAGCACCTAGGCGGCAACATTTCCAAATGTGATAAAAACTTATTAACCCTGTAACGCTGAGACCCTTTTTACGGACTGAAAATCAACAATAAATATTAATCTGGGAAACATAATCAATGATAAGTCTTACATCTAACCTTGGAAAGTCCAACAGAGTCTGATTCGGTTTTTGCTTCTATGAACGATAGGAACGAAAATAGACTAAAAATTTAAGTAATTTTCCTGACAATACCAATGAATAATATTTTTCGCTTTAATGATAAATATTACGTATGAGTATTGTAGTTTTTATTGCCAAAACGGTTTTGCTTAAAAAAAATTTGGAAGTATAAAAAATAAATAAAATCAATTATGAATTTGAGAATTTAAAAATTCGCCATCTTTGAGCTTCAATATTTACTACATAGCAAATAGCTAGAGACTTGCAAAAAATATTCTAGATTCCTTCAACCTTCTACTTTACATTTATGTACAGACATAAGAAAAGAATAACTTTAGGTAGTCAGGAAAAATTATTTTCTTTATGGGACACCGGTGTTCCAATCGTCCTTAAAGGGTTAAACTGCACCATCTTTGCACAAAAAAATCCTGAAACACAGAAAAAGCATCCAGTTTTCAGGGAAACGCTCCTGGGAGGTTTAGGAGTAGCAATTTCTTCTATTACGAGAACATAGTGATAATTACTTTGTGGTACAATAAAATGTCTCAATAAATCTTTGTCAATGTCTGAGTCTGATTCGATTGCAAGAAAATTGCATAAGGACAACAGTAGTTGAATAATTTAAGAATCTCACTCAATATACAGATCTTTAAAAAGAGCTACTTTTTTCTTAGTACTCATAAAAACTTCTCTCATCAATTTCCAGAAATCCATACAAACATTTTGACCTTCTCGTTCTTCCTAAATTTGTTTTCCCAACATTGTAATATGCGGAAAATTTGTATGGATTTGAACTATCAAATAAATCATCTTCACACTCAGAGCTTTGGGCTATCCCCCTCAATTTACACTCAATCATCTCTACTCCTGCTCCATGCAAAAAGGAAATCACTTAACCGTGAATAAAGAAGGAATATAAAAAAATAGCCGGAAGCCTTTTCCATCTTATATCATCGGCATATTGCTACTTAATACAGCGCCGAGAAACTTTGCTGTTCGTGCAAATAAAAGAAAGCTTTCAATTTCATTTTCATTTTCTCGTTCTACCATCGTTCAGCAAAACTTTTAGTCCACTCTACTATCCACTAGGATTAACAGGGGATGGTACTGGGAAGTATGTGTGGTTTCTCGCGTCTTGCACGATATATTGTGATGGAATAAAGGACTGTTGGAATGTTTGTAGACTCTTGTTATGTTCACTTTGCTTCAGGCACAAAAAACAATTCCAGTACTTGAAATGACTTAGCTAGAAGTCACTTTGGGGATCTCAAACTTTTTCTCCTTCCAATCCAGCATTCAAGCATTGTGTGCGCTTTCTCCATTATATTGGCTTAAGACAGAGATAACATGGATATTGGAAAATGAAGTAATTCACTTTTTGTGATCTAATTGCAGTTTGAAAATCTCTCAGACGCACTCCAGTGTCTACAAAGTTTATTAAGACATGTCTAAATTGAATTCACTCTTGTGACTTGGACAAATTCAATGCAGCAAATGAAAAGTCATGAAAACTTTAGCGTATTGAGAAAAATTAATTTACCCCTTATATACTCCAAAATAAGCTAATCTATGTGTTGATTATCTTTTAATTAGTATAATTCTATCGCAATACGTTTAATTCAATTCACAGCATGTCCTTTTTGGAACTGCTCCATAGTATGGAAACCAATACCAAATTCTGTATAAAATAAATATGCGAGAAATTGGATTTTTTCAGAATTACAGCACATATTCAAAAGCTCATTACATTATGTTAATCTTTTTTTTTCATGGCAAGCAATACCAATAAAATATATAATCTACTAATTGAAAATGTTAAATGAAAATATCCTACCAATTTCATATTATGCAGATTACATTACATATTCATTTAAACTTAAGTGAAAATTTTACATTCAACATAAAAATTTTATACTTTCACGCCAAGAATCATCAGTAAATTGTATAGTTCATTTATTAAAATCTCTTCTCCAAGAGCTGCTTTCACTAGAATTCTAATATGTTAATTGGCGTTCTTCCTTCTATTTTAAGTTATCTTAGTTGAAAATTAATATTTTCTTAGAAAATATTTCTTATACATTGACTCTATAATGAAAAGTAAATTTTCACGAGTTGAGATATTGAAGACTTTACTTGATTTTCACTCATCTCAGCTTGTATTTTCCTGTAGATTAAGGAACTTTTATTAAATGAGTTGACTTTTATAGATTGAGGATTAAATCTTCCTGATTCTAAAATTACCATTTGTCGAAACAGGCTAAATCTGAAAGAAACAGGGGCATGACGTTTCCTATGCCTCCCATATGTTTCTAGCGAGCCGTAAAAACTTTTGAGTTTATTAGCTGTTTTCTGTCACTGTAGAATGAATTAGCGAAAAGTACAAATACAAAATAAAAGCCAATTTAATATTGAATAGACAACCGAAAACCCCAAATTGGCAACCTACGTAGTTTTGGAGGTATATCGTGAAATGTGTACGAAAACAGGGAAAAATTTACACTAAAACCGGTCACATTTTTCAGAGCTAATGTCACCCCCTGATCTGAAATATTATATTTAAACATTTTTATTGCTCTCACTTTAATATTCATAGAGCTCAAACGGAAAGAGATATTGACATCTGGTCTTTGGTGACCCTCCTGCGTATTTTTTCTTTTTCAATCCATCCCTAAATTTAATATTCATAAATGTTTTAGGGATGGCGCATATTTTGTTAATACAAACTTAACGATCAAATACAATCATCATATGTTTATAATATTAGTTTATGTTGTTCAAGACTCAAACCTTTGCTCAAACCGATTTTGTCTGTTTAATTTTTATAGTATTAATTTTTTGGTAGCGTACCGGTAGGGCCTTTGTAGTTACTTATGGCCGCCTCGCGAAAAATTTTACAATGTCACAAAATGATTTTGAAAAAGCTCAAAATTAAAAATATTTAATGTGATGATTATAAATGTAAAACTAATCGGTCCCTGCCGTTATTTTTAATCCTGAAAGACTGATCGGGTACGTAGCCTTGTCCCTTGGTGTTAGGCCTCTGAGTGAGAGGCTAAGGGTGTGCATGTGCATCTTTAAAAAGAGAGCTTATGGTGCCTTATACGGTGCGCTCTCAATACAATGTCAGTCTATCTTGAGTTACGTTTACATCAGCACACTCTTAACAATAGTAACCTTATCGGATCACCACCATCAGTCGTGCTTCTCTGCCCGGTTTCCAAGTCCTCGGTTATTTTGATCTCACACATATCACATTTTTTGGTTTTCGGAATCATTTTCTGATAAAAATTGCGACGAGGCCATAAAGACAGGCCATAAGTAATGTCCCCATCCTACTCAGAGAAATCTTTCATTTCATTACCGGTCTATAACCGGTTGAACTTAGTTAGGGCAAATGTGCTAAATTTCAGCATAGTTGCTTGCAAGCGCCAAAGTCTTAGGTTTTAACTGTAATATTTTTAATACAAATTGAATTTTTTTGTTATTTCTTTTTAAAGAGTGTTACTTGGAACCTTGTAGACAATTTATCGTCTTTATAGCCTTTAAAATCATTTCTAATGCATTTTTTATGAATAAAAATTGTAGATATAGTTTTGGTGGCCTATTTCGGCCACCTTGGTTCTCATAGTTCCGTGTCCTTCCGGAATTCTTGCAAAGTCTTTTCACAAAATCTCGATCGTAGAATGGATATTTTTTGCTATTATTTTGCATTGTTTATTCTCTAGATTTTGCAAAGACTAAAAATTCATGGAATTTTGAGGAACAAAAGAGGTGGCCGAAATTGAAAGCTGGACGAAATTTGGTACACTTACCCTATGTTTTATAAATATCTTATAGGGTGGAGTCTACACTTATGGATGTTATACACATTTATGGACAACGCAAAAATCTTAAGTTATTACATTAAACAGATTTCGAAATATAAAAAAAATGTTAATTAAGATAAAGTGCCTTCAAGTCGATTGGTTACTCAATTCAACCGGTAGAGTTATTTATTCAATTTATTTATATTTGCACTAATATTTGGCGTATGATCTAATATTAATAGATCAATTATTCCATAAATAAATACGAATCAGTGACGATTTTATAGAAATTCACCATCAAACATTCAAAAATTGACCCACCGGTCGGGTCGAGGAACCGGTCGACTCGCGGGCACCTTACCATCCATCATAAACTAATAATTTTAACTTTTCGAAATCTGTTTTACGTAAGAACTTAAGATTTTTGAACGCTGTCCATAAGTGTATAACATCCATAAGTGTAGACTGTAGACTCCACTCTACTGTTGACATCTTTGACATTGACAAATTATTAAAAAAAAATTATTCAAGGTCATTGTTATGCTTGTATATAACCAGAATATTCACGAGCTGTTCCGTCAAAATAACTATTAATATCTATCTCAAAATTATAAATTTAATAGAAATGGAATTTTCCTTGATTTTGAACGTTTCTAATTAAATACGAAATCATTCTTCATTGACTTAAAAGCTGTATTAAAGAGAATGTATTATTAATGAATTCTTGTTAAAGTGAAAATTCAAATTTTATTGCTCCTTAGTTGAAATGTTCTTTTCAACTGAAATTAATGCGGCCTGAGGAAAAGTCTGATAAAATACTTTAAGATGCTGTGGTGGAAATTGAGAATGAATAATGAGTGTAATTCATAAAGTACCCGTGAATTCAACATCCAATCAACTCTTTCTCCCAAAGAATATTTTGCATTTGGAGTAGGGTGGTTGTAAAATTCCATCTTAAGTATTGCATTTACAAAGGTATATACAAAAATCAATGGAATTAATTAATTTTATATCTCACAAGACCACATTCCTCTTATCCCAAGCAAATTCTTTGAAATGCACAATTTTAAGTTCAGCAGACAGAGAGATGGCAAATGTGAGTATATTGGGCAAACAGTTTGGAAAGATGGTATGCCAGAAAAAAGTGTTTTTAATGAAAATTGATTTATGTGGACATGCAAAAGTTAATGGAATAAAACAGAAATCGTGTCAGAGACCAAAATGTGGGGAGAAAATACAATGTGGATTTATCCACACGGACTTTAACTCACAGAGGGAGAATAATTTGAAAAGCTAGAATTGGCTCCAAGTGCTGAATTTAGTCTGATGCAACAAAACTAATGAAAAATGACAGAAATTTAATTATGCGGGAGAGGACGTGCATCTAAAAGAAATAAGTATCATTAAAACCATCTATATGAAATGAATGCGGACTTGAATACGTATTTTGGTATTTATTGTACTTCAAAAACAAAAAAAAATGTTTAAAAAATTATACGTAGCAAAAATAAAAAAGAAATAATAATAAGGTTGAATTGTAAGGTTAATAATGATAATAATAATAAAAATAATAATTTAATTTAGCAATGTAACAATGATAATATGCATAGGTGGATGTAAGGCTACTTTGAGCAATGGGGTTATATTGTTATCTGATTTTCTCGCCTATTTCTAAATAAAGCTCGAGCTTACAATTATTTTATTTAGATCCACAATATTTTGTCTATCCAAATTACATCATCTTAAAACCCAGTTTGCTTTAGAAATATGCGAAAAAATCTTATAACAATGTAGCTCAAAGTAGCCCCACCTCCCCCTATGCTCGCAACAACTATAAAAAAAAATAGAAAAAATGCTATTCAACTTTCACTTTACGTATACGGTTATAACTTTCAACATTTTTACGAAAGTCTCAATAGTGGTTCCCTGTTGAAAAGGTGTTGCTTTGACCCTACTTCCTAAAAGTTGATAATGAGGATATATGGTGGACAAGAGGATAATAGTTCTCACTTCCTGGAAATCAATGTCTTCATACAAATCAATTAAGAGATTATTGGGACCTAGTCTGAATTGTTCTCTAGAAAGCAGAGTTATTGGGAAATTCTTTTTTAAATCGAAAGGGCGATCTTCTGAATCAGCTCGAACTGGGTGCTTGGCCAAACAGTCATGATTGGGAATTTTGAGATCTTTGTGGGGATGCATGGGATGCATATACGACTTTCTTAAGTGTTGTGTGGCATCTTCAGTCATAGCAAAGTAAGAGAAGCCCGTTTCTTCCCTGAAATTCAACATATTAATGCGTTTTCCAGATTTGGGGACCAATTCTCGTTTTTTTTCATATAAACATACTTCTTCCAAAGAAAAGAGTTGACCACAATTAAATCATTTGGAAGAATAGATATAGCTCTAGGTCTAGTCTATTTTTAAAATTCATTTGTGTAGGCAGGATCTCGAAAGTCATCCCAGAGAGATCATTAAGACTCCCAGAGCTGGACTTTAATTTTAAGATCCGCTGGTAGATTTGAAATCTATCTAGTTACACAAACATTTGTCTTCTTAGTTCTTCTAATTGCAACCAATTTTAATTGCAATTTTTTCTCTCTGTAGGATTCAAGCAGTGAAATTTGATATAACATTCCAATAATGTTGTTTCGAGAATTAATAACGGATTTATGAGGACTTGGAAATAAAAGTCGACATTCATTTTCCAAGTTCAATATTTGTGGGCTTTCTTTATAACCCTAACAATATAGTTTCAGACTGGAGACTTAGCACAGTTCTTTAAAGTTTCTTAATCCCAAATAACAAGCAATATAAGTGGTTTGTTAAAATTTAACGGATGAATTGCCCTTCATTTTTAATCTGTAGTCAAAATCTTAAGCCTGAAGATTATATGAGTCGCTAATCCTTACCGTTTGGTTTCAGAGATTCGTTAAAATAGCAGTTCAGATACTAAGAATTACTATTTTAATTTAAAAAAATCACTATATAGTAAAGAGAGGTAATCCGGATACTTTTCATTGAGTGCGACTTTAATGCTTGTTTTTGGACTGATGAAATATTTTTTTCGCCATTCCAAATCAATAGAATTATTCTTTGTTTAATTTAGAATCATAATATAAATAGAATTTTAGCAATAATATTGATGAAAATTAATAAAATTACGATAATATTAATATATGCGCAAGAATGTTACTGCGATGCTTTTTTGTAACTCCGTTGAATTCGATGAAACTCGGATGCTCATTTTAAGGAAAAGTTTAATGCATAAAAATGAGAAGATATTATTTCAAAAACATTTTTTAGAGTTTTATTCCATCAATTCATTTCATTAATTTATTATTTAATTATATATATTTTTATTTATTTTAAGATTGCACTCAATTTTTTGATTTTTCCTCGGTTTTCTTGGCTGACTTCCTTCCACGTTTTTTCTTTTCAGCTTCAATTGGCATTTGAGCCTTTTCCTTTACCATGTGTTTCTCCTTTAGTTTTATCTCCTTTTCTTCTGCCCTTATATTTTTGTTCCTCTCTCTGGTCAACTTCCGTTCAGCAATTTCTTTCTTTTTTTGTAAATCCTGCCTCAATTTTTCCTCCTGTTCCGCGATAATTTCCTCGGAAGATACAATATACTGGTGTTTGACATTGCTGGCTTTGACCCTCTTCTTCTGACGACGTTTTGGAATTTCTCCTGGCCAGAAATAGCATTGTTTTAGTGTGTCGAAGATCGGTTGAGTCTCAGAAGTTGCAGAGAGTTGGTTTCCAGGGATGACTGGATCATTTGAAGGATTATTGTCGGTGGCCTGATCGTGCTGGTTATTGATAATGGACTCCTCTGAATGTTGGAAAACAATTTTCGGGAAATAAAGACCAGCATAAAAAAGTGGCCCATCCATCCAGTCACTCTGTGTTGACGTTCCCATTTTCCATCCTTCTGCGTTGTGAATGGCAATTTTTGGAGTAATGTCAGTTTTATGAACAGCCATTGGAGGAGCAAGTTCGCCAGTAGCTGACACCCTGAGGAGTACTGTGATACATTGCTTCGGTCCTGAATTTTTAAGAGATGGAACTACACGTGAACCTCTCCTGGACAGGACATTTCCATCTTCCGGTGTCAAAAAGAAGGCACTTTCGTCGCAATTAAAAACACGGTCTGGTGAAATGCTCAGAAGGTTGTGTTCTGTGAAATATCCAAGACAATTCTGAAACCATTCCGTGAGGTCTTCAGCAGTAACAGTAGCTCTTTCCAATGAGAAGGATTTTGGCTTGCGCATGCTGAGCTCTGGATGACGCTTAAGAAAATTCCTGAACTAAACGTCTCCGGGTCTTCCAGCTGTAAAATGGTTTGGAATTTTGTAGACCTCACAGATGAGTTTAACGCTGTCCAGAACTTGTTCCTTCCCGATGGGATGCCAGCCATCTGCACATCCCAGGATCCATTTGACAAGTTCTTTTTCCTGTTCTTTTGAAAGAATTGTTGGCCTGCCATTGGGGCACTCCTCTGGGTATTTGCCGGTCAATTTGTTGTGCAGTGTTGTTCTTGGGACATTAAATGTTTTGGATGCATATGCTATGGTAGAACCATCTCGTACACACTGCAAGGCATTCCTAATACCTTCCTTAGAGTCGGGCTTGTCCTTATAGGTCTTTTCTTTTGTTCCCTTTGGCATCTGAAACAGAAAAGAGTCCTGAACAATGCAAATTCTGAACCAAAACATTGACTTTCACCGCATCCGGCATGCATCGAAATGTAAACATTCACAAAAATCACTTATTTCTGTATGAATTATTTATATTATCAATAAACTCTTACTCACCTTGTAGATCAATAACTACACTAACTTTTATTAATAATTTTGATTGCAAATAATGTTTTATTATATAGAAAAAACACTAAACTTTTTCCAGCGACGAGCTGTCAACAGCAAAATTTTCTCAGAAATTAAATTTTTAGTACACAACCCAGCTGACCCGAGCTTAAAAAATATTTCTTTTACCCACTTATTAAACCGATAAAAATATAATTTTTGGTTTTTCTTAAAGTAGAATAGTTATAATATGATACTTCAGTAATTAATTACAGAAATAAAAATATAAATTATATTTTAAGTGGATGTATCGGAGTTAAATCGGTCGCGGCATCCGAGTTTTGCAATCGTCGGAGTTACATGGCCTTACTATAAGTACTCAAAGTTTAAACAATTAAATGAAATTATATTTTTTTAATGCGAATGATTTTTCAATATATACCTACCATCACTGATATTATATTTATTACTGTAGGGGAAACTGGAGCAGTAGTAAACATGGGATAGTTATGTAAACACTGATTTTCATTTTGTATATGCATGGACTATGTTGCCCATTTCTTCAGTAGACAGGGATCCTTATAGTATCTATGAAGGTTTTGGTCCTCTGATGTTTTATTATCTCATTAAAAATCGCAATGTTTACAACTATTCCATGTTTACTACTGCTCTAGTTCCCTCTACATATTCATAACAATTTATTTTTATAAAATAATAGTACAATCCCTCTTCAAACGTTATCAGTTGAGACTTTATTGGCAATAAGTTGCAAAGAAATTGCATCATGAAGTTCGGAATATAAAAGCCTCCAAATGCAGAAGAAATGGAATAATTTTCAGAAATTGAACTACTTATTCAGCTGATGTGAGGTTGAATGGAAAATCATTGTGCTATAGTGAGAAGATGGTAAAATGTCGAGTGGATTGAAAATCAATCAATGTCGGGATTTATTTCACTTATTTGGTACTTCTGGCATTTGGAAAAATCATTTCCACCGAATGTGGATTCATGGTATAAGATGAAGACTCCAATATTGCCGAGTAGATATTCTTGCATTTTACCCATCCACCACTTTGGATGAAAGCATCTTTTCGTTTATTGAATACCATCCCTTTCTGCTAGGTTCACGATTGATTGCTCTATGTCGCGATTTTAGATATTACGATTTATTTTTTCTTAACTTTATGCTCTCTGTCGCTTTCATCCATTTCCCCAATCTCGTATCTTTCAGAAACTTTTACATTACTTTTGATATTGAGACAGCAAGATAGATAAATTAGTTGAAACATTAATTAACACTAAGTTATATGAAATCTCGATACAAATGTTCTTGAAAACTTTGGTATCAAACATAGTTTAGTTAATTTGTTTGATGTTTTCCTATCTGAAATATTTTACCAACATTTCGCAAAAGCTGACGCCTTTTCATCACTTTGATGCTTCTCTTTTTCTGCCAAAAGTCAATTCAGTGTGCAACAATGTGATAAAAGACAAGAAAGGGGGGAAGGATTTCTTTTTCTGGCGCTTTCAGCTACAGCCAACATAATTCATCGTCAATATTAATTGCTCCTCAAAATAATTTATTGGTCTCTTGTGATGTACTAGTAACGAGGAGTATTCATCATGGAAATGAAAAGTTATGAGGTTGCTTATCGAAAGATATTTCCTCTTCAGCCACTGGCAATAAAAACTGCAATAAAAATCTCTACTGGCAACAGTATACTTGAGACAATATTTCATTGCATTTGCACTTGAATGCCTTTTGTGACAATGGTGGCAGAAAAATGAAAAAAAAAATATCTTGAGAAAGTACTGCTTCGATGATCATGAAATTGATTGGTCATCGTTTTAATTCTTCTACAAGGCGCACTATAAATAAAAGAATTTGCTATTAATTGTACTTATGCAATTGCCATGAAAAACAATCTTATTTTCTTGCATTCATCTATCAGGGCAATTATTATTTCTCATGACTGATGGTTTCCGATGAAAATTAAAGCGGACAAAATAGTGCATTTAGTCTGAGACCAGACGATATATAAAATTAAATTCAATTATAGAAACAATTCTATGCTCTCCAATAAAATGTCAATTTCAATTAAAATCTGCCAATGGTAATTGCTATCAATGATATTGTATAATTTAGAGGGATACAAATTGTTTAATTGGTGATTATAAAGATAATTTTTAGGTATACATTTACATAGATATTTTTAAAGGGTGGGTGATATGTATCATATATTTTATCTATCTATATTTTATCTATATGATTCAAATTCAGGTTCAGACTTACGTAGAATTCTAAGGTTTTTCAAATGAACGTAATCTTTTGCCATTCGGTTGAGAAAGATGAACTCTTTTGTTAAAACTTGACCCTAAGAAACTCTATATTTCGTAATTTTAGAACTTTTTTTCAAATATTTATTATTTCAAAAGTAACAAAGTATTTCTGACACATTAATAAACATAGTGTAGGATAAGGGCTCATAATTTTCACCAGTTTCTTATTTTGGACACTTGAGGATAAAATTGGACACTAAAAATAAATTGATTAAAATTATGGATTTTTATTCCAACATTTGATGAATAATCTAAATATTTGTTCTTTTTGGAAGATTATAACACTAAATATGTTAAATTTTGAATATGATTTGAGTTGAAATTGCTTTGTTGAAAATTCAGTGTGAGCAATTGCTTACGAGAAATATGACAGAACTTTATGTTTACTTCAGTCTTATTTTGCTGTGGTGAAGTACTAACTATATTTCTTCGGTTTTTTGAGTGATATTATTGAATATTCATTGAATATTGTGTTGATTCATATTAATGGTGATTTGTACATTTGACCTGAAGTGATATTTGCCTTGTGAATTAGATTTTTCGTGTGAAAAATGGGAAATTTTCTAAGACATTTTCCATCATCTCACTGCAGTGAGGTGATACTCCTTATTTTGGACAGGTGTTTTTCTCTCGAAATTTCGTGAAGTTTTAGCTTATGTGATGACTAGGATGGACAAATACCTGGAGAAACAAATGAGCATCATCTTTACGAAAGAGATGTAGCGAGAAAAGCCTTGAAAGGCTCCCGGAAAGGCCAGGGAATGAGCGAATGCGCACGTACTTGGAGTACCGAAGTCAACTCACTTTAATGAATGATATGGATAGTTTCCGAGCTTCTTGTGATATTCTACGTTTCCCTCACATGAACAGGAAGAGGACTTGGTAAGATTGGTCCAAATTAATAACCATGTTGTCCAAAATTCGAGTCAAATTCATCTCTACATATCAATTTATTTTTAAACGTATTAAGACTAATTTTAGTAAAAACAAAGATAATATACCCTTGCCAAGTTTCTAAACAACCCTTCTGAAAAGAGAGTAACAAAAAAAGTTAATTAGTATTGAAAATATCGCACTTCAAACTTGGAACATCGATGCCTATAAGCAGACTGTACAAAATTATGAGCCTTTACCCTATATATTGAAGTATTATAATAATATTGATATTTTATTTTGGGTTATGCGTGGTGCAATTGACAAGAACGTACTATTTTTGGCCGATAGGATCCCTGACTAGATTTTTCACAATTGTGAGTTCAAGTTATTGTTAACACATCGAAATGTTGTAAAATGAATAATAAATTTGAAAACTGAACACTATACAAAATGGTTGATAGAGTCCGGTAAATAAAAAAGTTTTATAGAATTTTATTTCATTTTAATTTGATGTGTAAAAGGTGTAAAAGGCATAGTAAAATTTTTGTATTGAGCGAAATTTGATTGCTTGAGACAATATTCCATTAATAACGAATAAAAATATCAAGGTCTATTTTTAATGCTTTTTATCTTCTGAAAAGGAATTATACCAGGTAAAAATAAGTCTGATTAGAAGGAATCACAGCTAATTGTGGGTGGGGCTAAAATACAAAATTTTAATTGATGAGGAGATTTGCCTAAAAATAACACAGTAGGGGGAAGTGGGGCACTTTTTAACTGGGGCAATCGAAAAAGTGGGCTTTTTCTCATGCTTTTAAATGGAACTGGACCTTATGATGATATAATGTAACTCAACAAACCAATTGTGAGGCTAAATTACATTATAATGAGCCTCAATTCAAAGGTGAACAAAGTCCAATTTTAAAGCTGTCCCAAATCAATGATGCCCCACTTCCCCTTACCAAATTTATGCATTTTTATTGGTACTAGTAGACAAGCTTTTATAATTTTTTTTAAACTAAAAATATTACTGTTTAAGTTATTACTATTATTTCTGTTGAAAAAAGCGATTTTTACATTTCACATAAATTTATAAGAGTTCTTGAAATTTGCAAATTTGGCAATAAAAGAGCAAATTTTACATTATGAATTAAATCAGAGCATTAAAAAAAATCAGTTTTTCGTGTTATGTAAAAGTTTTAATAGATCGTTACGAGCTTTAAATTTACTATAGTACGAAATGTACATACTGTTCTACGTTTTTCCATATAAACATTAATTAGGTTGCTTTTCTTAAGCGGAAAAAAGCTCTAAAACATTTGAAGTGATGACCTAGATATTTTTTCTAGTGAGAAATTCCTTTTCAAATTCTGCAACAATTTATGAACTTGTTGACATTCATGGGCTGGTTAAAAAGCGTAAAATTCCTCTGACGACCACCCCCTCAGTGGATCAATAATTCTATGGATATCACCAGTCTCGCAGTTAGGGGATGAACTGGCACTTTTAGAAATGTTTTCATGGTGGCAAAATTGTCACAATTAGAAGTCAACTTCTTGGTCATTTTTCATTCGTCAGAGAAAATGAACCATCATCAAGTATTCCAATATCGTTTTTCCTCGTAGACACCTCATAATTTGTCCTCTTATTCCCAGGAATTCCTTCACCCCAACCAACATTTTTGCTGAAAGTATTCTACCTCATTCTGTTTTTATTGTGAAAGCCCCTTATTGTGGTGTAATACATGTCTAATTATGGTTGAGATACATGTATAAGCCACACAATCAGATTTTGATTACAAGCTAACGTTGCTGATTCATGCAATGAAACAATCAAATACCCCAAAATAATAAATTTTATCCCAAAAACCAGAACCATTGTGGGCAAAAAGTATTGATGATAGAAAAGGGGTGAATTGGGTGAACTACTATAGGGCGTGAAATTAAACATTGATTTTTCATTGTCGCATTTTTTCCTCTTTCAGCTTGGTTAACGGTATAATGTATATTTTATCTCTATTTACAGTGCCAAAATTACTTTTTGGACAGTTTATTCAATCTAATTGAAATGTAATTAGAAAAACTTAAGAAATAAATTCAAATAGGTAGGGTAAGTGTGCCAAATTTCGGCATAGTTGCATGCAAGCGCCAAAGTCTCAAGTTTGAAATATAATATCTTTAATAGAAATTGATTTTTTGAACTTTGTAGACAGTTTATCGTCTTTATTTACTCCAAAATCATTCCTAATACATTTTAAAATGAATAAAAATGTAGACATAGCTTTGGTGCCCTATTTCGGCCACCTTCATTCTCATAGTTCCTTGCCCTTCAGGAATTCTTCCAATGCCTTTTTCACGTCACCTTGTTTGTCGAAGCTACATTTTTTGTTATTCTTTTGCATTGTATAATCTCTAGAGTATGTAAAAACTAAAAATTCATGGAAATTCGAGGAATAAAGAAGGTGGCCGAAATTGCAAGCTGGCCGGAATTTGGCACACTTACCCTACCTTGAATTTGGAGTGTTCAAGATATCAGTTTAAAAACTACAAAACGTCAACAAAATTTTTACAAGCTCATTGAATAATACAAAAGTTAAAATTTATTGCTTTTACGTGAATATGCGATATTTACTCATTGAACTGGAGGCAGCCAAAATCCCGAATCTTCAAAATCCTGAAAGGGATGTAATTATATGGAGGACAATGTGTAGAATAATTTCTAAAGACATTTCGGGATTTCGGGATTTTGGCTTTCGGGATTTTGACCAGGACCCCTAAAAATTAACGAAATTTCTTAGTTCTATAGATTATGTAGATAGATAGATTTATTGTAAGCTATGATTTGGAGATTGCGCTACATATTTTTCTGTGGCCACCGCCGTCTTACGGTTGCTTTGAGAGAATTTCAAGATAAACTAGAAAAAACTTTACGGGGTTGGAAATGGTGGGGAGGATTACGTAAGTCCGTTTGCTACAGAGAATGTTGACTTGTGGGGGGGAGGGTCACAGAACACCGGAAGTTGATATCTCTTGCCGTTGGGAGTCTAGGATTGTCAGAAGTTCGATAAAAAGTGGACTGTATGCTTTTCTTAAGTTCTATCAATTAAAAAAATTGAGATACTAAATTAAACTAAGCGATTTATAAAATATTTCGAAATACCTAATACCCAAGAGAATTTAGCTGGACTGAGTTTTAACAAAGTTTAATTCTTGAGTCTCTATAAAACTTTGCTTGCCTAATTGAAATGTCCCACTTTCCTCTACATAAATATATGAGAATCATATTCATAATAATACAAATTGCAATTTGAAAAAAAAATACATATATACATATATAAAATCAGGAAAATTACTAATCCTATCCCTCAATTTTTGAAAAAATCGATAGATGTAGATTAATATATATTCCGTATTTTAAATAATTTTCTAGAGAAAATTTTACTATTTCATGTTTTTCATCATCGACTCCATTTCCCATCCCTTAGAAATTAATTTTCCTCAACTTCTTTGTGGAACTCTCTAAACACAACTTTGTTGATGTTACCATTTTTGTGTCGTATACCTTTTCACTCTCTGAAAATGCTCAAAATGATTTGAATAAAATTTGAAAAGGGACATTCCCGACAACTTGGAAATCAAAAACAATCTTTCTAGTCTAGTTCTATATATAGCGAAGCTAACCATTTATTGCGTCGTTTTGACATTTCACCGAATATGCAAATCGTTTGGTGATATCTCCATATGAGTCCATCTTTAGGGTACACTTTTCCCTTTTTTCAAGCTTTCTTTCCAATTTTATTGAAAGAAACCAAGCCAAACTTACCATTCCATTGACTTTTATCGAAAATGGGGATATCATTTCTTAAATCTTTGTTTTTCTATCCTTTTTTGACCAGAGAAACTTTTGATCCTTTTTTCGAAAGTGGAAACATTATGAGTGTGACACAGAAATATCGTGACGATTTAGCACATGCAGTTTCACCTGACTCAGACACTTTTTCAACCACCTGCAATTCGGTGAGCATTAAACATTAGAGCGTGGAGTTGAAAAGTTTATTGATGTCCTAAATGGTTATTGTTAACGTCCAGTGGTGTCAGTTGAATTTTGGTTCACCGCAAATTGATGTTCAACACAATGTCAGAATTTTCGACATTAATGCCTTAATACCTAATCACATCACCTAACAATTTGTCTTTTTAATCACGTACATTTGTTTAGCCATTTTTTCAGTTAATTACTCATAATTTCCGAAACAAAGATCCTATTACTAGTTTGAATTGCTCAGAAATCTTTCTGAAAACTAAAGCTTTAAATCTTAACTTTCAACCAGTTGTAGCAATATGGGTTAAATCTTAACTCATATTGCTATGTACATTTAATTTATTGAATCTGTTAATAGTCTAGTAAATTTAAAAAAATTATATATATTCTAACTAAAATTCTGCCCAAATTCTCGCAGAACACCCAAAACTTAAATCAAACAATTCCATCCCCCGGAGACCACTTTTGTCAACAAATCTTCACGTTTCAGACGATTTCTGAGAAATGTCGTCACGCTGTTTGTTCGTCTGTCCGTCTGTCCATCTGTACATCTGTCCGTCTGTCCATCCGGCTGTCGCCAGCTCTACAGGCCAAACGGTAAGAGATAGTGACTTGGAAACTTCAGGGGACACCCCCCATAATTCGACCCAAGGGTCGTTAACATGCCCCTCTTTTTCCCCCATCCCTCCTCTTCCTCTACAAAACCATGATTTTTCGGATTGCTCGAAAATGTGTCGTACGATTTTTTTCATTTTTGGATATGTTTTAGAAATTATCCAGGCGGACATTTTGTCCATGAAAATACCGTTGAATCATTCCTAATAACGGTTTTTTTAAAATCAAAGGTTAAAAAGACACTAGAGAGCGTATTTAATTAAGCAAATGGGATCAAGCAAATTTCTTTGAATCGGTAATGAACCGGTTCATAACCGATAAAAAATTTTTATCTGAAAATCAATTATATTACTTTTAAAACTATTTTGGGGGATCTTTTGAGAGATTTATGAATCGGTTCAATTCGGTTAAAAACCGGTAAACGGTAAATGATGCGAAAGTACTTTTGAGGCTTTTGAGGTATAGCATCTAAGTCACGAGTTCGAGCATTTCGCAAAGTCTGGGACGCTTTGCCACTCCTTTCATCAACAGCTTTATTGTACATAACGAACACACTAAGAAAATGTTATGCATTTAAATAAAATGCCATCTGCAAAAATTTGTTTTTTTCTAAAATTGTTTTTTTTCTTCGGAGGGTGATTTTAATCAAATTGTCAACAAGCAATTAAAATTTTCTGCGATTCGTGTTTGACTCATGATAATTTTTGTAGCATCAAATGACACAAAGAGAGACAATTAATGGATAATTTGGCTCTTAAAATGTGTGATAAATTGCTTTTAGAATTTGTCTTGGAAGAACGTGAAAAGAGGCATGAAGGGGAAGATTCCTTGCTTTATTGTGAACACCCACACTCACAAGATAACCATCGGAATGCTTTTGATGTCAAAAAGGACACCAGCTATTTCGGATTCCCAGACAAATAGCGCCAATTATTGAATTTTAGCACGAGTAATTAAATTTCTGGAGAGACAGATCACACATTTAATGAAGTGTGAAAAAATTAAAAAATATATGAAAAAAAAGCTATCACTTTTAGAGATTTTTAAATGTAAAATTCTCATTTGGAATTTTGAACTTTACTGACTATAGTTTTGGAATAGCATTTTTTGCTTCAAACAAAAAACGTCTAGATATTTTCCGCATGTGAAATATTTTCAGAGTTCTACGAAAATCCCTCTTGACAGTTTTACGATGGGCAAGTGGTAAAGGCTTTCCTTTCCTCGGTCTCACATTCAATTGTAATCTCACATAAATTTGTATTTATTTGTGGATTTATATGGCTAAATAGGTGATAAAAATTTAAATAATTACCCTAAATTGTTATAAATTTTGCTTAATATAATTAACATTATATGTTTCACTCTTTTCTCTTTCCACAAACTTTAGCACACGAAGCATTTCCGTCAAGATATATTTTACGGATAATTATGTATATAACTCTTGCTATATAGTGTCACTGTTAAATTTCACAGTAGAATTATTTTTGTGCAGAAGCAATGGACGGACATATCTCAAAGAGCGTGCATAATTGGGAAGATCTTTGAAGAAAACTGCACAAGCTGTTATGGTAAAGTTTCAACACTTGGTAAATTCACTTCCATACTTCCTTTCAATCTTTTATACTAGTGCCACATACAAATATTGGCACTATTAAAACAGTCTCTTCGTCTGTAGAAATTAGTCCTCAATTTTCACCATGAAAGAGAAAAACAGGAAGGAAATTGTGTTTAATTAATTACAGTTGAGATGATTTTGCGAGAAACGAGATATAGTGTCATCGCAATTGTTGAAGTGGAAAGATGAAATTCTCACATTTTCCTAAAACTATAAATATCACGAGGCTGAAATGTGAGAGAGGTTGAGAAAATCTGTATGCTAACAAACATAATTCTGGGACTAGCTGAACATGAGATGTTTGTGTTTGAAAATGTGGTGTAAATATGCACATAGAGCATTATTGCTTGAAAAGGGATGCTTAGGACATTCAAATTTACTTTATGCTATGGATTAGGGAGCAAGAAAAGTGAACTGCTGTTGAGTATACGATCTCTAAAGTCTCGTCATTTGTAATAAATCCCAAAACCAACAAAATTTTCCCTCAACGTACTAAAGTATCAACTTCCATTAATGCAACAGTATTACTAAGCTTAAAATTACACACCAAAGAAGATATTTAGGTACTTTGTGATGAATTGCGGAATTCTTCGATTAAGCATACGTAAACAAGAATTAACAACGCGGTATGTTTAGAATTTAGATGAGAATTCAATATTTTCTCTTATGGCCTCTACCTACATAGTACAGAAATTTATGTCCATATTGAAGCAAATTCCCTACGCTTGTCGAGGAAAAACAGTCAAATATGGACATACTTATCTCTAGTGTGTAGGGGCAATTATTATGGCCTCTACACATGGTAGAAATTTATGTCCATATTCAAGCAAATTCAATTCAATTCAATTCAATTTGAAGTTTATTTCATGCCTAATAATACAATGCTGTTCCTATTTAAGGCTATACAAAAAAAAATCCCTACAATTTTTGAGCAAAAACAGTCAAATATGGACATACTTTTCTCTAGTCTGTAGGGGCTATTAATAATAGAAATAAATTGATTAATTTTGAAGAGACCTTAACAGGAAAAATAAAATATATAAGGTAAAGTACCCTATAGTCGGCCGGTTCCTCAACGCGGCCAGTTGAATTATTTAACCAATTTTTTAACGTATTATAGTCAATTTCTATGAAATTTTCACTGATTTATGTTATATATAATATAATAAACCTTATAATGTTAAATCGGTAAGACCATATTATAACAAATCTAAGTAAATTGAATAAATAGTCGCACTGGCCGAGTTGAGAAACCGGCCGACTACAGGGTACTTTACCTTATTTTGTATCCAAGAGTATCAATATAGGGGTGAAGACCTCTCTACACTGAGAAAAAAAGAGGGTGCGATTAACTTTTTTTCCTCATAACTTTAACACTTTTTAGGTGTAAAAATATATCAACATTTTTTAATGTTAATTTTACACATTTTGAGGGTAAAATCAACATGAAAAAAGGGTAACTTTAACCCCCAATACACCTAAAAAGGGTAATATTTACACCGATTTCGGATCAATACTGTAGGGTAAAATTAACATTTCCGGAATGTTATTTTAACTTTTTCGGATTTCTCTCAGTCAGTGTAATAATCGTAAAGCAACCACCGGTTTAGTCGTCAGGTATTTCTCCAGAGTTTTCCTCCTAATGATCTATTCCCAGATCATTAGGATCCTGCCGTGATCTAACATGAATTGAACGACCACAATTTTTCCTCTTTCCGATATCCCTCTGAAGGAAAGCTTTTGTCTTATGGCGCCTACACACTAGAAGCAATTTTCGTCAAAAATGCCTTTTTAAAAAAAAACTGACGTTTTTGCTTACATGGGTAGGGGTAATTTTCTTTAAAAAGGCATTTTTTAAAGAAATTGCTCCTAGTGTGTTGAGACCTGTTGGGCCCAAATAGACTCAGATTGTTCTTCGTAAAATTTAGCTTTAAAAGGGATCAGATAATGGAAATTTGTCCAAAGAACCCAATATAATCTCTCAATCTGAGTTCTCAGTGAATGATAGTTTGGGGTGATTCTATACTGTCATATTTCAAAGTATAAACATTTCCAAGAGTCAAAATGAGTCTTTTAGGGATTTAACATTGAAAACGATCTTAGGAAAAATCGGTGCCGCTCCAAGAGTCATTTATGTTATATACCAAACGGGGGTTTATCGTTGGGAAAGAAAATACTAACACATGATCTAACTTATTTCTAACTTTTTTTTATCTTAATTACATTTTATTGTATGAATTCAAAGAGAGAAATAAATATTTACATACCTATTTCGACTCTTTCGACCCCTTCCATACAACTTAATGGCCTCTACACATTAGAGAAATTTATGTACATACAGTAGACTCTCGTTAATTTGGTTCTTTTAAGATCGGGCTACTTTTTAATTCGGGCAGCGGTTACATTTGGAAAAAGTTTGTTGTCATTTTTCAAGTTTGATTATGATTATCAAATGAATCAAATATGCTCAAATTTGCCATGCTTTGTCTCAGTTGTGATGTGATTTTGCATTAATAAGGGATTTTCATGCAATTTACGTTATATGAGTGTGTAAACCGTAAATTCAATATCTATATGTACATGAATAAAAAATCGTTGCATTTCAAAAAGTTTGCTGCCCGAATTTCTGTCTAATTCGGCTGACATTTCGGTCCAATATGCCCGAATTTGAGAGAGTCTACTGTATTTGATAGTTTCTCCCCATACAAGTATAGGAAAGACAGGAAATTTACTTGAATATGGACATACATTTCTCTAGTGTGTAGGGGCCTTTAGGGATTTGATTTTGACCAAATTCTCGAAATTTTAAGTGTAAAAGTGTTTTGATTTGACGTTACTGTGTTTGTTCGTTTTTTTCGTTTGGTTGTCATAGAGTTAGAGATCAAATGGTAAAAGATATCAGTTTCCAATCTTCGAAGACCCCTCCTCCATTAATTGATATTACTCGGATGCGTTTTTGTCCATTTACGCTCACCTTATTCTAACTATTATTTTTTTTTAATTTCTGCATTTATTAATGTGAATTAATTTACTTGAATATTTTTAATATCAATGTAAAAACCACTTTTGGAAGCTTATTTCTCAAACGATTTAGTCTTTAACTTGACAGAACATTACATATTCTTTGGAATTGTGTAATGATCAGAAGTTCTGGATATTTATTTGCTATGGATTTCGTTTAAATAATTATCAAATAAGGTCCGTAAAATCCTAATGAAAGCAACACTAGTGAATTAAACTCAAATTGTATTTTATTTTTCACAAATTGGTAAGTTTTTCATAAAAAGATTTAAAATTGAAACTTGCATCCTCGATAGTGTCCCTAGCTTTGCTCTCCCATATACATTTATACTTATTAGCAAACTAACAGAATAATCTCGCTATTAATTAAACTACAAATGATATCATGTAAATAGTTACAATGAACCAATCGAATATCACTGTTCAAATTATAACTCATACACGCACATTTTCATATTCCCAATTCCAGTTATAATACAGTTAAAACTCGCGATAATTCCAATAATACATACTCTATCGCGATGCAAATTAATTAATTTTGGCAGCGATAAAGGAAGGGAGACATTTTAAATTGAAGTTCAGCCAAACAATGAAACGTTCAATTTGGAAAAATGATAGGAATTCATAGAGTGTAAATAACATCATGTAAATAATGTAGCAATGTAGTAGTTTTTATACAGTGATCGAAACATTCGATGGAGTATATTCAAAATTGCTATTGTCCGTGCAAAAGCAATACGATAATTGCCACAATAAATGAAAACGAACTGTTAGCTGGAAGCACCAGGAAACACAAATTTCCGAACAAATTAAGAAAAAAAAATTGTTCAATAAAATATGTTTATTTTAGTTTTAGGCTTTTACTTTTATTTTAATTGCTCTAATTAATTATAACAATTATTGATTTTGAATTTTGCTGCGCTATATAGAAAATGGTTTGAGTTCAGAAAATTTGGCTTTTTGCATTCGAAAAAAAACGTCTGGAAAATCAAGGTTTAAAGGGAATCATAATCGTAGTGTTATAATCAAGACGCTCAATTGGTCAAGTGGTAGAGCACTCGCTTTATGTTGCAAATGTCCCGGTTCAAATCTCCTTCTAATCTCTCAATTAAGAAGTAGTATTCGCAGAGCTTTAGAGTGTTTGAACTCTGGTAGCAATTATAATTCGAATATAAGCACTAAAGTCACAATCGAACTTCCTATTGTTTTTTATGAACATCAAATCAATAGAATCATCTTCATAAATAAAATCTAGCATATAAGGGAAAGAGAATGGGACAGAATGAATAAAATGTAGAGCATGGGAAATTACATGCTTGTCAATCAAATCAATTTTCAAATGGTTCGTTGGTTTTGTGGCATTGGCAGTTTTTCATTTTCCACCCCGTTCACGTCACACACAAAACCAAATTTATATTCACGTCCTATAGGTACATATATACATGACAGAGAAATGTGGTCCCTTCGTAAAAAGGCTGATTTATGTGTTAACAGAGATAGAAAGTCTCTCTTTTTTTTGGGGCCAGAGTTAATCAAAATATGGCAGAGGAACTTTCAAAAGATTTAGCCCAAGAGATTTTTCACAGAGACAGAAATTTTCAAATTTAATGGGGAATCTCGGAAAATTCTTCACCGGAAATTCTATTACCGCTTTTTGAGTTTTTGACTAGTGATTCTCTCTGTGGCAGAATATTCTTTCCTGGGTGATTTTTGTGATATTTCCACAATTCAGAATGAAAATGTAGGTCATACTCTTCCAATGCAGACATATCAAGCAGATTCTACGACATTTGATATTTCATATCTTTGTCTCTGGCTGAGTTCTCATATGAATACGCTGAAAATGTCCATTAAATCACTTTGTACATGGGATATTTGTAAAAAAAAAAAATTGGAATGAATTTGATTTTTTTCTAACTACATCTTTGAATATCCATTTGTCAAAAATAGAATATCCATACAATAGAATACCAAACAAAAGGAAACTGCGGATGAATTGTGTTAAAAATTCGTAATCAAAGTTTGTGCAATTTTTCCTCTGAGAGGAATTACAAAATGAAAAATTTTAAACTCTAACACAAAAAAAGTTTAATTAAAGTGCATCGTCTAGTTTAGGAAATAAATCAGTTTAAAAATAAACAATGTCAGCTGTGTCATCGAAATTTCGTGAACTTGTGACCGTCTGTCTTCTACATAGTCTCTGTATTATATACAGAAAAAACCGGGTAACGTTTTGGTAACATTTCAAACTGTACTAAATGTAAAAAAATAGTAGAATCGTACGATGCGGATTTAAAGAAAAATGAGATTAAATATTTGATTGCTAGCTGTGCCACTTGTTGCCAAGTTTTAAATAGTCATCGGAGAGTATTTACAGAGATCGGAGACAAAAATATTATTTAGAGCGAACTGGAGTAGATTGGGCAGTTGATTTGTAATAAAAGTTAGTAAATATCAATTTCTAGCATTCTAAGTTTACGAAAACAGTAAAATGTTATTGCTGAATACTTGAAAAATATAGAGACGTTTTTAGGAATTTTGATAACTCAGATTTGATTTAACCCTTTAAGGACGAGAAGGTCAAAAATTGAGGGTCATAAAAAATAATTTTTTCTAACTCTTTTACAGCAAAATACAGCTTTAGAAAGCCGTAGGAAAAATTGCATTTTTGGGTCATTTATAATCAATTTCATATTTTCACTGACCAAAATATTGGAACAGTTTTCCCTGGAACAAATTTTTTTGGAATCAATTTGTACCTAGAGAAGATTTTTGTTTATTCCAAAAAGTTTTCTTTACAGTTTTGCTACGAAATATAGTTGCAATTTTGTTGGAGTTTACTTTTGTAACCGTTTTGATACGGTGGAATGTCTACAAATTTGAGTTGATTTCGTTTTATACAAATTTGTTCCTGAAAATTGGAATAGAATTTGTTGCACTCGGCTATTTTGTTCCCATTGTCAGGAACAAATTCGTACACTTTTTTTATAACAATATTATTCCTACATCTGTAACATAGGGTGAAAGGAACGGCTATTCACACTTTAAGAACTCGTGTCAGCACCTATTGACACCCTACTCTGTACCATTTGGGATATGAAATTTGAACATCTCTGTTTATAGTAAAAGGATATTACAGAAAAAACGTTATATTACTTATATTGTAGTAGATACAATAAATAATTTTCCACATTTTGACAAAAGTGTGAATAGGGGTTCCCTGTCGAACAGACGTTCCTCCGACCCTATTTGTTCCAAAAATTTTCGCATATATTCGAAAATACCGTTGCATTACTCAAAATAACGACTTTTCGATGTCTAAGGATAAAAAGGCCGAAGAGAACATTTTTATCAACCAAATAATATCATGCTTTGGCTTGTTGGCAAGGTCTTGGAATTCTTGACAAGTATGAATCGATTTCAATCGGTCATAAATCGGTAATTAACCGATTGTGAGCCGATAACTATTTTTTTGTCAGAAAATCAATTGCATTACTTCTAAGCTCTTTTTAGGCAATTGTTTAAGTGATTTATAAATCGATTCAAATCGGTTGTTAACCAGTAAAGGGTAAATGATGCGAAATTACTTTAGAGGTTAAGCATAAAAGTCACGAGTTTGAGAATTTCGCAAAGAATAGAACGTTTTTCCACCTGTTTTTAAGCAAATAAACTCAATATTTGAGGATCTATTAGAGTATTTACAATGTTAACTTTATTTCTGTCAGGAATTATTTAAGGATCTGGGAGTTCTTAGAAAATGGACAGGGACAAGATCTATACCTACCATCCGTTCCCCTCTTTCAAACAGATCCATTCTCTGGTCTGCTCATAGTACGTCCTTACTTGTCCGAGTCACTAACTTTCTCTCCCGTCCATCTCTTAGTTAGTACTCTCACTCTATTAGCGATCGCTGCTAAAGTCCAGGGGTGTCAAACCCTAATCGCGTATGCATGCAAGAAGGAGGAAAATGATCATGCCATGATGCTGTTGCATCATGACACACAGGGGTAGGTCATCTCCATGGATGAATACGTGACATCAATAAGACGTAAAATGATCAAATGCTGTCCAGGTTTGGCAGTTGGAAAGTCTGGGCTTACAATATTGCAATGTTAAAAACAAATAAGGAATGGTTAGGAAACCATCAACTTAAAACCGCATAATAAAATAATCGGGATGAAAGAGTTGTAATAAATACTTTTTTACAGTTTGAGTTTATTTGACTGAGGATTATCTCACCTAAATAATGAAAAATAAATTAAATTAAAATTGGGCTTATAACTGAACCATGTACATACAGAATATAGGGGAGACCGGGGAGATTTGGGACACTTTTTCACGTTTTGACTTTGAGATACTATTCCAAAAAATTACGATAGCGTATCATAATTTTATGCGGTCTATAGGATACTTATGGGTAATGACTTTATAAAAAGTACTCGATAGAACTTGGAAAACAAATAAGTTTTCTTGGAGAAGATAAAACATTTAACTTGACGCTTTTTCCCAAACCTCCCCAATATGGGGCAGTATAGAACGCATTTTTCTCGCATAATTTGCATTATTGGAGCACGTTAATTAATTTTAAATACTATAGATTAAAAATATTTCTGATAGAAATAAAAATGTTTCATCTTTCATTTCATACTTAGAAATTAATATTAATTTTATTTATACAGTAGAGTCATTTATTGCCAATCAATTATTTAAAGTATTTTATTCTTATTTTCCATCTACCTATATCTTCGCTTTTTTTATGCAACTGCATGGTATCTGTTTTTTCCTTATTTATTTTAATTATCTCTCGCCTTGCCTTTTCTGGAGAACTTGTAAAAATTGTAGAGGTTTTTGTTCGAGAAATTTTCGAGAAAATAGTTTTTAATGATATTGGGCAAAGATCGAATATCCTCTGAGAAGGAATTATTGATTTCGAAGACATTGATAGTTTAATTGTCTCTGTAGTTAGAGAAATCTGCTCCACTGATAAACTGTGCACAAGAGGGAGATTTTCAGTAGAAACTGGGCATTACTTTTCATTTTGACAATAAACAATTGCATGCCACCTACAATCTTGTCGAAAATCAACGTCCCATTCATCCCCATTCAGGTGTCCCAAACATCCCCGCGTGTAGTTTTGGTATTTGAAATCTTTATGTAAAAAACAAGAGCGTATAATCTCTGAAACTTTTTTAAAAATATGTTCCGAGATTACATTGCTAGCTAATGAGATAAAAAAGTTTTGATTATATACCGCTGATATAAAATACAAAGAGGAAAACTGAAACGTCAAAATATACAATTTTTATCAATTTTTAAAAAAGTGTATAGAATTAAGACAATAAAATTGAAGATATCTATTCTTTTAGTCAAGATATATCTTAATATTATCTACGATTGAGTAGTGGTTAAATCCCATTTATTAAAAAAAAAATAATGAAAGAATCGCTTTGTCCCACACTACCCCTGTCCCATACCTCCCCGGTCTCCCCTATCCTTATACAAAAACTAACATTCATTAATAAGTTTTGGATAAATGGGTTTTCTCAAATTCCTCTAATTTTTGTGTAATAGAATCGTTGAGACACCGACAATTCTACTACATTATTTAAAAGTTTATAATCAAAGTAGAGGGAGATGGGGCTATTTTGAGTAGCGGGGCTACACTGATACACAATTTTTCCGCAATTTTTTAAAGGAAGATAGGTCCTACAACTATTTTATTTAGTTCCACAATTGTTTTGTAGAGTTAAATTACATTACTTTAAAGCAGGATTTCCTTAAGGTTTGCGAAAAAAAATCGTATATCAATATAGCCCCACTGCTCAAAGTAGCCCCATCTCCCCCTAGTAGTTATAATTTTCTCTAGAAATTAATTTTAACCGTATTTTTCTGAGTGAATGGCACGGCACAATTGTACAAGAATTAAAATTATCTATAATAGCTCCATGTCTTATTTTCTAAATACTATCATAAATACAATTTTGAAGAGAATAATCACAAATGCGCATATTGGGGCTCAAAGCTAGTGTTTGTTCTTGAAATGAAATACACTACTGTATGCAACTTTGCTAGTCAAAATATGTCATTATGTATACTTTCCCAATTAGACGCACTACAAAGTTTATAAGTTACTTAGCTGACGGAATCTTTTATTCTTCTACAGTTGAAAGTCTCGACTTCTCACAGAAGGTGGATAGAGTTTCATTATTTTCGACGTTTCGAACAATGTTTGTCAAGGATAATTAATTTATAAACTTCAAACTCTGAAATTTTATCAGTAAATCTTCTATATATCTTCCGTATTTGCAGTCTATCCAATTTCATCTCATTCTGTCCCTCCGCCCAAATGGTGATTTTCTCCCTTTCTTCACAATAATTATCACAGACGAGAAAATGCTTTCAGCACATTACAAGAAGTGGGCGGAGATGCAGGGTTTAAAATTTATAACAGAACTCACCCTGCCTTAAGTAAATAATCAACAACAATTGACTTAAGGACTTTTTCCGCCTTTATCCAATTTGGTTGTTCTTGTGGCAAGAGAGAATGGGATATCTTTGCAAAATGTATCGACTTTGTTCTTCCATCTGGTCCATGTTAGAAATACCACTTAATTCATAGAAAAATAAATAAATCTCGTATTGATTTATCCTCTCTTTCATCCTGTTGGTGTTGGTAGAAAGGATTCAATTTCAAATAACCGCAAATCTTTATGCAAATATCAATAGGGGTTTGATGGTATGAAAATCAGATGGGAAAAACTACCACTATAGAATAGAGACTATTTCTACGGTTTGCATTTAGAGAACCACAACTTTTCCACAACTGAAAATTGATTTTCTGCATAAATATGTGTGTATAGCAGGGTGTTAGATATTTTTCCGCCTTCATCACTTTCTATTATATTTACAATGGTATGATATTTGCATTTTGATATTTTAACTCATATTCCATGAACCTTTCTTCCACCAAATCACCAATAAAAATGGTTCGTGAAATTTATTTATTTTTTTTTTTACAAATGCAATCATCCCTGGAATTGCGTTCAAATGTTGTGAATGAAAGGAGAAAAAAAGAAGTAATAAGAAATAAAGAAATTTTGTATTTTTTTTACATAAACTTCAAAATTGATTGAATTCCCGTCAGCTCCACACCACTTTCCGATATGCAGACACCCACTGTGCCACATTGGGTTGAATAGCAATGGGCTTTAGCAAGAAAGGCAATTTTTCTCATCCTTTTGAAATTCATTCCTTGTTTGTATTTATTTGGAAACTTTCATTTTGATGCTCCTTTTTGAGGAAGGCGCCTAAGGATATAAAATGAAATTATATTCATTGCAGAGGATTTTTTTTCTTTTTGTATAATGCTTCTGCAATAAAAATCATATTCTATCATGGATTTTTTTGCCTTACATTTTTCCACGCTTGAATACTTTCTTTAAATCAACAAGGTTGTATAATTTTACAGAATGGTGTACTTTGATATTTATAATATGTAAATGTTTTAGGGTCCAAATAGACTCAGACTGATCCTCGAGAATTTAGCCTATGAAAATTGGCAGTAAACAATTATCCTAAACTACCATACACTGGCGGTTTAGAATAATGCATTAGAGGTTATGAACATAAATCTCATTTACTTAATATTTTACTGCTAAATTTACAGTCTAGGTCTTTTAGACGATTAACCTAAATTTATTTGGGTCCTTATGCCCTAGACACACTTACGAGAGACTAAAAGACTTTTTGCTAAAAGAAATGGCTAAAAGACTTATTGCTCCCATAAGGAATCAAGTCTATATTATAAAAATAATTCTTATTCATCAGGTTTTTCTCACTTTTATTTAAAAAATCGGCATCGTCCCTATTTGAATTTCACTCAAAAATTACCCATAAATTTGAAATTTTGGCTAGTGTACGCGCACGAACGCAAATGCTCGTGAGTCATTACCATAAAAGTGTTGTTGGATAGGTCTGTATTAATAAAAAAATATTACATCTGTCCGACTTACACATCACCCACACAACCAATTTATATACAGTGGCGACAAGATAAATAGCACACCTTCAGAGATTTTCCTATTTTGATGTTTTATGATATAATATCAATTTTTATTCCTGATCATAATTTATTATTTAGAAAATATAATGCCCATTATAAATAAAAATGATAATTATTTAATATTTGTATGTGTTAAAACCATGTATTTGTGTCATTTTATGAGTTTAGGTATAATTCGTGCGGATAATTAAATAGCACACCTACATTTTTCTCTGATAATATTACCTGAAATTTACTTTTATTTTAAAATTCATTTTATTCCTGTTTTTTGATCATCAAATAAAGTTTTGAGAACTGAAAAATCATGTAAATAAAGCTTTTGGTTCAGATGTACAGGCTTTACGTAAAAAAAGTTTGGGATAACTAAGAAACTCTTTTATAAACTTTATTACTCAAGGAAGAGAACAATCCAATAATTTTCTATAACAAAACTTAAAAATCATTATGTAAAAATACCCGGTTTAGAAGTGTTGCCAGACGTACAGAGTTAGTATTCAAACGAAATCGTACCTGTTGCTTGATTTTTGTTAAAGAGCATATGCAGAAGGACCTGTAATTCGGGCATAAAATTCTTTGAATCGATGTATTCCTGTTTATTACAATTGGATATGACATAAAAAAAATAGTAGATGTCCCAAAAGTCAAGAATCTTGTCCTTGATACATAATTAAGAAGGTAGAGCTTAGCGATGGTAATTTAAAAGTATGCGGTTACTTTTTGCGAAGTGGCGTATGATCTGTATATGGAATATCAGGCAATACAAACCAATTTATTTACAAGGATATCATTGGACAAAACATATACTTTAAAATCGAAAAGAATTTGCTCTTGGTTTTTAAGTTTTAATCAAGCTAATGATCCCAAACACACTGCCAGGAGTTTTTAAAAGTGGTTCAATCAGAACAAAATTGACTTTCTGGAATGGGCAGGATGGTCTAAGGTTTTTCTAGTTTTTTCTTAATATTTAAAATGTATTTATATACAAGTTCATTTATTATTATTACTTTCATCATTTAAAAGCATAATTTTTCGAAAAATAAAGAGTACAGTGTTCGAAACTGTGCTATTTGTCTTGTCACCACTGTAGGTCTGTTCTTATTTGAATTTCGCTTGAAACAACATTTTTCCTCAAATTCGTTAAGAAAAATAGGTTGTTTTATAATATTAGTTACCCGGCGTAAGTTATAAGTTGTAAGTTATAAGTTATAAGTTATAAGTTATAAGTTATAAGTTATAAGTTATAAGTTATAAGTTATAAGTTATAAGTTATAAGTTATAAGTTATAAGTTATAAGTTATAAGTTATAAGTTATAAGTTATAAGTTATAAGTTATAAGTTATAAGTTATAAGTTATAAGTTATAAGTTATAAGTTATAAGTTATAAGTTATAAGTTATAAGTTATAAGTTATAAGTTATAAGTTATAAGTTATAAGTTATAAGTTATAAGTTATAAGTTATAAGTTATAAGTTATAAGTTATAAGTTATAAGTTATAAGTTATAAGTTATAAGTTATAAGTGGTTATAAAAGTCTTTTTTTTATTGAATTTTGATATCACCAATTTCAGTCTTAGGCAATTCGTCTTTTATTTATCGATTCTCACCTATGTCTGTAGCCTAGTTATTCAAAATTGTCGTCTACATGTCTACGAGAAAAAATTAGCTTTCAGACGTTTTAATCTTTCTTCGCTCAGGAATTGAACTGGCATCTGCGACGATCGAACCAATGGTCTCACTGCTAAAAAAAAACCGAATAATTGCACTATAAGACCTTTAAAAATAAGTTAAAAGCTTTCTTAATTTTCCAAAATGATTTACGTTGTAGTTCTCATTTCATTTCAGGGATTGTAACCACTCTCTTCAGTGATGTTAAAAATTCGGCAATGAAATATCTGAAAGGATACCTAAATCAAAAATCTAAATAAAAATTTGAATATATTTGAAATAATTCTAATTTGTGTCTCCTTCAGAACAAGATAAAGAATTTTCTGTAGAAAAAACTGCAAAGCAAAGTTATAACTTTTGTGTGTAATAATATTTCTGAAACACTATTCTCTCATAAATCCACCTTGAATCTCAATCGAATATACAGCAGGAATTTTGGGCAAAAAGAATTTTTGATTCCCAAAAGATTCTTCAACTCCAACACGATTTGTGAGTGAAGCATGACAGAAAGGAACAATTTCGTATCCCTTCCCCAAGAGATGTGAGAAAGAAAAAGAGTGATTCTGAATTTCGTATATATACAACCATTGCTATAATACTACCCCTTGAGTGATTCTTATTTTGGGATTCTATCACATGTTTCTTATTGCTAGGAGAATCTATTGATATGGGCCCAGAAATAAATACACTTAATTTTCTTTAGCACTACATCATGTGACATAATTTAGAGAAGAAAAATCAATGATATCATTTGAGTGTATCTTTTACGTGAAATCAATTGATAGACATTTGAAGAGAAGAGCAAGGGTTCTACAAGGAACTAAATTGTGGATTAGGGAAGACTCCATAATAACTTCCTTTCCGCTTGAAGCAAGTGATACAATTTCACAGCAAATATGGTCTGTTTGAGATGAGATTCTAGGCAATCTTTTTGCTCGATCGAATTTGATTCAATTCTCCAACTCCTGCAGACAAAAAAAATGAATCACCTATAAAAGAACTCACATATCCAAACCCAAAATCAGTGAGATGGACAGGAAAATATGGCAGACAGAAGAGAATTGAAACGTGTTGACATGGAATTAATTGCTGAATCAGAGAAATTCTGATATTATTCAAGGGTCCTTGAACCACAGATTTTCCACTATTTTTCGTCTCTCTACTTGATTTTTTTAGGTATCGTTTGTATTACTATCATATATTTATTTAGCTGAAAGGACAAAAAATGTTTCGAAACATAGTAATTTTATTCTGTTATATGGGAGTAAAAGGCAGCCTTACGAAGAGGCAAATTCTCTTATAACATTGTATTATCATAAATATATCTAGTAGATGCTTAGTTTATTAAACACGATACCTTACTAAAGGCCTTTGAAGGAGATTGTGATGTTTTTAATTAATAACGACATTAGATTATGACTGATATTAATAGATTTTTTTAATATATGGATATTTTTACTTATTCTGTCTAAGCGGTAAATGTTTCTTTTATTAATAAGGTCTTGGTCATAAAAAGTTGATTGGCGATAGACCTATATCAAGGGTAAGAGAGAGATAAAAAATTATACCTCCCGGAAATCCATAATACATCTTTGGGTCTGTCGCAGATCCACATACAAGTTTTGGTATTAAGCTCGAAACATGATAGTAAAGTCTTACATTTAGGTCTACACTTCAGGAGAGCAATGCATATGGCTTTGCTTATACAGCACCCAGCGTTTGCGGTGTTGAGTAATAATACTTTCTTAAATCCGAGTAATGAAGCTTTATAGTGTTATCGGGGTAACCTTAAGCACAATTTACTATAACTCACAACATATGTATGAATACTAATGGCCTTTTCAGACCATAGGATGATCATATTATCTCATGATGATGGTCTCAAAGCAGGCTCAGGCACTGCGACTGGTCAGTCTATTGTACCCATCATCTTTATTTAGTACAGTTTTATTTTGGTGTCCTTAATAATGTACATTGTACAGTAAAGCTACAGGTTGGGACTATTTCACAATAGTGTTGCTCAGAAATATCCTTCGCTGTATCCCAAATACCAGAGAGTAACAGAGAGGATGTGAATATTATCTTCTTCGTCTTCTAGACAATATCAGCAAATCTTCCCTATGCAGATAACTATTTCTTTTAAGTAGGAGTCAGAACATAGTTTCCTGTAAGCAGACTAACTAGCGTTCTTCTTGTGTTTTGCTCAGATTCAAGATCTCTTTCCTCATTTGCAGTCTTGTTCCAGGATTAGCTTAGCATGCCGATGACCAGACCGTTTAGCCCAGTATATTTTGTGCTCATCGGCCGCCTTCCTGTTGAAAAGATCCTTGATATGACTCCTAGAATAGCCAGAAGTAGGAATTAGACTAATGATTGTCTAATCTTTATGCTCTTCCACGCACCACTCAGCATAATGTGATGGTTTTTTTTGTGCGATTTTGAGATTGTCTCTTAGTTCATTCTTTTCAGGCGAAGGAGACCTCAGAGAAGCCTCCAGAGATTCTGTTACCTCCAGGGTTTTGTTTCAGCGTGAAGTGGCACAAATCTATGGTTTAGCTTATGGTCAGGGACTGCTTATTTGTGAAGAATCGCTTATTTGCAGCTAACCCATGTAGGGCTTGCACGAGTTCTGCCTGGGCCGCTCAGTCATCCTCCGCAGTGAGAAAAGTTCTGGGTAGGATGATCGTTTAACACTTTTAATTTTACACTGATTGGATTTCTTTTTTTTTAATTTAAGGGTTAATCTGAAAGATTATTGCCCCATAAGGGATAGAATTTCTTTAAGAGAATTTGGCTACAATTTTATTTATATCTACATAAGATTGTCGGTATCTGAAAACATATAAGACATGTAACAAAATTTTAGCTGAGAGCTTTTATATTTAATATATTGAATAAAAATGTACATATCTCCTAAAGTTACATGTTTTTCAATCTGTCCCTGAATACTTTAATTTAACATAAGCTTAAGTAATAATACTATGTCAGATAATTTTTTTTTCCATTAAGTTTGTATTAATTCTCATGAATATGGGTAACGAGATATTCGTTATAAGTTTTACTTCATTATTTCACGCTTTGAACTTCGAAACGTGGATTTTATTTTTTTTTTTTTTGGATTAATTAGAAAATTTTCATGCAGCAAGTCATCTCACGTGTTTGGTTTTGTGTGAAAACTGACTTTGAATATAGAAATACTAAATAATATTATCTGATGCAACACATAGTATGAATGAATATTAAAAATATTCATGAAAAAATGTATACAAAAGGGTTATCGTTTGATATATCGTCGGTTGGATCAGCAACTGTGCTAACTACATTTGCTTTGTGTCTTCATTCGTTGCTAACACCATGCAGCTGTGCATCATTTATAACGAATGCAGGCAGAAATCAAAGGTAGTTAGCACAGTTACTAATCCAACATATCCGAGTCATCCGAGTCAATAATGAATATAGTAAAAAGTGATAGTTGCAGCTTTTCAAAACATAACAAAATTTTTATATCATTCAGCATTCTCATGCATATGCATTTTTTCTGTTTCCCATTTTCTTGTATTATGTAACAATGCGACATGCACAATATCCTATTGTGCAGCAAATTGTTCCAAAACTGCATATGTAGAAAATTGTCTGCATTTTCCTCAATTGAGAAAACACATATTAGCACAATTGTGTCCTGAGAAGTTTGCTTGTTGTCGGAGAAAAGTTTTGCTACCTGGGTAGATGACAAATGCAGAAAATTTACATTAGTGCTCTTGTGCGAAAATTCATCAAAGAAATTCAAGGTAGGTCTTCCAGAAGCAGATCCACATACCCCATTGATCATAATAATGTGTCAATTAATTTACAGAGATTTTTAACTGTTTTTTTTTCTTGGGAATGTGTATTAGTATTCTCACTCTCAAAATTCCATATCCTACAATTGGACTCAAACTTTACCAAAATGTGTTTCAAGCAAGGTTTCAAAAGACTGTTTGCGAATATAGGGATGGCCAAAAGACTTTGCTGTTGCTTTGGGGTACTCAATGGGTCAAGTGATAGAGTTCTGGCTCTATGATGCAGGTGTCTCAGGTTCAGGTCACACCTTTTGGCGTTTAAGGTGTTCGAATTGCATCCAGTGAGGTTCACTGCACTTGATTCCACGGGCATGGGAGTGATAGCTTTATCCCGTATAAAATAAAATAATAATTCATGTCTACAAATTTCTTTGCGGGAAGGCCTAGTTACTTCATGGAATGTTGTGTCAGCATTAATATAATTTAAAAGACTTTGCAGTCCATTCGGTCTGTCAAGTTTAATAATTTCTAAACTAAAGAGAAACATCGAGTTGTGACTTTCAACAAAAGTATCACACGAAAATTGCAACTTTATGAAATTAGTCTCCCCATATGCACCTATCAACAACCCTTTGGTCTGCCGTTTTAAAGACCATGCTGCCCTTAATAACTTCGCGCCTATGCATGGGTCGAGCTCAAAGTTTCATAAAGTATAATTGCGCAAAGTATAGTCTAATAATATAATCATGAATTATTAAGCATGATGCCTAAGAATCACATTGAGAAAATTTTATCCATTTCTACAATCCATATTATTTTATTTGATGCGATACTATATGTCCCTAAAATTTGACTCACAATTGATTTAGCGCGAATTCGAGATGGCCTGGTTTTTGCAAAACGAGCATCGAATAATCCACGAGGTGTTTTTTGTGCTACCGCTTTCAGAATAGCACATAATGTTCAGAAATAGAGAAGAGCAGGGCAATTGTGTAACATACAAATTTTTGCAATATAAGATCTGTAATTCAATTGTTTTTTTTATTTTTACCTATTGTCGTGGGAAATCGATCGGCAGCCACCACAACCAAGCATAATTGAAAAGGAATCTATTAACATGAATTGATAAAATATACATTATTAGGGCAGAATCACATTGACAGTAAAATGCTCACCGTCACCGTCAAATCCCCACCGTATTTCGTTAATTTACGAATTTTCATTGAAATTCTTACGCAAATTCTCAATTACCGTATTACCTTATCTCATACTCGGTGGCACTAGGTGAAAATAGTATAACAAAATTGAATAAATAAAACGAAAATGCGATAAACTGTGAGCAAAAAAACTGTATGAAAAACTGTAGCAAAAAATCCTACAGTTTCTTTTTTGCTCAACGTTTATCGTATTTTCGTTTTATTTATACTTTTTCTTATACTATTTTCACCTAGTGCCACCAAATATGAGATAAGGTAATACGGTAATTGAAAATTTGCGTAAGAATTGCAATAAAAATGCGTAAATCAACGAAATACGGTGAGCATTTTACTGTCAATGTTATTCTGCCCTTTAGGTCTTCAACTATTTTTTTTTAGACACGAGACACAAGTAATGTTAATAACATAATCATTCGGAGAGAGTTATCTCCGAATGATTGATATTCCCGCCCTCACAATACAACCCGTACCCAGCGAAAACCACAGATCTCTGGTAACCGACCACTGAGAAAGACGCGGAGCGTGTTGAAAGCTCTGGAAAAGAGGTAGTTTTTGATCTTGGGTTAAAAACTCTACAAATAGAGTTGCAGCATCTGGATAGAGTTTCCTCTCGAAAACACTACGGATAAAAATAAATTATAAGTTGATATCTGTTCATAATGAATTGGAAATGGTTCGGTTTTGTCAAAAGTGGAAGACTTTTCCAACGAGCCCAAACATAATCTCGTTCGTTTGAGATATTTTTTCTCTAGAGCTTTTTCTCCAAAATTGAAAAGAATCATGTGACTGAAGGATGCAGTGGGGGAAAAATGAGGAGTATTTCAATGATGCAAAAGCTGACTTAAGGGGAGGGTCCCACAAAAGTTTTAAATCTCTATCTCCAACCATTTGTCTTGTAGGGTAAGATGGGGTACTTTTGAATCATGTCTAATTTAGTACTTTGAGATTTCCTAACAGTTTTAGATGGCAAAACGAAAAAAAACAACGAATGAGTAGAAGTACTCCCGAATGTAAAGTCTTGTACTTCTTCGTGCTTTTCTTTTTCACTTTGACCATCTGAAACAGTGAGAAAACCTCAAAATTCCAAAATAGACATGATTCCGTTCCAAATAACTCCACCTTAGCCTAGTTGTGGTAACATAAAGCCGAATAGACAGGGATAGAAGTAATCCCTGAGGTGTTAAATGTGGCAATATTGCGGTCAAAAAATCGAGAGATTATATTGCTTTATTCAGTAAAAAATCTGCTAAAAGGCATGCTATACAAAACTGCCCAATTCCCTCCTACTAATTTATCAATTAAGTTGCGGTTGAGGTTGTTTGAAAATAAAATTATCATCAACAAAAATGGTAAAAGTGGAGCTTCATTATGCATGTCATGGCTGGTTTTAAACCAATTTTAACATTTTGCTCATCAGTTTTTTAGCCATCAAAGAAAAAGCATCCATCGTGTGGAAAATGGTGGATGTTCCGAGAGCTCTTTGTAGAGAAATGAGTGTTATTTATGCAGAGCTGTCTCTAAGTATATACTACGTTTTGTGGACACCATAATTGCTTTGATATTCCACCTCGTTCCTACTATTCATTTTGTATACCTCTTAATTGATGTAGTGTGACAAATTAAAACAACATTGATTTACAGGCTTCGTACTATGATTTATCAGATTAAAATTATCTGGCTATACTTACAGGATTTGTTATGGACTGATTAAGATTAAGAATAATTGTTAGTTAAGTGTTGTTTTGGAGCTCAATGACTAAAACAGCAACATTTAAGGACTCTATGAATTTGAAGCCCCATTCGTCAAAAGTTACTTTTTTGAAGGAAATTAGTTATACTATAGGGATAAATTCAAAATTCTATCAAATAGACGAACCTAGACAAAGATTGTTTCCAATGTGGAGAGACCTTTAAATGCAGACTTTTAGTTAAAGGTTTTTTTTTTAATATCGATTTCAGGCTTTTAATGTTTGAACTTTATGGCTCTCTCACCTTTTGCATCAAGAAAATTTCACGAAATCAAAATTCACATTCTTTTCTTTCTTAAAAGTTTAGTACATGTATCTTACACTTTAGACACACTTACGACTTAGGGCAGAATCACATTGACAGTAAAATGCTCACCGTATTTCGTTAATTTACGCATTTCTATTGCAATTCTTACGCAAATTTTCCATTACCGTATTACCTTATCCCATACTCGGTGGCACTAGGTGAAAATAATATAAGAAAATTGAAGAAATAAAACGAAAATTCGATAAACGGTGAACCAAAAAAAACCTGTGCGATTAATTAGTCTTACAGTTTTTTTGCTTACCGTTTATCGAATTTTTGTTTTATTTCTTCAATTTTCTTTATTATTTTTACCTAGTGCCACCGAGTATGAGATAAGGTAATACGGTAATGTACACTTTGCGTAAGAATTGCAATGAAAATGCGTAAATTAATGAAATATTGTGAGGCTATGGCGAGCGTTTTATTGTCAATGTGATATTGCCCTTAAGCCGAGAGACGACTTAGTGGAAAGGATGGAAGTGTAGTTTTAATCATTATTTTTAATTCTAATATAATTACGCTAAGCCGTCTCTTGGCTAATCCTAAGGTCTGTCAAGACCCTGACTCTATTACTGCTCTTCTTCTTCTTTTGAACATCACACCAAATTGAATTTAGTTCAGTCCAATTTGAAGTCGAAAGGGTAGGATAGACTTATGCAAATCTTTTGAAAAGGAAAGGGACGCGAATTTTGATTTCATTAAATTTTACCGACCTAATAGGTGTGCCGAAGCCATTATGGCTTTTGCGTATTTATATATATATCTTCCTTCTAAAAACTTCGTGCAGAAAATTTCACAGTTGCTCTGGAAAATGAAAAAAAAAGAGATTTCTCTGAACATACAACTTCTTTCTGACTTTTATCTAATTTGTCGCTTCTATGGAATTACCAGAATAAAAGTAGTATATTCTAGGAAGAGAATACCATTGAGATATACAGAATTCACATCCATTCATCATGCTACCTGGAATACATAATTAACCACAAATAGAGCGAACAGTGTATTGAAAGTGCATGTGAAAATTGCATATATGGCGACCATGTCACAGTAGAAATGACTTTTAGCAGAAAGCTTTCTCGGATTATTCGAGAGAGAAAACGGATGGGTGGTTGAGTGAAAATATAATAAAACCCATGGTCTAATTGAAAACAAAGCTTAAATATGTTATATAGTGCCTTCTCATCGTGGCAAAATTCATTCCCCATCCTCTTTTTACTGTGATTTCATATCACGTTATATCGTTCGTCCCATAGCATTTCACAATGTGACTGGGTGTGTACAAATAGTTAAAGGGAATTTATTATTCCATTTTCCTCCACTTTGCACCTCTCAACAGTTTTTGGTTTGAAATGCAGAGAGAGAATGTCAAATATTTAGAATTACTCCATTATTCAGTTATATTTTGTCATTTTGCTAAGTGGAAAATTTTTGAATAGGAGCTTTGGGATTTCCCAAAGTAAATTCAAGGAAGTTTAGTATATTTAGTAATGTATACTGAAAGCTCATAATCTGCAAACAAAATAAAAGATAAATATTTGAAATTTGAAATGCAGATTTGAAGGAATCAAAAATTCATATATCACGATCTTAGGTTAATATCTTAAATAAATGTAGGGGAAAGTGCGCTACCTTCGGACGACTCAAGCTTCGGATCATTCAATTTTTTCCCTATGTTCCTTAAGCATTTCACCCAAATCTTTTTTTTTTCTGAAAATTTGAGACATTAGACCAGCTATTAAAATATAATGTTATAATTAAAATATAATTTATAACAGATTGAAAAAAAATGATTTTTATCATCCGAAGGTAGCGCGCATTCCCCTATATGTAGATCTATCAATAGTTTATTTAAAAATACCAAATTTAAATTTGGTATTAAAGAAAACATGTTGGGTTTAGAGTTTTCGACAAAACCAAATATAACATTAAAACTACAATTTATTTATAATATAATAAATAATTTTACAAACTGTTAAAAGTAGTTCATGTCATAAGTGATAAGCTGTAATTTTGGTTTACTAATATTTCATTCGCAACAAGACGAATTAGGCACTCAGAAAAGAGCTCTGTAAAAACAGCTCTTAATTTAGCTCTTGAAATAAGAACGGGCATTTGTGTTTTGGGTTAAAGACTATTTTACTTGAACGAAAGCATTTATTTTAAAACATGCTTTGGTTCAAGAACGTACAGTCTTTGAATTTTCAAAGATTAAAAAATTGTCTCTGAAGGAATTTTAAGCACCGAGCAGGTCTTGGAACAAAGCATAACGAGCTTTGATTCCAGTATCAAATTTTCTCTGCTGTATCGCAACAATATTGACGTACATTCACAAATAAATAAACGCATTTGAATTTCACGTTTTTTTTATTGAACTATCACTGTATACATTTTTAGTCTATTGTATTTCACATTCCTTATTTTTTTAATTAAAATCTAAACGAAATTGATCACTTTTTGTCTAAATCAAGACTCACATTTAGGAATTTTTTTTTCCCATCCGACTATCGATGAGCGAGATGCCCGACATGTTTACAATTTTTTTTTTCACCGGAACCATCTCGCAAATATCTTTTAAATTTTTCACTATATAACATTTTTAAATAAAAAATCACTGTTGCACAACACTCCAGAGGCTCGAGCGAGCTTGTGAGACACAATATTTTATTTTTAAGGAAAAAAATATTTTTTATTTTTTTCGAGCATATTTCACTTATTTTCCACGTATTTTTTGTCGGCACTGTATTTTTTGAACCACAATACACTTCACTACTTGCAGAGGCTTCTCCCCACAATTTTCACTATAATTTTATTAATAAAACTCGCGAAAACAATCACTACTTTGCGAATTAATTGCACTGTAAATTATTTTGTCTGCCATTTGACAGCACTGGAAGCCACTGAAAATTTTCTAGTGAGACGGTACTTCGCTCAAGACACGCCAGCTCTTGGTTGATCTGTTTGAGAACACAGCTCTTAATCCAAAGCACGACATGTTTAGGTTGATTCGTCTCTTAAAATATTCTTACAGACAAAAGCTGTATTTTTGCAAATCCCATACAAAGTTAGAACTGCCCTTTTCTGAGTGGGTGAATGCGGTTTATATTTCGGTATTTCGCATAAAGCATTCTTCATTATGGTTCACATACAATTTAGATATTAAGGCTACTGCATATTGGTAAAGTATTTTGGTAAAAATCGTAAGTTAAAAAAATAAGAATTACTAAGTAGTGAAATCTTATAGGCAAAGGGAAAATTAAGGAGTTATGGGGCATTTTCAGTTATTTCTTACCAAAATATATCTTTTTACTTATATCAAATTGATTTTTTTACTTAACACGTATTTACTAATTTACTTACTAAGTTTTATCCAGATACTCATAAAATATATTTGTCAGACCGAGTTCTTTAATTTGTTAAAGCTCTAACCAATCAGAGAACGCAAGTATTATACGTATTACCAAAAACCAATTTTTTATTAATTCATGCAGTATCTAAGATTTATTTTTTAGGGAAATTCTCTAACAGTCTGGCAATGCCGTATGACAAATTTGTTCGAATCTCCGGAGAGCTTTTTCGAAAAAGTGATTCTTTAACCATGACTTTGCCATGTTGCATCGTCAGAAGTCACATTTCAGCCATTTGAGAGTTCTCTGGCAATTCAAATAATAATAAATTATAATAAATTAATCAATGAGGATAGACTGTATTTGCATAATATCATTAAGTAAAGAGATTTCATTAAAGAATCAATAGATTGCATTTTTAAACTTATGTAATATGGAAAAAGCTCGATTGGCATTGTCGGATTTCTTTCAAACTCGCGTGTGACAATACAAAAATAATTACAGAATTACAATACTGGACACTCAATAAAATTCAGCTCATTCGATATTATTCGATTGGGATCCAGCCCAATAAAACGGACAATTTTAGGTGAGACTCTTCCAGAATTGTGGCATCTGAGTGGAAATAAATAGATGGTTGGTGAGAAAGAACTGAACTACTGATATATTCAAGCTACATATAGTTTATATACATTTTAGGATCCTTTAGAGAGCAGCGTTACTTTAGTCCTAATGGATTTTGTCGTATTGTATATTTTGTTGGTTTTGATATTTGTATCACACGTTACAATAATCACATCTAAATATTTTATATACGATTAATCACTGAGAAAAAAGAGGTTTGATTAACTTTTTTTCATCGTAACTATAACACTTCTTAGGTGTAAAAATATATCAACATTTATTTTATGTTAATTTTACACCTTTTTAAGAGTAAAATTAACATGAAAAAGGGTAACTTTAACCCCTAATACACCTAAAAAGCATAATATTTACACCGATTTCGGATCAATATTGCCGGGTAAAATTAACATTTCCGGAATGTTATTTTAACTTTTTTGGATTTCTCTCAGTGATAGTATTAGATTTATACTCGGGATAGTCTTCTTGTGTATAGTGTAAAGTCTGATAAGTTCTGGGAAAAATGATAAAGAAGAAGCAAAAAAAAAATCTTGACCAGAATCACCTCTGAGGGGATATCACTAATTCTGGAGAAAATCTAGAAAATTAGAAAAAATGTGAACGAACGACCTTTCGAAATTATATCTGTAAAATTTTAGCTCTCTTACACAGTTAGATATAGGTGTTAATTTTCCTTTAGCTCTGGCCAATTTTCTATAGACTCTTTTTATGGTCCAACATTTAAGAGTAAAGCTATTTTTAAAAATTATTTAATTTAAATAATAAATTTTTATCCGAAAATTAGTAAGTTTGTTTGTGCCTTTTGTGCCTTAGGAAATAGCATCAGAATGAAGAGTTTGTCAGTTCTTGTGACTGTGCAAGAAATGATTAGAAAAAGTTTTAGGTTTGTAAAAAGATATAAAGTTTTATGAAGGATCATAATACTGAAATCAGTAGAAAAATTTACCTATTAACAGAGCTTTTAGAGGCAATTAGTATCATTTTCTTATCCTAAGTTTATCCACAAACTTTCAAAGAAGTAATATGTGTTAGATTCTACATCAGGACCACACAATGGCAAATACTTGATTTAATCTTTAAGAAATATGTGAAATGCTAAAGACCAAGCAAGTAGAGATAAAAAGTATTTGAATGATTTGGAAAGTCTTCGAAAATGCAGCATCCCACGGCATCTTTTATACTCTTTGAAGTAATACGTGCGTTGGGGGTGGCAGAACTTGAGAGATTCCGGAAAGTTATCAAAGTTATGTGGCATAGCTTAATCTTCGTTTGATAACAATTTGGCTATAGAATTGAAGTGGGTGAAGAGATATAACTATTATAGTCATGTGAAGTTGCTTCGCATAGTATTTCAAGTCAAGATATTCGCAAAGGGTAGGTATAAGAGCTTGGGGGATATATGGGAGGGTGTTACATTCATAATGTTGTTGGCGACAGAAGATTCTGAGGGTGGAAACCCACAATAAAATGGGCAGAACTCCATAGAAACTAATAGACTCCCGCCTGAAGTATATACTAAAAACGATTCTATGTCTGGCTTGGAGTCTATTTCAATCCACTTTTGTCTCCAAAGTGGCAGTGAATCCCTGATGCAAGGGTTGACTTTTGGTTTGTTTAGATAGAATAAATAGCACAAATGAACATGGGCGTTTGTTTATTTGTTCATGTCAACAGCATTACACCGAAAAAAGGCACATCTAAAGGGGTTGAATGGGCATGGTTGGTGTGACACATTTCAATTTGGATGCTGCAAATTAAAGAGGATGGCCACAATTGCTCCTTTGTCTGGCACTTGTTATAGCATCTCTCATAACTCAACTTTTCCTTCCCAAATAGCCATATTTGCATACAAGGTGAAATAATATATTACACGAAATGTGTATATATACATAAAATAGAACAAGAGAACAAGTAAAACTAATTTCCAATTCAGAATATTTAAATGATGATGCATTGCTAGGAAACTGAAGTATTGAAAACTATTTTCATTTACACTAAAACCAGCAAAAAACGTACATGGTGGTTCTTAACTGCAAACTTTGAAGAAAATCTGAAGTTTCCCTCATATAGCAGATTATAAGATAAACAATTTTAACATAAAATTGGGTGTATCTTACAAAGTGATTTAATGAGGCTGACTTGCTTGAAAATTTTACTGCTTTTTAAGTTCTAAATTGACTTTTTACTGACAACATTTAATTTTTTTGCTAACCTGTCTTATTTTTTTACTGGCGATTTTTTTTATTTTTTTCAATTTTATTAGGGGAGACCGGGGAGGTTTGGGACAAGGGTAGCATGGGACGAGGCGATTTTTTCATTAATTATTGAAATAAATGGGATTTAACCACTACTTAATCGTAGGCAACTTTAAGATGTATATTGACTAAAAGAATGGATAACCTCAGGTTTATTTTGTAAATTCTATAAACTCTCTTTTATAAATTGATAAAAATTGTATATTTTTGACGTCTCAGTTTTCCTCTTTTTATTTTATATCAGCTATACATAATCAAAACTTTTTTATCTCATTAGCTATCAGTGTAATCTGGGAACATATTTTTATAAAAGTTTCAGAAATTATGCACTCTTGTTTTTTATTTAAAGATTTTAAATACCAAAACTACACGCGGGGATGTTTAGGACACCTGAACGGGGATGAATGGGACGTTAATTTTTGACAAGATTGTAAGTGGCGCGTAAATCGTTACTGTCGAAATGGAGATTAATTCGCAATTTCTACTGGAAATCTCCCTCTTGTGCGAACTTTAACAGTTGAGCAGTTGTCTACAGAGACAATTAAACCATCAATGTCTTGGCAATCAATATTTTTTTCTCCTGAGGATATTCGACCTATGTGCAATCTAATTAAAAACTACTCTGTCAAAAAAAATATCTACTATAATTCTCACAAGTTTCTCAGAAAAGGCAAGGCTCATCTAGATAAACAAGAAAAAAGGGTTACCATGTACTTGTCGTAAAATCAAACAGGAATCCGCCAATGAGTTCAAAACTAAAAGTGTCCTACTCGCCCGAGGAATTTTATAATGATGATTCCAATATTTAGAATAAAAAAGCAAAGAAAGATAAGATAACAAATAAGAAGAAAACACTTTAAATTTAAATGACTGACTGACAATAAATGACTCTACTGTACAATAAAATTGACATTAATTTCTAAGTATGAAATAATAGATTAAACATTTTTTTTGTGTTAGAAATATTTTTAATATAGTGCTTAAAATTAATAAACGTGCTTCAATAATGCAAATTATGCGAGATAAAATGCGTCCCAAATATCCCCTTTTGCGTCCCATACTGCCCCAAATTGGGGAGTTTGGGACAAAGCGTCAAGTTAAATGTTTTATCTTCTCCAAGAAAACTCAGCAATTTTCCAAGTTCTGTCGAGTACTTTTTATAAAGTCAAAACCCACTGGTTTCCTATAGACCGCATAAATTTGTAATACTCTATCGTGATTTTTTGGAATACTGTCTCAAAGTCAAAACATGAAAAAGTGTCCCAACCTCCCCGGTCTCGCCTACCCAAAATTATTTAGAAAAACTTCTTAGAGAAAATTTGTTTTTTTTTCTGAAAATTCTATTTGAAGTCTAAAGTATGCTCGTAATCTCGCATATAATTTATAAAAACATTTTAAGACTCGTATTAAAAGCATAAAATGTTAAGATTTCTCTGTGACCTACAACTGTTGTGTATATTCCAAAGGGAATTTCCGACCAGGGTAACTGTTAAGAAAGCTGTACAGTATACAGTTAAAATGGTTAAAATGGTTAAAATGCAAATTATGAGGTAAGTTGTGCATTCGTTCTGACGATAGCACCAGACAATGGTAGCTCTAGGATGGTAAATTGAACACATAAGTTTAATTGCAAAGCTGGAGAGTGTTAACCCCTGAGGACCATAATGAATTACAGTGAACCAAAAGTATTCTAGAGAATGGCCTTTTCTCATCTCTTTTTAAAAGTATCCTTGCTGGGGAAGCAAATGAAGAGGAATGGATCAGGAGTTCGAAATTCTTTAAGTGCAGTTGGATGAGTGCCATTGTGCTGTGTTCTGTGGCTGATTAGACCAGCAAGATTTCACTGTATCCAAGTGAATTTCCAATAAGGCAAAACAGATTCAAAGGATTCTGTATCAGGGACAAGTGGTTGAGGGCGTGAAAGAGGAAAATGAATTGTTTCCAACTAATTTCTCCGCTTTCTCTAGTTTCAGTGAATTCTCCATCATTGTCAAGGAAAGCTCTGTGAGTGTGATTTAAGAATTTTCCACTGTAATTAATACATGCCCTGGTACAATAGTACTAAAGCGTCGTAGAGAGGAAAGATGTAAAATTGTTTTACATTATATAGCACTGCATGATTACAATTACTTGTGGCGGAAGAAAATGTCATAGAATTCCAACAAAAAGTCTCCACTGTTCGCACAATCATGACCAATTCTTATGGTTATTGTATAGACACAGAATTTTGGGGTTGAATTTCTCACACAATCTCTCTCAAGTGGCACTAGAGGTACTCTTAATAATCCCACTTACCCAGTTGATGTTTTAGTTTTACCATTTACATTGAAGGGAAAAGAGCACTTCTTGGAAAGCTCTCTCCACTCGATTTTGTATATTTTCTGGCTTTGGAGCTGTAACACAATTAAAACTTTATTCTGAGGACATTCTGCTTCAAAAGACACTTGCGTGGGAAAGTGTAATTACAGTCCCAAAAAGTTCATCCCTTCAATCAAAGAGTATCACTGTTAATTTAAATTTATATAACACTACTCTTTGAGCCCCAACAAATATTTTATAAAATTTTTAAATTACTATCAACAGTGAATGATGATTTATTTTGGTTGACTACATATTTTGTGATTAATTTTATTTAATGTAATGGTTTCTCCTCCAAAATTATGTTAATTTAGGATATATCTAAAACCTGTTGTTTTTTTCTATTTTCAGACATGTTTCATATTTTGTTTATAGATTTCCTTGTATACGATAAGACCTTAGAGAATCTCAGATAAAAATTGTTATATAGGTTTCTATATACAATACGAGAAATTTTCCTCAAAATGGGGCATTTTGACGTAAATCACGTAAAAATGCTCCTCCATGATGACGAAAGCACTGGCAAAGTGTTTGAGCCTTTGTAAAATGCTCGAACTCGTGACTTAGATGTTATACATGAAAAATACTTTCGCATTATTTACCTATAATTAAAGTTTTTTATTGATTCAACTCAGGATGATAAGAGTAGTGTTCACGAGTTCAAGGATTTTGGAAATTTCAGGAATTTCGGATAAAAATTAGTTATGGGTTATACGCCGGTTCATTTCCGTTTTATAACAGATTGGATTCGGTATTGTGAATTCCAAAACCTTCCTAATTCGGTTTAGTCACTGAGAGAAATCCAAAAAGTTAAAATAACATTCCGGAAATATTTATTTTACCCTGCAGTATTGATCCGAAATCGGTGTAAATATTATGCTTTTTAGGTGTATTATGGATTAAAGTTACCCTTTTTCATGCTAATTTTACCCTTAAAAAGGTGTAAAATTAAAATTAAAAAATGTTGATATATTTTTGCATTTAAAAAGTGTTAAAGTTATGAGGAAAAAAAGTTAATCGCACCCCCATTTTTTTCTCAGTGTAATGCACTTTCTAGAACATTTTAACATAAACCTTTGACCTTAAAAAATAGTTATTAAAAATTATTCAATTCCCCAGAAAAGCTATGTGAGCCATTGTGAGGAGACGTCAACCTCGAGGCAGACCTAAGACAAGGTGGCTCAATCAAATTCAAAATCTTGCCTTGGTACGCCTTGGGATCGCACCCGAACATCTTCCTGAAGTGGCGGAGGATCGATAAGCGTGGGCTGCTAATTTGGATGTCAAGGGGCCGCGACCCCTATGGGGATAAGCGGTTAAAGATGATGATGAAAAATGATTCAACGAATGGCCTGAAGAACTGATGACAGCCGAACGTACAGACGGACAAACAGTGTGACGTCAAAAACTTCGAAACTTCAAATTTCACAAATTTTACCAAAATATTACTCCTTGTGTGCTGGACACATTTACGGCTTAAACCGAGGGACGGCTTAATGTAACTATATTCAAAATAATGATTAGACTACATTCTTATAACTTCCCCACTAAGCCGTCCATTTATTTAAGCCATAAGTCTGTCTAATGGCCTCTACAAATGTTGCACAATTTATAGAGGCCATTACTCATTTATAGAATGTATCTATTCCTATATAACTAAACACTATGACTGAGGTCTTGAATCAGCAATAACAGTAACACAAAACAGTATTTTCTAAGCTGTGTCCTTCTTACCCCGACGTTCACCGGTTTTCCATTACTATTACCATTCATCTGGAAATATTTTAAGAGTTTACTCTTAGTTTGTCAACGTGCAATGCACATTATGTGTGAAATTCATTTAATATAAGTATCCCCAAGTATAGCTGAAAGTTTCTGCCATCAGACACTCACATGATGACCAAATAAAAGAGCTCCATTTCACTTTTCACTTCAAAAGAGCACATTCTTCCACTGATGACAATCCATTTAAATTTTATTCACTTTGCAAATGAAATCATGAAAATATTTTCTCGTTGATGTTGGAAAAGAATATTGCGGGTTATGTCGTCACCATCTGAGGAATTTTCTTAGCAAAAACATTGATATGGTGGAAAGTTAGAAAATTTCTCTATTGTTTGAATTTAATATTGTAAAAGGAATTCCTTATATGTAATGCAATTGATGTGTTTTGTGTGAGAAAAATCTCTCAAGAGAGTTGGAAAATCACTTTTCTCAAAATGTGATTTTCTACCATTTTCCACTCAATGCTCCTCACAATCGTACTTCAACAAATATTTCACATTTGAAGATGTGAAGATAATTTTCCGTGGCAGAATAAAAAGGGGAAAGAAGTAAAGGAAAATCTTCCAGTATGCTAAAATGCACTATATACAGTGAGTGTCAATAGTTTGTTGCCTAATGGATGTTTGAGAAATCAAGTGAAAAAAATGATAGAAAAAAATACTTTTCCAAATTTTTCTTTTTGCAGATGAGTTCCTTGTAATCCGTAGATATTATTTATAGTTTTCAAAAAAAATAATTAATTTTATTTCATATCAAAAATAATTGTTTTCCAAAAGTTGGTCATTTTTAAAAAATCAAAAGTTTGTTGCCTCATTAAAAAAACTAATTCAAAATGGTGAAAACGTGCAACCAACTTTATGTAAACCGGTTAGATTTTGAGCTTATGTCATTTGATAGGCAAATGGTGGGTTTGTACATTTTTAAGACTGTCAATGGTAAATATATAGGTGTAAGAGTGATGATAAATAACAAGAAATAATCAGTTTTTTGATAATTCATAATTTAGGTTATAATGGCAAATTACAAAAAGTTGAAAGGTGGGATATTGTCCAGAGATACTGCTGGAAGGAATCGGCGTCGCTTAATTGCCAAATTTTATGGAAATTCATGAAAAGTTATACATAAAATGGTCAAATATTATAGTTATGAAGCACGAGTACATCTGAAAAACGCTACTGGTAGACCCAGGGTTTCGACTCAGAAAGTCGATAATCGCATTCTAGGTATCTCTGATAGTAACCCCATGATGTTTGCTTCAAAAATTCAGAGTCGGCTGGTTACAGAAGACATACAGGCTTCAAATGCTTCGAAAATCAAACTCAAAATGAAAGAAAATATAAGAATAGGTACTTGGCTCGCAAGATTCCATTGGTAAGCAAAAGCAAACTGCGTAAGAGGTTGTATTTTTACGTTTTTAGCATGATCCAAGTGAATTTACAACCTTTTAACCAGATTGGTTTTGTTTACCAATGGAAACCTGCAAACCAAGTAATTATTCTTACCACTTTCATTAAATTGCGGTTGGTTTTGAAGCCTGTATGCCTTCTGTAACCAGCCGACTCTGAATTTTTGAAGCAAACATCATGGGGTTACTATCAGAGATACCTAGAATGCGGTTATCGACTTTCTGAGTCGAAACCCTGGGTCTACCAGTAGCGTTTTTAAGATGTACTCGTGCCTCATAACTATAATATTTGACCATTTTATGTATAACTTTTCATGAATTTCCATAAAATTTGGCAATTAAGCGACGCCGATTCCTTCCAGCAGTATCTCTGGACAATATCCCACCTTTCAACTTTTTGTAATTTGCCATTATAACCTAAATTATGAATTATCAAAAAACTGATTATTTCTTGTTATTTATCATCACTCTTACACCTATATATTTACCATTGAGAGTCTTAAAAATGTACAAATCCACCATTTGCCTATCAAATGACATAAGCTCAAAATCTAACCGGTTTACATAAAGTTGGCTGCACGTTTTCACCATTTTGAATTAGTTTTTTTAATGAGGCAACAAACTTTTGATTTTTTAAAAATGACCAACTTTTGGAAAACAATTATTTTTGATATGAAATAAAATTAATTATTTTTTTTTTGAAAACTATAAATAATATCTACGGATTACAAGGAACTCATCTGCAAAAAGAAAAATTTGGAAAAGTATTTTTTTCTATCATTTTTTTCACTTGATTTCTCAAACATCCATTAGGCAACAAACTATTGACACTCACTGTATATACTTGAAGTATAATGTCTGTGGTACAAATTTTGATGATGGGTGAAATGTATGAAATCCGGTACCCGGATATTCAATTTTCTCCTTCCTGGGTAGATATTCACTGCTTCAATGTTAAGAAACTATCATAGTAATGGCATGGAGCTTTTCTATATAGCTCTAACTGAAAGCGAAAGTAATATGGTTCCTCAATTTTTTTGATATAATATTATCATTTTTATCATTATTTTTGGAATTGAGGTTTTGTGAATTTAAGATTTAAAGAATTAAGAAACAGTATTTGATTGATTGCTCGTTATTTCCTGTATCTCTCCCTTTTAAATCTTAATTAAATCCCTATTAAAATCTTAAGATTTACTTCTCAGTTACTAAAATCGACTTGACAATAGAGATTCTAGAGTATGTTGTTGTAGAACGAATTAGTCAAAACCGTAAAGATTTTTAGTTGTACAGCAAACGGCTTGGTACTTGAATATAGAGGGACCAAGCCATTTATAGCCGAATATAGAGCGACTAAATTAAGATCTCCGAACCGTTACGATCTTTACATGTCTCTCAGATCCATCAGATTCATCTCTCAGATGAAACCGTAAAGATTGCAGAGATCTTTACGGTTTCATCTGAGAGACATGTAAAGATCGTAACGGTTCGGAGATTTTAACTTAGTCGCTCTATATTCGGCTATAAATGGCTTGGTTCCTCTATATTCAAGTACCAAGCCGTTTGCTGTGCAACTAAGAAAGAAAAGAATTCGATCCTAACTAATTTCAGAAACTGATGTGGAAAAATGTAGACCAAAACTTGACTAAATATCCAAAGAAAAGACTAACCAAGAATCACTGAAGAAGACACGATATAGGGGAAACTGGGGCACCACCAAACACGGGGTAGCAACAAACAGTGCAATTTTTTAATCGAATATTCGACTTCAGAGACCAAGACTTATAGAAATTTATAGGCTTTATAGGGATGCTTGTCCACTGTAGAAATGGTTGAGATAGTCCAAGTAGTTTAGAAATAAAAATTAGTGTTTGGTGCTACCCCGTGTTTGGTGGTGCCCCAGTTTCCCCTATGTCGAAAACTCTGGTAGATTGTGAGTTTTATTTTGGATTGCACCCAATACACCGACGCTCATCGGAATGACATTCTGTTCTAAAATACGAGTAAAAACAGACAGACGTCGTTCAAACACTTAAACAAAACTACAAGAATTGCTTGAGAAAAAACTTAACTGTATTTTTTTATTAGGAATTCATCTATAAGATGATTACCCCACAAGTATATTTTTGAAAAGATTTTATTTTATTTTATTTCTATCTCTCGTATTCCAGTCTCAAGACTATACCATTGGTTTATTGGTTAAGCAAAAGTTATATATAAAAGTTAATCACTAAGCTTAAGAGAGAGAGAGAAAACTATTTGTCAAGCCATAAGGGCTGTTCGACAAAGGGAAAAAATTAAAGGTATCAATTAAACTAATTCTAAATATCTGTATCACTTGTATTGATTTAATTGAGCAATAAACCTGTACAACAATGTTTAATGATGCAATCGATAGGTAATATTAAATCTTAATATGATAGGTAAAATTAGTGTTTCTAGTAATCAATAGTCAATATTGTTTGGAATTTATCACGGTATCCTTGTATAATACTAATCAAAGACTTAACCTAATAGAAGACTCACCTTCTATTAGGTGGACATTTCGTCCATTTATGGATTGATTTAACTCATAATAACGGTTGTTCAAGGTGAAAATTTCAAGACTACGTGTATTTCTCAACAGATATAGATGTTGGTTCGTTTTACGTTAAGGAATAAATAAGAAAATTTCCAAATAAATGTCAATCAAATATCAAAAATAACTTTCTCAATATACGAGCTTCCATAGCAATGGAGTTCCAAAGTAAGCTTCACCCAAAAAGCAATTTAGGTCACGTAGTTTTCATGAATTCAGGTTAACTGAAAACATATTTATTGCATTTTCATTTATGAATAATCAGACTGCAAAAGCACTCAATACCTTCACTATAGTACACCAACACAGTTGATTGTGGTCTTTTATTCTTGGAAAAGCCTTGAAAATTTTGAGGAGTGCGAATTGTATGAATACAAAATTGTCATTCATTCATTAATTAATTAAAAAGTTCAGAATTATCAGTGATTTTTTTAACGGTTATTAATATAATTCCGTCATATAAATTAATAAAAGATTAAAAAAAATGCATTTGACCATTTGACGAAAAGGACTTGAAGTAGAATTTAAAGTCTCTTTAAATTTCATATGTATTTCTAAAAGGATTTTTACATGATTTTTTATAACAACAGAACCCATAAATCGGTAAAATCGAGGATTGAATGGCTTGTATATGTGCACGTAATTCGCGCCAAAAAAGTGTTTTTATGAAAGTTTTCACAATGCGAAAAAGCTATAAAGAGAAGGGCGATGTGTGGAAAGTACAAACAACTCATCACACATGTAATACCAGAATGAATTTAAACTAGTATAATTTGGTTTAATTAGTGGTTCTCAGGTTTCCAGAGCAGTAGGAGAGAATATGTAATAAAAATATTACAAAATGTATAAGGATCATTTTTACTCTTTTTAGCTTAGATTCTTTACAATTTTAGTTTTGTGTACTGATGTGAAAGACGACCTTCACAGATCTGGAGCAAATTTTGGATTGAGATGTTATGACATTCACAGATCACGAATATCATATGCGCTAAAAATGGATTTTTGTGGACGTCCGTTCCGTCCCGTTCGTCCCGTCCGTCATGTCCGGAGTACAAACACTTCTCCAGAAAGGACGGAAAGAGCTATCGATAAGTGGTTTTTTGAATACCACAACTTCATCCGATTTAACCGAAATATCAATTTTCAAAAATCCGATTTCGAATATTTTGAAAAGTAGATTGTTTTCTCAGCTGAGGTCGAGACATTTTCAACGGTGGGTCACAATGGTTCCCTAACGATATTCCCTGACCTGTAGGGGGAATTCTGTAATTTTCGTGGCATTGTCACGCGTGAGTTCGAAATCTGATAATGCCATTTGAGCTTTTTTTGTCATATCATATGAGTTCGAAAATGCAATTCATTGAATTTTTAATAAAAACCCTTTACTTGATGATTTTATGAAAATTTGTCATATGACATTGCCAGAGCGTTACAGAATTCCCGTCCTGAATTATAAATCAAAAATGTCTTGACCGGACTGTGTTTTCAAAGATTATGAAGCAATTTCGATTATATTTATATTTTATCTGATATTGAGATCTTTCTAACGATAGATTCTGTGTCCCATAGAGTTGATCGGTTTCTACAGTAGACTCTCTCTCAATCGGGAATATGGGGCAAAATGTCATCCGGTTAAGCGATAGAATTGAGCGTGAAAAGCCTTTGTAAATTCCACAAAAAGCGCTCAATTATAAAGAATCACGATAAAATAGGAAGAACTACAGCGAATTTGAGTGAATTAGCTTCATAATTAAACGTGAAAATTATCAACAAAATTTGTCGCCCGATTGAAAAAGAGCCGATTGAGTGAGAGTCTACTGTATTTCCAATGTTTATTAACCGATTTAAATTGACTTTTTTTATCTTATTACCAGAGATAAGCCCAGATAAGAATATGGTAACTGAAATTTTTTACAGCGCTTCTCGAAATATTTGTGACTCAGGGTGCTTGCAACTCGGAATACTTGAAATTTCGATTTTGAGTTGAATTTCAGGGGAAATGGCTTCACCGCAACTTTTAGATCAGGAAGATTCATGAAGTCGAAATTCAAGTTCTTTTCTTGTTCACACGTTTTGCAAATGTCTATCTCATTCTTTCGCACTCTATTTCTTCTTTTGAACATCACAACAAATTCAATTTAGCTCAATCGAGTTGGATAGCGAAAGAATGAGATAGATCCAAAACGTGTGAGAAAGAAAGGGGTGTGAATTTTGATTTCATGAAATTTTTCTGATGAAAGGTTTGCCTGAGCCATAAGAATCTTGTCGAGCAAACTTTTCTTGACGGCTGAAATTAATATATAATTGGATCGACGCGGTACTTTACTTCTAAAACTTCAACTCAAAATCGAAATTTCACACATTCAGAAGTGCACTTCGAGGTCCCCTGGAAAGACTCTTAGCTATCTTAAGCTTCTCTGGGGTTATCACTGGTCATTTTGATGATATTTACAATACTTAGTAGTTAAGTGCATTAACGCATAGAATTTTTTCACGCATCTATTATAAATTTTATTATAAGGGTTGATCTAGGCACAACTAAATTTATGAATTAGTTATTTTCGTAGATTTTTTTTTATTTCTTTAGAAGGAATTGAAAAAAGTGACTATTAAAACAGCTTCTTCGTGAAATTGCTCAATATTCCCCTATGTGGGATACGTAACTTTCTCACCTTGATGGAAAACTGTTGACTCAGAATATTTCGAATGTGGGGAGTCACGCGTATACGCTAATTATTCTTGTCAGAAATTAATCACACATGACAGAATACTTTGGGGATCGTTTAGATAGTTAGACATTGGGATGAATTAGATAAAGGGAAGTTTATGTAAGACTTTGAGCATAGCATATCCTCAGATATATGTTGGAGCGAAGAACAAGTGTTTCACTCTTGAGAATCTTTTGTGAATCAAGAAACTTTAATGACAAACATCTACAAATCCTTTAATCAGTTTCTATGTCAATTACTTGTCTTTTCATAGCGTTGACATTCTGTTCGGAATAAACTTGTACCAATTAAATAGAATATACGCAAAATGTAGAGCAATATTTCTTATCTTCCAACAAATTATAAATTATAATATTAAAATGCAAATTTATGCTATTGAGATGGAATGAAAATGACAATACATAAACCAGGGGTATTTTAATTTTAAATTAGATAGAGTATATATTATCATAATTGATACTTACGGGATTATTTGGAATTCAATTTTAGCTCGTACATATTTGAATTGTGAAAAAGTTAATAGTTTTGCAAAGTTTTTTTTTCTGAAACTTAACTATTTTGCATAATTCTGTTGGTGAACAAGTCTCAAGAAGATGTAGTACAAGATGAAATGGCAATATTGATCTAATAATGATAAAATTGTTGAAAGCACAAAAGTCAATTACATCGAATGAGCTAATAGTTCATTTAGAATTACAATAAAACACTTTTTCTCCTATTCAATCTATCTTCCATTTTCTTTGGCCCTTTTTGAGAGATTTAGCTCAGTTAGGGCTAACTGATGATCTAATTTACACTTTAAGATTTTCATTTAATACAAAATTGTCTTTCTCACTGTGTCCTCTTTTATTCTTGCTATCCTTACCATCTTTTGTTCTCTTTTGTCACCCAAAAGTTCTTATCTTTGCGATATATCCTGGAAATAGGTAGGTAATATTATTTAATTTTAATATCATAAAAAATCCACTGTGAGATGAAATTGGTCCCCTAGACGTTGCGCATCATTCTAAGACTGTAGCTACAGAATAAAAGAACAGCCAAGGCATGGAAAAATTCAAATAATCTTTTCAAAGGTGAAAACATGCAAAAGAGAAAAATTTTCTCACATAAGCCATCTAGAGGAGAGTGCTTTTTCTTGTGCTTGCATCAAAATAAATGGGAATGAATTTTGCTTTAAAATATTTCCTTTGGAGTTTCACGTAGGACCCATGAAGAGAACAATGTCGGCTTCCATGGGTATAACGTGATTTAAGCTAGCAAAAATCATTATTTAGAGAAGAATAAAAGGAATTTTTCTTTGCTCAAACTCTGTAGTGAGAGCTATATGTATAATATCTCGATTTTTTGATACCGACGAAATTACCTCTGCAACCCTTCAAGAAAGCATTTGGTAGAAATGGGACACACCTTTGAATTGAGATAGCTTTAAAATAGAACTTTTTCTTCTATTTTTAAATGAACCTGGACCTTAGGGGGAAGTGGGGAACCTTTGATATTGGGATTTTTCACCAATTTTTAAATAAAATTGAGCCTTATCGTGATATAATTTATAGTTGCACAAATAGATTGAGAAGCTAAATTACATTATGATATGGCTCAGTTCCACTTAAACATAGGAAAAAAATCCCAATTTCAAAGGTGCCCCACTTTTAAAGGTGCCCCACTTCCCCCTACAATGATAAAATTTAGCTCCACAAACCAATTGCGAATCATAAAGCTGAATTCCATTAAAAATAGGAAGAAAAACCTTAATTTCAAAGATCCCTCAATTCAAAATTCGAAGTTCGAACCTTCGAACTGTTTGAAGAGTTCGTAAGTAACTGGAAAATTTAGTTATTTCCACACTACTGAAATTTACTGATACGAATAGTGAACGATCGAAGCGACAGAAGCAGTTGCAAACCTACACTGAGAGAAATCCGAAAAAGTTAAAATAATATTCCGGAAATGTTAATTTTACCCTGCAGTCTTGATCCAAATTCGGTGTAAATATTACCCTTTTTAGGTGTATTGGGGGTTAAAGTTACACTTTTCCATGTTAATTTTATCCTTAAAAAGGTGTAAAATTAACATTAAAAAATGTTGACATATTTTTACACCTGAAAAGTGTTAAAGTTACGAGGAAAAAAAGTTAATCGCACCCTCTTTTTTTCTCAGTGTATGACTTAAGAAAATGTATTTTTTATTTAAATTTACGTAGTATTTAAAAATTGCGCTGTATATTTTCAAATAGTTACTATTCCCATGAAATCAAATAGCTTTTCTCAAAAGAAATGTGAAACTCAGCTAAAAAGTTGTACCAGTGCTGAAACTATCCTTCCCTTATATCGGTTTTTGTAGTTCTGGGCATTATACGAGCTTCAAGCCTAAAATGCTGGACACAGCTACGGCTTAAGTTGAGAGACGGCGTAACGTAATTATAATAAAAATAACGGTTTGACTATATTTTTAACAGTTTCCCACTAAGCCGTCTTTCGGCTAAAGCCATACAGTGTGTCTAGCGCATAAGGCTTAACCATATGGCATAACAGCTTTAATTTCTTATCGGTCAAGACTTTTTGGAAATATTTAACTTAGGATTGGATTATTAAGGGAAAATGATCTATTATATTCTAAAAACAAATAAAATAGGTTGCTTTTAGGATTTTGAGTTCTGTGGAAACTAGGCTAAACCTCTAGTTTGAAAACCGTTTTAATAATAATAATAATGCTGGCACAATATTCCATGAAGGAACGAGGCCTTCCCTCAAGGGGATTTATAAACATGCATTATTATTTTTTTTTGTACGGTATGAGGTTGTCAGTCCCATACCCAGTGGAATCAAGTGCAGTGAAGCTCACTGGATGCAATCCAAACACCTTTAACGCCAGAAAAATTTCCTGGTGACCTAAAGGGGATTCGAATCCGGGACACTTGCATCATAGAGCGAGTGCTCTATCACTTGACCCATTGAGTGCCCGAAGCACTCAGTGGATCAAGAGCACATGATACGAAGCAGGATGCTTCCTCTTTCCCGATAAAACCAAAACTGCCTATCTTTCTCCATTGAACAGCCTGTTCCCAGTTAAAGCATCTACGCACTGAGAGAAATTTTCGTCAAAATGCATTTTTGAAGGAAATAGTCTGCATTACTGTAGGTGGAATAGGCCTTTATATCCTTGCAAGAGAAGATCCAACAAAATTTTGCAATTCTAACCATTTTAACCTTGGAATAGGAACAGTTTTCTGCATTTCCAAATATAAAAACACATTATCCAAGCTGTTCATGCTAATGGAATTTTAATAGAGCAATATTTAAATAATGTATTCCAGCATGCTGCAAAGTTCTTTTCTGCTGTCCATTCCTTTTGAGACAGATTCATGTTTTTCAATATTGTTCTTTTAGAGGAAGTATCATCCTTTCATTTTCATCTTAGTTACCCCCCACTTTGTTTATTCTTCTTGACATTGAGTTATGAAGAAAAGGCAACTTTTTTCAGTACCCTCGAGGTATTCTTCCATTTGCTACAAAGAAGCAATAAAGCAAGGATATGCGACTTCTTCCAAAGGACACATGCCTATTTTTTTGCGAAAAATGTAAAATGCTACTCTGAAGAATTTTTGCATAGCCATGGTAAACTGAAAAGAACTTTTGAAAGTTTCACATAACACCTGGAAAAAATTTAATTTTTACAAAGGCTTTTCCTGGAGAATATTTTCAAGTTTTACGTGGGTTTAGGGGAAACTTTTAATTGAGAAAACCTTTAGTTTCTGGAAATTTGTGAAAATCTTTAATTTTTTTGTAAGAGTTTCATATCTAAGAAAACCCTTGTGCTTTTTCAATAAAACCATAACAGACATTTTCTTAAAATTAATTTCCAAATTATTTAACGATAAACACGAAAATTAGGGAATAAAATATTTAGAATTTATCTTACTAAAGATCGAAGTTTCGCTATTGTTGTTTTCTAATTTTATTGTCATTCTATGCACGACTATTTTTTGAATGAAAATACCACTAAAGCCTGAATTGGAAAAACAAGCTTGCCCCAAAGACCTCAAAATCCCTGTCATTTTTCTCCATGAGGCACGAGACTGCTGTCACCATTTATCATTTTTGCGTTATCCCAGTATGATATTTGAAGTTTCCACCTACACAAATTCAGGAACGTGCATGAAACATTGTCACAGGCAGCTTAAATAGTGGTAGAGAAAGCTAAAAGTATGCTATGTACGTAAAATAACAACAAAAATATGATATTTTTTTCGTGGAAAATGTAAAATTATAAATTGTTATTTGTTTCATTTTATTTTCGCAGTATTTATTGACTTTGAAGAAAACAGTATTTTTTACGACCTTAATAAAAATATATAAATCAGGACAAAAACCCAGAGAATGAGTGGGATGAAATAGATAAAACCTTGTGTAAGCACTAACTTCAAGAAAAAAATAAGATTTTCCCATGTTAGATTTTCCTCTATTTTTCGCTTTCTAACAATGACTAGAATCTTTTCATCCATAAATTTCTCTGAGAGTTTTCTTTGTTACTTATTAGGCCATTATTTGTGTAATAATATTATCTATTTTTTTCTCCCTCCATCTATGATTTATGTGATGCGGAAAAATCTGAAATTGGAATAATATTCCGTGAAGTGATGAATAATCAATATTCTTCCAATTGTCTGACAGAAAATAAATTTCAATTAAAATTTCTCTGGCAAAAGAATTTATAATTAATAGGAATATTTTTAGTCAGTCAGTTGAAATACAAATGAATAGGATTTTTTTCCTCTCAAAATAATTTTATTTCCGTATGATTTCCCAAAGTTGCAGAGCAACAAATAAGCGCCTTAGGTATTCATCTGATTCTTTATAATTACAGCTTATGCAATATGCATCCAACATAATAAAATTTATCCTGAACTCGCTATATTAATATCATCTTAAGTTGAAAAAGGAATAAAAATAAAGCTTACATTTTTTTTAAAGTTCATTTTTTCTTTAATATTTAATATAATAAACTCTTTAGTATTTAAATGATTAGTTAAAAGTTTGGCTATAAAAATAGTTTAGTACACAAAAAAAATTAAATGGCAAAATATGAAATGATCAGTAAAATATATATTTTTTTTATTTTTTGCATTTAAAATCTGTTTCAAACAATGAGTCAACTACTACTACTAAGAGTGAAGTATTAAGCTTTTATTTTTCTGACTAATACCCTAAACACAGTTACGACTTAATCAGCTTAACGTAATTATAATCAAAATTATGATTTATCTAATTCATTCATTTAATTTAAAAATAAAAATAAAACATAAAAGAAATTTTAAAAGAAATATTTATTGAGTAGGGGAGACTGGGGCAAAAACGGATATTTTCTTTTCTTACAAACAACCCGAGTGCCCCAAAAATTTCTAATTAACGCAATTTTATAGGAAAGTCACCGCTCTACAATTTTGTGAAAGTCATTTTTCTCTATTTTGTAAGGAAATACATTTATCGAGACGTTTTTTGAAAGGTAATTTTGTGACCATTCTCGAAAATTATGGGACAAATAGTATCAGGCATGGGATATTATCACATTTTAATTCGCTTTGTTACGGGATTCCGTAAATTTTAAAAAAATATCTAGGTGACATATTTTCATAGGAAATTATTTCTCTAGACCTTTGTAAAACATCGTTTTCTCTATCTGAATGAGAAAAACGCTTTTCAATCTATTTTAGAATAAAAACACACAAGAGACCGCATATTGTTTGACCATTTCAAACAAGAAGCGGCGACATATGGTATGGTCGTTTTTAATAAAAAGATTTCTGGAGAAAAGAATCTGTAAAACTCTAAAATAAATATCGGATTCGTATTCAAAGAATCCAAATCATTTAGGAAATAACCACCAATTTATAAATTTCGAATAATAAGTAGGTAATAATTGATATATTCTTCAAGGAAAATATTTCAAAAATACACGCAGAGAAATTATGCTCTAGATTCAATCGCAAAATGGGATAATTTTGGGATTGAAAAGGCTCCAATACCATTTTGCGATTGAATTCAATCCCATTTTGTGATTGAATTTTAGAGCATATTGTGATTGATTTTATCCCATTTTTGCGATAGATTTTTCGAAAATATTGTGATAGATTTGATAGCATTTTGGGATTGATTCTATCCCATTGTGAGATTGAAATGGCTCCAATCACATTTGGTGATTGAATCCATCCCATTATGCGATTGAATTTTCGAAAATATTTCGAATAGATTTATCCCACAATGCGATCAATTTTATACCATAATGCGATCAAATATATCGCATCATGGGATTGATTTTATCGCATTTTCAGATTGATTCTATCGCATTACAGGATTCTTTTTATCGCATTATGGGATTGTTTTTATCCCATTTTGGGATTGTTTTTATCGCATTATGGGATTGTTTTTATCCCATTTTGGGATTGTTTTTATCGCATAATGGAATTGTTTTTATCCCATTTGGGATTGTTTTTATTCCAAAATGCTATTGAATCTATCCCAAAATGTGATTGATTTTATCACATTGTGAGATTGATTCTATCGCATTATGGGATTGTTTTTATCGCATTATGGGATTGTTTTTTATCACATTACGGTATTGTTTTTATCCCATTATGGGATTGTTTTTTATCACATTATGGGATTGTTTTTATCCCATTTTATGATTGTTTTTATCCCACTTTGGGATTATTTTTATCACATTATGGGATTGTTTTTATCGCATTTTAAGATTGTTTTTATCGTATTATGGGATTGTTTTTAAGGTATTCCGATATATATTTTATCTCATTTTGGTATTGATTTCATCCCATTTTGCTATTGATTTCTGCTATGTTCATCCAGCCAGGCATTCACATTTTTTCGCTCCGTGTGGTAACTGAGAACGCCACGATCTTTCTCCTTCCAACTCCATTTATTGACTCTCTTCAAAAGTATAAAGTGTAATTATAATAAATCCAATAAATGCTTATTCAAATAATAATGCATCAGCATTAGGGTTCATACCTTACCATACATCTCCCTCATTAAAAAATTAAAAAAAAAATATTTCAAATAATTTTTTTTTATATAATTTTTTTCAAATATAACTTCCCAAATAATAAATGAATTATGAGATTAAAATATTGTAATATTACTTTAAAATAACTTTTTTTTTTAGTTTTTTTTTTCATTTTTCCCCAATTATTAGTATAATATTTTTATTAAATGGATATATGTATTTATACAAATTTATTCATAATAGTGTTTAGTCCTATTTTTATGAATAATGTATTCCTTATTTTTCTTTATTACTATAACATTAGGATTCTCTTCTCTTACTACAACAAAAGGACCATTAAAAATTGGTTGTAATTTACTTCCAATTTCATTTTTGATTAATAATTTATCTCCTGCTTTATAAGTTACATTTCTTGAATTTATATTTAATTTTTCTTTTCTTGTATATTTTTGTTTCAATAAATTTTCTCTAGCTTCTACATGAGCTCTTTGCAATCTGTATTTTAATTCTAATGGGTAGTTATCAAAATTATACAACGGATCCACAGAATTTTGTAAATTCGATGGTAATTTGCAGGGCTTTCCAAAAACTAATTCGAAAGGCGTAAAATTTGTAGCAGAATGTACTGTAGTATTGTAACAAAAACTCCAGAATGGAACCCAAGAACTCCAATTTGCTTGTAGTATATCTAATTTATTCATACCGAAAAAAGTTTACAGCAGGACTTGAATTCTGTCCTTGGCTATTATTTTCAGTTTCTTGACTGTAATATTGGATAGGATTCGAAGTAGTAGGGCTCGCACTACCTCCCATTTTTGCTTAATTGTTTATAATTCGCTTGTTTTACAACAAATTTTCTGTTTAATAACTAAAATTGTTAAAATTATCAGAAAAATCACTGCTTTGGTGCAAAAAAATCCTACGATACAGTTTTCAATAAACACTCTTTCTTCGCTCTTTCCGTTAATGATTTCCATAATTAAAAACTGCAAAACCACTGTGATTCACTAATAAAATTTGTCTACGCAACTTCCACATACACATTGGCAAGGATCGCCATGTGGTAACTGAGAACGCCACGATCTTTCTCCTTCCAACTCCATTTATTGACTCTCTTCAAAAGTACAAAGTGTAATTATAATAAATCCAATAAATGCTTATTCAAATAATAATGCATCAGCATTAGGGTTCATACCTTACCATACATCCGGCCAGGATTCGATCTCACAACTTCTTGGCATATCTCCACTTTTGGGTCGACGATCTTACCAATTGCGCCACCAGACGACTTGAATTTCATTGACTCCCAGGGCTAGGGCTAAAAATTTCGATATTTTTTATTTTCTAAAATCCTTGTTCGAATTCTAAGAAACATACAATATCGAAGAAGGTCTATGAAGTCTATCTATGGAAAAAAAAATTTAAGCTGTTATCTTATTTATCTTGGAAGATATTGAATTTTGAAATTTTCCATTTGTGACTTTTTGCCCCAGTCTCCGCTATATAAAAAAGCAAAATAAAATAATATTTTGGATTCTTTTTGAATTAAGCTTACAATAGATTCACGCAACAATTTTCAATTTGTAAACGCCTCTTAATTTTTGCCTTTGCAGAATCTCATATTCTACAAAATATTCAAGACATTACTGTTTTTAGTCCATTTTTTAAATAATCTTTGTGGCTTGTATACGCATTTGAATACCCCGCTGTATAATTAAACAACAGAAGTGTTTAGTTTTGCGGACTCTTCTTTCATGTAATTCCTCATTGAAGTTCCCGTTAGATGCATCAACCGTAGGTAAATGTTACAGGACTGTTCATTAGTTATTCGTTACATTTTGTAAAGGATAAAGTTTCAAAGCAAAGGGTGAGTTCAAGAGCAATTCATGCATGTAGAAATCCCAAAGTTGTTCCCATTAGTAACCTTCTCCAGTTAGTGACATTCTTTACCCGCCATGGGAGGTGTTAAATTCAAATGTTGTTTATGAGTTTTAGTGTGAAAATACCCTGAATGTTAATTTGGACCAGAACCATTTAGAAACTCAGAGTAAAATGAAATTGCATTGGAGTTTTGTGTGTTTTGAAACTATTTACAAAACTTGTACATACGAGACTGACATTCCATTAGAAATGTTTTATACTTACCAGTCGAAGTTTATACAATTATTAGAGTGGTTCTATGAAATTGGATATAGAGATTAATTGCTAATTTAACCTGAATTTAATTTATTTGTAGGAGTCATATCATTTTTCGGCTGAATGCTTAAATACTCAATTTCTTGTTCATTTTCAGTATCACTTGAATATTGATCATCTTTCCAGAACCAGACACCTCGGTAAATTATTGAACAATAAAGTGATTGGTCAGAAATTGGGGTTTTAGGTATGTTGAATGCCTCTCAAGAAGGACCAGGACAATATAGAATGTAGATGAATCTACTTGAATGAGTGAATATTCAAAGGATTCAATGTATTCTGCCAATTAGACCACATCTCAGCTCATTCATCAGACTTCATGAAGACTAATGAATCTGGATGTGCCTAATTTGCTTGATATAGGCAGATATTTGGGTAATAAGAAACTGTATAGTGTCAAACAACTGTTTCCCAAGAGAAGGCATTGCTGGTCCAATGATAAATAAATAGGATCAAACTATAGAGATGCTTCCTTCTGAACCAAGATATGAAGTGAGTCGAACCACTTCCTTCCCCATTTGCTGTCTAGTTTGGATTAATTTGAGGGATAAGTGCTAATTCCATAAATGTTTCACATGAGGCAAAATTTATCATTATCGACTAAATACTTCTTAAGTCTATTTTCTCAACTTAATGCATGTTATTCTTGTGTCTCTTATCTTTCTACAAGATTTATATGTGGCTATTTATCAACTCTCTTGTCGTGTCACTAATTTTATTTCGTCATAATATTGTTGTTTTAATCCTTAATAGTTCATTTTCACTTTATTTATAAACCTTAAAATGTAGTTTTAGGCCTGAATTCCATCACGTTTTCTTATTGAGCGTAGTTCAGAAGTAATCAAAGTATTCAAAACTATTTAAAGAACATGATAAAATTCTAAAGACAGAGCTATATTATTATATACAACCAAGAATGTAATCGTTCAATCCCTCGAAATTTCAAATTTCCACCCGCAGAGGAACTATTTCTTCTAGAGATCTTTGGGAAGATAATTTCTGAAAAATAATATAACGTTGGTTTGTTCGTCCATCTATCCGTTTGTCTGTCCCTCCAGCTATCATGAAGAACTAAGGTACAGAAGGCTAATTGTGAACCGAATCTTATCCTGAACTTTTAGATTTTCTCACTATTTCAGATGGACAAATATAAACAGAAAATCTGAAAGTTTAGGATCAGATTTGGTTCATTATTAGCCTGTTATACCCTAAAGCCTAAACTGTTATTATAGCGACTAGAGATTTTCAAAGAGGAGGCTTCCATAATAATTCGACATAACGATTATTAACATAACCTACGTTAATTTCCAAAACTTCTGTTCTCTTTAAATTTCGTGTTTGAGCGGACATTTCGTAAATATCGGACTTTGTTGATAAATCATTTCCAATAACGTTTTTTTAAGGTTTAAAGATAGAAAATAAACTTTAGGGTAAACGTCCTAATTCAAAACCATTTCCAGACGCTTTAACTCTGACAGAAGATTCAACACATTAAGTTCACTTTTTCTGAAGAAAATTACACATATTTGCTCTTCAACTCTTCTATAATATTACTGTTTAGTAAAAATTCTTTAAATATAATTTGAAAACTTCCTAAATACAAGAAAAATGCACAAGTGCAAAATGCTGCTATTGGAAACAAATTAATCCAAATGGAGAAAAAGGAAATTTTCTAATTAGAGACAAACAGTGTAAGTGGAACCGTGACGAAAGGCTTCCAAAACCTTGTTGAGTGTAGGATTTGTTCATATTCCTGGTCTTTTCTTTTTTTCCATCTGAGACAATAAGAAAAACTCAAAAATATCATATTTCCAGTGTTTCCCATTGAAGCATTTGCAGACACTTCAGAAAAATCCTCTTTGTTCACGAAATAGGTAATTATTTCATGTGAAAACTTTACATACTGTTAACAATAAAGATTATCACTTAATTTCACATAATTTTGCCAGAAATATTACATAAATATTAAAAAAAAAAACAAATAAAGAACAACCACCCTATTATGTTTTCCATTAGAAAACATGGTTCACAGAGAAAAATATTGATTGATGAAAAAGTCGATGGTCAAAAGGTACACTTTTAATTTTACTGAGAAATTTATAAATTAAAATTTGTGAATATGAATGGATATTCGCTATCCATTCATATTCACTAACTATGAGATATAGAAAATATATAAATAAAAATTTAATACTGTATTTATCATGGAAAAAAATTATGTTTCCATTTGGAGTAGCGAAAAGTTTCCATTTTGAGCAGGTTTTGAATTAACTTAATTTAATCTAATGAGTATTATTTCCCAACCAATTAAGGAAAGTTTAAGTTTGATCGGAAAAACTCTTTTAGAATCCTGAACAATTCCGAACTGGTTTTAATCGATTATGATCCTGTAATTTTTTTTTACCTATTTTGGAGTTAATGGAAAAAAAAGAAATAATAAATCGTCCCAGATTTGCGGAATGCCCAATTTAATGAGATTGATCTCTCCGTGAATTATCCATTTGTACTTTACGGTGACAACCTAAAAAAAAACAGAATGTTCAAGCAATAATTCTGCACTATCTTAGAGTTTCAGTGATAATAAAATATCCATTTTGTCCTATTTTACACTATAAATTATTATTTGTTCTATTTCTTAAATAGTGTAGCTCGTCGAAGAGATTATTCACGTAATATTTTAGATGGACTGAAACCAAGCCAAATTTATCGAACTCAGTCAAACACTATATTAAAGATATTTCCAACTTTTACCATCTCGAACAATATATCTTTCCAATAAAGCTGATTCGGGGATAATTTTTCCTGATATAGAAGATTACAGACCGGATTTGTAGTTGATCCATTAATTTAAAGTTCTCATCCCTTGCTCATGTAAACTCATTTAAAATGTGTAACTACTGATTGTAGGGTATATAAGTTCGCATAATAAATTATAACACTGAAGAGATCTATCGAACACCCGCGAAATAAATTGAAAATTATAAATTTGCAAATACACCCACACTTCACCTGTTATTGATTGTTATGTACTACCATCACCATTCAAGATCAAAAGCGATGCTTTTTACGAGTTAATCTCTCTATTTTTTTTATTTCTATCTTACAAATGACATTACTATGGTGGCAGCAGCACAGTCCAGGAATCATGTTCTTATCATGTTTCTTTTGATCATGTTCTTATTATTTTTCGGTTAAATGTTTCTATTTTGTTACCGAGATTTTTATTCAATAATATTTTGAATTAACATTTATTTTCGGTTTTTGGGATTCAAACAGAGTTCCTAAAATATAGAGTGCTTTAAAATATTAATAATCATGAGAATAATGCTGAAACAATATCTCATATAGGAATTAGTTCTTCCTGTAAGCGGGAATTTTATACATTATAATTATATTATTTTTCTTATACAGAACTCGAGGAATTAAATTCAGTAAAGCCATTGGAAATAATTCGAAAAACTCTAATATCAGAAAAAAATCTGTTGTCCTAAAAAGGATCGAAACACTTTTAAAGTGGTAATGCGAATAATAGAAAACTATATCCTATGTAATTGTAATACAATGAGTATATAAATTTGATATTTAAGGGTAGGTATGTGTCCTATATTGTTCGATGTTGTACCTATGGTGAACTTCACAAAGCTACATTCATATGAAAAATCTCCATAGTGTAACTGATGTATATCGAATGCATCAAATGCCAGTGAATTACATAAATCGACTGTTAATGCTGAAAACAGCTCCCTGAGGCCAGGGTTTCAAGAGAGTAATGTGTGTGAATGTGAAGGAAAAGTCAATCGGGTGTTACTCTATATTGCAATGATCAAATATACACCAAAGCATTGGATTTAGGATTCCTTTTGGAACAGAGTATCTCTCTCTGAAGCAGACAGTAAATTGAGAAATACTATATATATTCTCGAATATTGTGATCGTCAAATATTTTATGTTTTCCGATTAAACTTAAACTTTATCAGAGTGTTTCTTCCAATTTAATCAATAAGGTAAAGTGCCCTCGAGTCTACCGGTTCCTCGACTCGACCGGTGGTCAATATTTGGATGTTTTAATGGTGAATTTCTATAAAATTGTCACTGATTCGTAATTATTTATGGAATAATTGACCTATTAATGTTAGATCATACGCCAAATATTAGTTCAAATACAAATAAATTGAATAAATAGCTCTATCGGTCGAATTGAGGAACCGGTTGACTTGAGGGCACTTTACCTTATAATAATCAGTGCATACACTATCTTGAGATTCTTAGAACGTGAAAAGGAAATATTTATTAGAGGGATTATCATATCAATTGTGAATTTTCAGTGGAAAAATATAAATAGGGGAGACCGGGGTAGAATTAGCCACTAAATACAATTTTTGATTACGTATAATTTGTACAAAAAATGTTTGTATGAGGCTGATAATTATTTTAATGAATAGTAAGGGAAGTATATATTTAGAATAAATAGTGGTTTCCTCAACATTCCTTCGAAGGCAAACTATAAGGTACCACTATCTAATACTATACGTGGCTAATTCTACCCCGGTCTCCCCTATATTTATAAAAATTTCAACTGAACGCAATACACACTCGTCCACTTTCCAAACACTCGTTTTGCGTTATGAAAAGTTCTTATAATTACGCTTTTTGACTTCATGAGTTCACATCAATATAATTAAAATGTCAATAGTTTCTTATTGTTAGAGGTACTCTATATTTCCTTTAGCATGGTCCAAAATAAACTTATGCTTGTAAACTTATTTTTATTGCCCAAGAATTTGTGAAAACGCTAAAAGAATATTGACAAAAGCTCTCAAAAGTTTGACTCCGGGAAATAAAATTGTTACTACTTTTACTTTTATTGTAAAACTTCTTTTCTATTAAGTCTCAATTAAACAGTTTCAATCAGAAAAGTTATGAAATTTAATGCTATTTGACATAAATCTTCAGAGTTTTCAGGAATACAGGATTTATGATGGTTTTCTTTACAGAGTTGCCAATAAATTGTATGGGTAATTTTCTTTGATTTCTCTAATTAAGTTCATGTAGAAAAAAAATTAAATGCTTAGAATTATGGATTACTGGAACCTTAGTCTGTTATAAGTTGGACCTTAGAATTATCCACCATAAAATGATTTAATCCTCTCTCTCTATCTCTCGAGGGGTTCCATGAGTCACGAAGGGTTAACAACACCATTTTTTATCTAATTTTTTTTTCATAGTCCTTTTTAAGCCTTTTTTAGCCCTTAAGCGCACTATGTTTAAACTAAATTATCTGAAATTTTCATTTAAAAATTTAAGGAAATCTCCAGTTGGGACTTGATGTTCGGAAGTCTTTATGAAAAAGAAACTGATTTTTCGGTCGCCCAGATTACTCAGAATAGATTATTCTAAATCAAAAATCCAAAGTATTTGCTGTTAGAAAATTTAAACCAGTACTTAAACAAACAGTTTGTTTTTTATCATAACTTATTTTCAAAACGAAAAGTGTTGTAAAATATGCCGAAAATGGGTTTTTTCTTGTATAAATTTTTCCCAAAAGTCCAAAATATTTTGTTAAAGAGTTTAATGGCCAACGCACAATAATTTTTGTTCTGTAAACATGTTTTTGACATTTCAGTGAGAGTGAGTGAGATCTAGATCTATCCATCTCGCTCATTCCTATAGAAAATCTTGAAAACATGTTTACAATAAAGGTTATTGTGTTTTATGCCCAACGCACAATAACTTTTGTTTTGTGAACATGTTTTTGACATTTCAATGAGAGTGAATGAAACAGAAATCTAATTATTTCGTTTTCTCTCATAGGAAATTTTGAAAATATATTTACAAACAAAAGTTATTGTGCGTTGGGCATTAGGCATTATGCACAATGCACAATAACTTTTGTTTGTAAACGTGTTTTCAAAATTTCCTGTGAGAGAGAGCGAGATGACTAGATATCTGTTTCATTCATTCTCATTGAAATGTCAAAAACTTGTTTACAAAACAAAGATTATTGTGTGTTGGGCATTACTCATTTGCTAAAAGAAAATATTTAGTTCTTGACCTCAGATGAACTTACCTCCGAGTGAGGTAAGGTTTTGAGGTTTTTTTTCAGAAATGTTTACTAAAATCAGTTATCAATAATTGAATTTTTAAAATTTTCAAATGAAAATTTCAGAAAATATGATTTAAAATATTGTACTTTCATATGCTTAAAAGCTTGAATTAGGGTGAATGTCCTAATTCAAAACCATTTCCAGACGCTTTAACTTTGACAGAAGATTCAACACGTTAAGTTCAATTTTTTTCTGAAGACAATTACACAAATTTGCTCCTTGATTCTTCTGGAATGCTACTGTTTAGTGATTTTTTTAAAAATATAATTTGAAAACTTCCTAAATACAAGAAAAATACGTGAGTGCAAAATGATTCTATTGGAAACAAATTAATCCAAATGGAGACAAGGGAAATTTTCTAATTGGAGACAAACAGTGTAATTGAAATCGCGACGAAAAGCTTCCAAAGCCTTCTTGAGTTGCTCTTGAGTGCAGGATTTGTTCCCATTCCTGGTCTTTTCTGCCTTTCCATCTAAAACAATAAGAAAATCTCCCCAAAAAATCATATTTATGGGGTTTCCTATTGAAGCATTTGCAGACACTTCAGAAAAACCCTTTTTGCTCACGAAATAGGTAATTATTTCATTTGAAAACTTCACGTACCGTTAACAATAAAGATTAGCACTTAATTTAACTAAAATTATCCAGAAATATGACTTAAATGTTAAACAAAACGAATAAACAACAGTCACCTCATTGTGTTTTTCATTAGAAAACGTGGTCGATCGATGAAAAATTCAATAGCGAAAAGGTACACTTTTAATTTTTCTGAGAAATTAACAAATCAAAATTTGTGAATATGAATGAATTTTTGTTTTATTTGGGGCAAAATTAACTAAATAATGAAACTGTGGTATAGAAAATATATAAATATAATAATTTAGTACTGTATTTATCATGAAAACAGTGACGTTTCCATTTGGAGTAGCGAAAAATTTCCATTTGGAGCAGGTTTTGAATTAGCTTAATTTACCCTAAATATTTTTTATTCAAAATAAAAGAATTACAAAAAATATTCTGTTTTTTTTAGTCTTCATTACCCACGTAGGGAGAAGTGCGGTACCCTTGAATTGGGGCAGCTTTGAAATCAAGCTTTTTCTTCTAAATAAATGATAATGGGAGTTCAACAGTTGAGTCGAATACTATACAATTTTCTTTAAAAGTCGACGAGAAAATTGATTCCAATTGACCATGTAGATTAAATATCAACAAATACAATATTTTATGCGCAAGATAATTGATAAAATGTAACGAGTAATTATTAAAAATTCATTACATCTTCCAGGAGATGATCCGTCTTGCAACATTAAGAATCTCAACGATCTTAATGTGACCTCGGTTTATCATACGCTTTTCCTTGTGGTACTGGAGGGTATAAATTTATTCACATTGCATAGCGAATAAGAGACGAATCTGCACAAGGATAAATGCAACAGTTAACCATACTGTAAATCAGAAGGAGATGAAATGTATCATGTGAGATTCTGCAATGCGGTTCGCTTCAAGCTATAAATCTAATTGGATACACTTTGACCATTCTCAATAGCACTTTTTCACTTTCTAACCAAAATTCTGAAAAAAATGATCTATTCCTTTTCCTAATTTTGCATTGTATGGCATTTTCTGAATTAGCATATCGAAAAAGTATGGGAATTCTTTCAATACACAAACTATGAATTAAAGCTCTTTCACGTGACAAATATTTGTCTCTAACCTAGAGCAATCCAATTGGTAAGTTACTCTAGTCTTACCCTAGGTACTCTAAGGAACTCAGCGAGAACTGAAAGTGCGATTTTTGGGAAGTTAAACTACCATGCCGATGTCTCAATGTATGTGAAGTGTTGATGATGGAGTGGAAATATAAATTAACATCCAAACACATCAAGTGTAGGAAATGTGTTTAGTCACTCCAGCAGAGTAAACAAATTGGGCAATAAACGCGATTGCTGCTCAATCAACACGAGATTTCTTCAGGTCATGCATCTCTCAGAAGCATTTTTGGATTTCCTCACTTGAGCTGCGCGCTGCTCTGCTCATTGTCTCAGGCGACATTATGAGTTTTCTTTTTACAAAAAGCTTTATACCGCAGAAGAGAGAGATGTAAAGTTGATTAAATCTCTGATAAAACGGGATCTAGCAATGTTAATGTTTAAAGTAAAGTAAAATAAGTTTCATCTGCTCTAGTTAAAGTTCAATGAAACTTAAGACTTGATGAAAGTTATACAGTAGGACCTCGATAGAGTCAACTAATTATTTCCAGACCTGTTGACTAATTATTTCCAGTCCGAAAAAATTACTTAAAATGTGAAATTTTGAAAGAAAGATGTATTATTTTATGTTTGTTCTAGATCACTTAATTAACCCATAAATTCTATACTCTTTGGCCCAAAAAAGTCATATGTATGGGTAAAAGATGGAGATTAAGGAATTATTTGATGGAATGCTTTTATTATTAGTAAATAATAAAGATAAGGAAATGGTATCCTAAGAAGAGCTCCGGTAGATTATTGAAAATTCTGATGCAAATAACATTATTTACTAGAATTTCTTTTAAACTGTTAGTGTATAAAAGAAGAGTTTAAAAGTTCTTTTCGTTATGCCATGGTTCTAAACTTCACAAAAACAGCAATAAAACCAGTTCTTCTCATTTTCGTCTTGTTCTGTAATATGCGCGATAAATGGTTAAATAAATAAATAAATAATAAATAAATGAATAATATGGAGTCTTCAGATGACCCCCTAATAAGTCAACCTCAGGGTTTTTTATATGACAGTCATTTCCTCCCTACCCTCCCCTTCATCTCTAAGATCGTTTTTTTTTGTGATTACAGAAAATCACGTCATACTTTTTTTTCGGAAGATTAAGGGGAAAGATAGGGTGGAAATCAGGGTCGTATTAATAATCTTCCAGGTCGTCCGAAGACTCAAAGTCAAAATCTTTAATGATTCAGCATACTTTTATCTAAAATTTACAAATGAAGGACGTTTTGACCGTTTTTTTTTGCTGATCAATAATTTTCTGTCGCTTATTTTTGATCCAAATTTTCTTAAATAAAAAATGTAACATAAAATTAATTTACACGTTTTCTTTAGAAATGGTAATTTTTATGATCGTTTATCATGTATATTTTTTTAAACAAATAAGTTGTTTAAAAAGTTTGAATAAATTTAGAAAAAGTTTCTTCACAATGTTGTACTCAAAAAATATAGCATCCTGTACGTTTTTCCTTACATTACAAATATCCTTATATTGCGATCACAGGTTTAATCAGAAAATCTTAAAACAATAGAGAAAAGACAAAATAACCTTCAATCGGTCAAAACGCTTAAAATCACGAAAAGAATAATATTTTGTTGAAAACTTATTCCATTGTTTAAGATACGAATTTTATCATTATATCATGTATTTACATAAATGTCTTTCTTTTATTAAAAACATTACTTTAATACACCAAAACACTAATTTTAATTTGGAAAAAATCATAATAAAATCATATAATATTATTAGTTAAATAATAAAGGAAAAGTTGACTTTATCGGAGTCCGTATAGAGTAAAAAAATAGCTGTTGACTCTATCGGGAGTTGACTCTATCGAGGTCCCACTGTAGTTAGAAAAAATTTAACCAACGGCTGATCAGATAAACTGAATTAAACAAAATGGCGCGATAAATAGGTCCATCGAAATATAAGAATAAGTATTGTACTTTAAGAACTAAAAGTAAAATTATTGGAACTAATATAAACCATATTAAATTAAGAATAACATTCAAATCGTGAAGCCGATAAAAAACTACTGGAAAGATGTGGCTTGAATGAATTGGAAATACCCGAAAATGTCTGACATTCTTCTCAGATCTTCTCGAAAGTGTTCTTTTTCTGTATCACTATAAAATTAATTTATTTAACTCGATATTCAAACTATATTCATTATGAAATTATCGATTTTATTGTTTACAGAGCTCAATTTATATTTTTGTTGAATGCGTTCTCAAAATAAAAAAAAAATCTCAATTTACGAAGTAACATTATCCTAAAACTATCAAAACAAAACTTCAATGAAAGTTCTAAATTAATTTTAGTGTGTCTGCAAACAATTTCCGTTTGTTTTTTCAGCTTTATGATCACTCACATTAATAAAAAAACTTGTGAAAATAATAATAAAAAAATCGACAGTTTGATGATAGATTTTTGTTAGAAAAAGCAATTACAGTATAACGATTACAGTAGAACCCCGCTATATGCCATCGTTATATAGTCCACAATTTATCGACCGTCAATTTCAAAACACTGATTTTAAGTTTGGGGGAGACTGGGGCACATGTAACCATTTTCGATAGATGCGTATTTGAGGCGATTTTCCAAGCACACAGTGGTTTTTTGGAAAATTTTTCTTATCTCATGTTTTACCCTTGGGTATAGGCAATACATCGAGGGTAATGCGGATGCTGGAAAACTTTTGAGTTTTCCATAAAAATAAAATTTGTGTTAGTATGCATTTTTCTCTTTTCACAAAATACCTGGGGTAGAAGTAAACACTTTCTGGGGAGGATGTAAACACCCTTTTTCCACCCTTTAAATTAACTTTGCACCACTTTCAATTATTTCAATTACTTCAGAGATATATAAAGACTGTATATTTTCAAAAAATCACTACACTTTAACAAAGAATAATTAAAATAGCAAAAAAAAACTAAAAGCATGCAAATCAAAGACATTTTTCAATGGATTTTCCCTATATTTTGACATCATGTGACTTTTTATTGAAAACAGAGCCACCAATTTTTTCGTAGTCAATTAATTAGAAATTTCGCATGAAAACAAAAAAAATTGCCATTTATTCTACACTCACGACATCTGCAATTACAGGAAAATTGCCTGTTTACATCTACCACAAATGCTGTTTTCTGTCCAATTGTTAATTCTTTTAAAAAATTGAGAATCTCAGCATCTTTAGTAAATACATTAATATAACCCTAAAGGTTGTAGGAAAGAACTGGTATTGCTACATTTCGATTATTTTACACAGTTCTCAATTTCTAGGTGGAAATCCAAATGACCAAAATAATCGAAATATTAACATTTTCGAGAAAAATGATTTTTATTTTTAAAGTTACTAGGATTTTATTGACCAATTCATCTGTGGACATACATCCCCATGGTATCTATGAATGCTTATGGGTTTTATCCTCTGGAGTCTTAAAATTAATGAAAAAATCACAGTGTTTACAACTACCCCTGTTTACTACTGCCCCAGTTCCCCCTAGGTTATGTTTTTTTTTAGTACGCGACATGCAATGTTGTCATAATTATTTTAATATTTTTGCCAAACTTTATTGAGTTGTTGTGATAATTGTGATCCATAGTGAAGAGAGCGAGGACAAGTACCACAATCGCAAAGAAAGTGGAAGCCATCGAGCAATTTCAATATTAAAATCGTTGATAATTTTAAAAAATTACATGGACTAAAGTGAACCCAAGTGTCAAATCTGGAACCAAATATGGACTATAACGAGGCTCCACTGTATCACTTTTCAGTGTATGGAAATTGTCTGCGCTTTAAATTATTTAAGAAAAATCAATGAAGTGTAATCTTGGTGCAGTGTAGTCTGTATAGATTTTCTTACCCTCCTTGACCAAAAATTGATGCTTACGAACAGCAGGAAGCAATTCAGTTAGGATGGAGTGTCCAGAGCAGATGAATGTGCTTCCGCGAGAGGCGGAAGGGATTTCGTGAAGAAGAAATTGAGATGAAGTAGAAAGGAATAAAGATCGTGTATTTATGCGTGTGATGTATCAAGCTGAATTCTCGGATGAATGTAAGAAATGGCTAAGGAAGGGGACGCTAAATTGTTTCTTTTGCCAAACCCACCGCACCATTGTCGACTGTGTAAATACAATCAGTTGTTTGGGGTTTGAGAGGAGCCGAAGTTGGGGGCTTCGTGGATTCAATTGGAAAGGGCCGCAATGTGGTGTCGGATCGAAAGTTATGGAATTAAACGGACTCTGGACGGAATTGGGTTTTCTCCCAAGATTACGGCTTTCACCTTTGATTGTGCTGGCAGGTGAAATTTGGCATAGTGCTCCCCTTTTTCTCGGTTGGGTGGAAAAACATGAAATTTGATTGCGTGATTTGGCGAAATTGAAACGAACGGAATTCCACCAGATGTTTTCCAAATCACTTCTCTCCCCCAACCCCAACCACCTAGAAAGCCTGGTGGTCGGTGATGTGAAACAGTTTGCACCTAGGCTATTAGCACGTCAATTTCGCGGCCAAGACAAGCACCCTCAAAAACTTTCCTTGACTGCGATTATTGCGAATTTGAAATGTGTTTTTGGTATGGCGCACGTGGATTAAATTTGCCAGAAAATAGTAAATTTTGCAGACATTGGAGAAGTTGGGGACTTCTATACAGCCGACAGCACTACATAGGAATTTCAGTTAATTTTTATCTCTGGCAAAACACCCAAAAGCCACCTCAAGAAATTGGAGTTTGCTGGAGTGTGGCAAGAAAGAGAGACAAGTTCTTCTACTTGGCTGAATTCCAAGAGATGAATTCGTACCAAGACCCTATGGGTCTGTCCTGGCTGAAGAGAGAGATCATGACCGATAACTTCTCCATTCTTATACGTTGGCGAAAGGTGATTCACACCAAAGTGGTAGGAGTGGGATGAGAGCTGAGGATGAGACGATTGCTGGGTGAATTGAAGTGAACATTTCTCAGCAAATCCTAACTTCTTGCTCTCATGCTCAGTGGTTGGATCTTAGAGGATATGGAGAAAAGTGTTGTGAGACTGGTGGAGTGTGGATTAGAAGGATGAGAAAGATAACAGACATAGAAAAGGGTATTTCAAGAAGCTGACAAAATTCAACAAGGCTTGAGACATTTTCACAATCGTCTGTCGAGAAATGACCGGATGGATACAGAAAAGTTTGACAAACAGGAAAGAGTTATAAATTTTCAATTGCACTAGTTGGAAAATGGTTTGAGGAAGTTGTGCTGTGAAAATTTTGATTAAGAACAGTGTAATGAAAATTTTTCAGGCACATTTTCTATAGATTGAATTAGATTTATAAAAGAAGTTTCGTTACTAAAATTTAAAGTTTGTAATAAGAGAAGTGAAGTTTTAAATCACTCAGTCAGTCAAACTTCTCAGCATCTGATGCACAAGTTCGAGCATTCCGCAAAACTATGGCACTTTTTCACAGAGTTATAGGGGAGGTGCTCATAATTTTGGACAGCTTCTAATTTTGGACGCTTTGAGGGTAAAATTGGACACGAAATATAAATTGATTAAAATTATGGAATTTTCTTCAAATATTTGATGTATAATGTATTCTATCTAAATATTTGTTTTTTTTTTCTTTGAGAGATTTTAAAAAATAAATTCGTTAAATTTTAACTATGATTTGAATTAAAATTGCTTTGTCGAAACTTCAGTGTGAGGGTGTGAGCAATTGCTTACGAGAAATATGACGGAATTTCGTGCTTACTTAGGTGAAGTACTAACAATTTTTCCTCGATATTTTTAAGTAATACTATTAAATATTCATTGAATATCATGTTGATACACGGTATCCACGGTATGGTGTTTTGTACATTTGACCTGAAGTGAGATTTGCCTTGTGAATTGCGTTTTTCATGTGAAAAACGAGCATTTTTTTTTAAGATTCACCAATTTGGTGATACTTGTTACTTTGGGCAGGTGCTTTTTTTCTCAAAATTTTGTGAAGTTTTAGCTTATGTGATGACTAGGTTGAATATATGCTTAGAGAAATAATACAGCGTCATCTCTACGAACGAGATGTAGTTTGCAAAGCCTTAAAAGGGTCCCGGAAAGGCCAGGGAATGGGCGAATTCGCGCGTACTTGGAGTACCGAAGTCAACTCACTGAATGATATAGAAAGTTTCAGGGCATCATGTGATATTCTACGGTTCCCTTGCATAAACAGGAAGAGGACTTGGTAAGAGAGGTTCTTAAAATAAAAAACAATGGGCATATTTTTAGGTGGATTATCTGTCCAAAATTACAATCAATGTGTCCGAAATTACAGACAAATTCATCTGTCAATTCATTTTTAAACGTATTGAGACAAATTTTAGTAAAAACAGACACGATAAAGAGCTTACCAAATTTCTAAACAAACCTTCTGAAAAGCAGCCTGTCCAAAATTATGAATACTTCTCCTAGTCGATTATAATAACATCAATATAATTTTGAGCACTCACTGCTTAAATTGAAATATTTTGCTAGAAAATTGGATTGACTTCTCTTTCATCTGTTAATAAATTAATAATTTCTTTAAGTGTAATATAATGAATATTAGTACACGATGTATGAAAAGAATTTATAGGGTATCAGAGCATTATTTCGGAATGCTTGCCATATCGGCCACCAAGATACGACTGGATAAGGGAAGAGCACCAGCGATCGGCATTGTTCCTCGGATCGTCAGGTTATTACCATTATTGTTTGACCAATTCAAATAAATTTTTAAATATCATTAGCTACTTTTTACCATTTAACTCACACAAGAATGCAGTGCATTAGCTCAAATTTAATTTATAAAATCAATTTTCCATGAAACACCCTGATTAATATATAATGGAACTGGTGTCATAAGTTGATTATAAAAATTCCGGTGATCACCAGTGAGAATTTCTTCACCTCAAGACTAAAAACACCTTTTTAATCTTGCCCAGAGCTTTCGGTCCGTCACTGAACACGTCACTGAAAGAGTCTTTGCAGAAAGAAAAATTAAAAAAAAAATAGAAAATTGTAAATATTTATCCCATACAAACCTTCCCAACTGATTTTTCCTGCTGTGATGTTTACCCTTAATTCCCACAAAGTGAACGAATCCTCAAGAAATCACAAAAACTTAGTCTTAGTCTACCACTGAAGAAAGTCCATATCCGGACCGAAAGCTCTGGGCAAGATTAAAAAGGTGTTTTTAGTCTTGAGGTGAAGAAATTCTCACTGGTGATCACCGGAATTTTTATAATCACCCTGATTAAGTTCGTGACGATCCGAAGTACAGAGTATACAAAGATGCAATTACATCTATTTTTTTTATTAATTCATTGTAAAAATTTAAAACTCAAATGCACAGATAGTTAAGCCGATCACTAATATACCGATTACCATACACAAAAATACCAAATAGTACTTAGAGGCTTTTATTTGAAACTAAATGTCGAGCCTGTCTCTTAACATTCCGATCCAGGGTGCTCTTCCCTTATGACTATTAAATTTATTTAAATTGCGGAATTATTTGAGAAAACTTCACTTATGGCCTCTACAGACTTTTACAGACTCTACAGAAATTTATGTCCATTTGTTATTACGAATTTGCTAATAGTCGGACACTCGGTAAGTCGCACTATGGAAGATGGATTCAGTACTAACATCATCCAAATTTGAACTCTTTCTTTGCGGTGTGAGTGTCCGCCTTTCCAAATTTTACCCTACCCTACTTCTGAACTAGTCTTGTGAAAAGTTATCAAATAAATTTACGATTCTGACTGATGGAAGCAAAGATATATCCTCTAGGCTCATCATTAACTTTAAATAGTTTTACCCTAAGGATATATCGAAGAATTGACTTTATATTTCCTTTTTTTTCTAAATCACTTTTCCATACAATCCCTGAGGAATAAAAGAAAGTCTGAATTGTTCAAAAGTGTGAAAGAAAGATATCGACAGAAACTGAACAAAAATTGGTTGAGGAAATGAAAGAAAATATAATATAAAATAATTCAATGTGGAAACTTTTGCGTGTGTTACAATTTTATTTTTCCTCGGTCGTTTTCATTCTCGTTCCAATGACGAGATTGTCGCTTTCAGCGCGAGAACTTTTTTTTTCAAAATTCTTTGAGGGAGGTATCGTTTGTCGGAAATCTACCCCATTATTGCCTTCTTTCTGCACCATTGAATAAAATAAGAAGTTCAGAGGCCAGGAGGAAGGTAAATGTTGAAGAGAATTTACTATTGTTCTCTGCTTCTTACGTGAAGTATGTGGACACAAAAATGGTGTATTACTGAAAGGAAGCACGAGTCTTGGTTATACAAAAGTCTCATAGTAAATCACCTTGTTCTTTAAACAGCGAATGCCCATGTGAGGCAATAAATGGAAGGAGATCTCAACACCATTTAAATATGCTTTTTATGCGTCTGTTAGGACTGAAGAGATATTGATCGCAGACCATTCAATACCCAGTCTTTGTTCCTCAACTCTCTCCTTCTTCACAAACTACTCCTTGGCTTTTTCTTCAATCTCTCTGGGTCGTCCGAAATTCTTCTTCTTGCTCCTCAAGCACCATTGTCTGGCAAGTGGTCGCCACTCTGAGGTGGTTGGCAGACGAAGACAGAATCACTGTTTTTGGCGACAATCGTATCAGACTGTGGCAGAAGGTATTAGGTAAAGTGGTTTTGTACAAAACTCTCTCATCCCTCTACATTTTCATGGATAATTTATATTCTATTTTATTTTGTTCGGGCCCTTTTAAACTGCCATTTCATGGTGATGGAGTGTATGTGTGGGAGAAAAGAAGGAAGATGTATTGGATTGAACGCTTTCCTCTAATGTAATTCTCCCTCAAACCCCAAGCTACAAGTCGTTCATCTTCAGGTGTTTTCTCATGGGTGGCAGCTAAGAAGTGCTCATAAGAAGAATGAGGTATTTTATTATTCTTCAAATTTCTTTTTGCAATAAAAATATAAATTTGATTTAAATCGCCTGTCTGGAAATTTTTCCATCCATTTGCGAACTATGAAGTAATTCCCGGAGAATGTCTCTCTTTGATGAAATTTCGGAAGAGTATCAAAAGAATCGTCTAGATTCTTAGATTCTTTATAATCTTAACTTCTGTTGTCTAACGTGAAATACGACCTCGTCAGATCTGATCGAGATCCCTCTTTTTATAATTATATTTCGACACTCATAGGGTACGGGATAATTTGGAATCGTTTGGGTAATTTGGACTACAGTAGACTCTCTCTCAATCGTGAATATGGGGCAAAATGTCATCCGGTTTAGCGATAGAATTTAGGCGTCAAAGCCTTTGTAAATTCCACAAAGTGCTCAATTATAAAGAATCACGATAAAATAGGAAGAACTACAGCGAATTTGAGCAAATTAGCTTCATAATTAAGCGTGAAAATTGTCAACAAAATTTGACGCCCGATTGAGAAAGAGCCGATTGAGTGAGAGTCTACTGTATAGATGGACAAAAGAAAAAAAAAAAACAACAAAAAATACTCTTGCAGTTCTTTTTTACTCTCTGCCCACCTGAGACAGTAAGAAGTTTAGGGGAGACTGGGGCAAAAAGTCACAAAAAGGGATATTAGGTGAGATTCTTAACAATCTCACCTACTATAATCCTAACAAAATCTCATGTCCTCCGATTGGCCCCAAACTTTGCCAGAATGTGTTATGACATGACACTTCCTGATCACGAATATATGGATGGCTAAAAACCGTTCCCGTCCGTCCGTCCGTCCGGCCGCTCTTTGGAGCTTAATAGCTCCTAAACTAAAAGAGATATCGACTTGCGGTTTTCGGCAAAGGTTATATATCGTATGAAAATTGCAACTTGGTGCATTGACCCCCCACCCCTCCTTCCGCCATTTTGAATACCCCCCTTTTTTTTGTTTTCTTAATGGCTCCGCCCCTATGGCATCGATCGGGCTCAAATTTTAGAATGTTATAGCTGGGCCTTAGGGCTTTCCATCAATACCAAACTTAAGGTCCCCCGACCCCCCTGACCCTAGCTATAAGGGTCCAAAAAAAAATTCTTAAAATGGCCATAACTCCGGTTCTAATTGTCAGAATTTAAAAAATGGGGGCTTTTTGGAAAGCTCTCGTGAAATGCCACTTCCCCTTCTAACATCGCAAGTTCGTAAAACTACCGCTAGGGGCGCTATTATTAAAAAGAAAATTTTTAAATCTTAAAAGTTAAATAACTCAAAAATTCCTTATGCAATCGGGCTGAAATTTTAGTATGTTGTAGCCGTTGATTATACCTATCAAACAAAAAAAACCTTAAGTCGATCCATAACCCCTGACCCGAGCTATAAGGGGTCAAAGTTCGAACATTGACTGGCCTCTATCTCCGGTTCTAACTAACATAGCGACCTAAATTTTACCTTTTTGGTTTCGTCTCGATGAGAACTTTCAGATGGAAGTTCAAAAATTCACCACAGGTGGCGCTGTGATAGCGTCAAAATTCATCGAAATTCAAAGTCACTTTTCTCAAAAACGGCATTGTGCAAGTTAATGAAATTTTAGTATGTTGTAGTCCAGTCTAGGACGTTTCCAAAATGGTGCGTATGTGCGCTGTGGTTTCAATAGAACCGGAGATATGAGGGGTCAAAGTTCACAAAATTCAAAAAATCATATCTCCGGTTCTATGTGACCGATTTTGATGAATGAGGGCTTAAACGAAAGATCTCACCAAATGCTACAACTTTCTAGAATATTTGAACTTCGTGGAACCAACACCATGGGCGCCACAGTCGAAAAACCAATTTCAATATCACATAACCTCAATTATCTCGACTGTCGCTGAACCGATTTTGATGATTACTTCAACATAATTGTAGAGCACATTTGTCTCTACATTTCGTCCATACACCATTTTCCGATCAGACTACGCTATCACTCCGATTTTGCCGTTTAAGTGTGAAAAAATTGATTTTTCCCATAATAACGCTTTGAAATCACTCAGATGTCAATTTGACTGCCTCTACTCCACAAAGACACTTAAAATAGGGTTTTAAATGGAAAGTCCCACAAAAGACAACAATTCTTTGATATAGTTGAAGTTCAACAAATAACTACTTGGGGCACTCTGGATGAAAAAACGAGTTAAGAAACAAAAAACCTCGCTTATCTTGACTTCTGAGTAATCGATGAGATCATGTTCTATGGGAAAATTATAGAGAACATTCTGGTCTACATTTCACCCATATATCACTTTTGTGCCAGTTCATCCAAATCCTTGATATTTTGGTTTAAATACAAAATTTGTATAATTTCACGAATTTGATTCTAGATAACTGAATGGCGTACCCCAACTTCAGCTCCAAATCGAATTTGCATGCACTCCGAGTTAGCTCACGTTAAGAATCTCACCTACATAAGCCGGTTAGGATTATCTGTCCCTTTTATTTTATTACAAGTTACCCGAGCGCCCCAGAAATTTCTAATTAGCGCAGTTTTATAGAAAATTTACCGCTCTACAACTTTGTGAAAGTAATATTCCTCTATTTTGTAAGGAAATACGTTTATTGAGCTGTTTCCTAAAAGGCAATTTTGTGACCATTCTCAAAAATGCTGGGGTAAATAGTACCAGGCATGGGATATTATCACAATTTGATTTGCTTTATAACGGGCTTCCGTAAATTTAAAAAAAAATACCTAGATAACATATTTTCATTGGAAATTTATTCATCTACGCCTTTGTAAAACAGGGTTTTCTCTATCTGATCAAGAAAAGCTCTTTTTAAGTTAATTTTAGAAAAAAAACACACAAAAGACTGCAAATCATTTGACCATTTCAAACAACAAGCGGCGAGACATGGTAATAACGTTTCTTTTCGCCGTGAGACATCAAAAATTACTTCGGTTTTTCTTACTTTTTGCTCCATACGTTTTGTTACTTTTTACCCCAAGTGGTAAATTTTAATAAAAGAAATTTCTAGAGAAAAGAATATTTGTAAAATTCTAAAATACATAGCGACTTCGTATTCAAAGAATAAAAATCATTTAGGAAATATTCACCAGTGCATCAATTTTGAAAATAAAATAGGTAAAAAGTGATATCTACTGAAAGGAAATTTTTTCAAAAACAGGGCTAAAAATTTCAATATTTTTTTTTATTTTCTAAATTGCTTGTTCGAATTCTAAAAAACTTACGACTTTGAAGAACGTCAACGGAGGCTATCTGTGGAAAAAATTTTAAGTTGCTATCTTTTTTATCTTTGATGATATTGAATTTTGAAATTTTCGATGTGTGGCTTTTTGCCTCAGTCTCCCCTACTATTTACATTTTGAAAAGATTCCAAATTAACCAAATGTATCCTAGATCTTAAATGGATCACCCTAGTTACAAACTAAATATTGATATTTCTACATTACACTTCATCTGGTCCTATTCTGCTATTCTTTAGTTATTTCCACAAAACTTTGCTCGAGAAGGTGTTCCACCAAAAATTCTTTTTTTTTCAAAAGCGATCACTTGGGGTAAGAAAAAAACAAAAATCGCACTGATAAATAAATAACGATGAAAAGAAATAACGATTACTAAAAAAGAGCACAGCGTTAAGATATACATATAAAGGTGCACGATAAAATCGTAAAGAATTAATTGATAGATCTAAATTTGTCAACTGAATATTTCTTTGGCATAATAGAGCCTGTAATGAGGCAAATCAAAATACCATAAATAACCTCCATGTCTATAAATATTTGGTACAGCATTTTAAAGAATTCAACACAAAATCAACTATTAGGAAACAGCCAAAATAATATATTTTTTCTCAGAATAGAATAAAATTGTTGTGCCTTAAAAACTTTCTGCAAAAATTGAATAGTGTTATCAACGTTAAAGTTATTGCTTTTGAAGTCTAGAACTGTTTCATGTGAATTGATTGAATTTGTCCAACACAGCAGGAAATTTTCATGACTACGTGCAATGAAATATTGGCTTGTGTGAAACATCTTGATCTACCTTAAAAATTCTTTCGATTTAATGTATTTTTGCCACGCGCAGAAAAAAAAAACATGATTGAAAACTGATGATGTTGGCGCAAGAGTTGGTGGCGTGCAGAAATATCGGAGGAACTACCAGGAAGGAAGATACATAAATTATACACAATCTCTATTGCTCAAGTGTCGAATCAATCATGTTTCATGAGATTGAGAAAGGCGCTCTTGAAGATGGGCTCGAAGGGTGGCATCGTGATGGGAATTTTATTAAAAAAAAAAATCTATAAATAATTTGTATGTCAATACTGGCGTTCTTGTATGCCTTTCAGTGACTCCCTAAATGAGATAAATCACGCAATCTATCATTTTTGAGATGGTAGGAGGAGCATGGATTTCTCTGTCTGGCGATTTTTCAAAAGTCTGGATTGAGCACTTTTTGACCTAGAGCAGAAGAATCACCTTGACCACTAAAATGGTCACACCTCCAAGATTTATTCTTGTAAGCAATTATCGAAACTGCCACTCATAAAATCCCCCTCAATTTCCCGGAATGTTGTATCTATTCGTTTGGGAGGAAGGGAAATTAATATTTAATAATTCTCCTTGGTTGAGCATTGTGGTTTGATTGAGAGTGTGGCTAGTGGGTTCAGTCTATAATATGTGGGATTTAATCGTGGTGAGAATTTCTATCCAAAAACACCATAGTAAGATTTACTTGCAGAGGAGGAGTGAGGATTTCAATTAACGTCATCGTCAACCAAATTATAAGGTTCATTTTTCTTCTGCCCAAATTGGGGAGGGTATATTAAGATAGGTCATGATATATTCCACAAATTTAATGAATAATTGATAAATGAATTATGTATTACTATAGGGGAGACTCTTCACTTATAGCTCTTGGCATTAGCTTGATGACATAAAATATTTAATAAATTATTTATAGAAAGAGGTAGGTGGATAAGTAATATATTAATCAATAATGCTTTTAAAGGCTAATAAATTTATAATAGGGAAATGCGCAGATTATGAGATTTGCTTATTTAAGTGATTACTTGTCTCCAGGTCGCCTTTACTACCATTCATGAATCAATGAAGAGATTAAATATTTCTCTTAAATCAAATTTTAGAAAATAATTTTAAAACTATATTTTCTATCAAAGGAGAAATGGTTTTCAGAAAACTTATATCGCAAATTTCTTAAAAGACTGTACTAATTTCAAGACTTTCAGGTATTCACGGATAGCATGTAATAAATATTATATCAGAATCGTCACATTTTTCCACAGGTGCCCCTGCAAATTTAATCTGAATTTAAAATTTACTGGTTTTAATAAAAGTGACAAAAAATTGTACATCGATTAACCAAAAGTGTGGCATGTTCTTTAATTTATTAAATTTCCAATAATTTTTCAGAGCTATTCCAGTTCATGCAGTTTTTTTTAAAGTAACGCAACTTGCTTTCTTAATATTTAGTAGTTCTTAAATTATACAGAAACCCCATTATTCTCTTTATTTCTGCTCCACCTTTTCCATCCTCAAAGGAACACACCCAACACTCTTTTCTCCTTAATGTTGTGATTACAGCAAATATAAATTTATGGGGAGGTTATATTTGAATGCATAAACATTCTTCTTGTCATCATGCAAGTGTTGTAAGGCATAATGATAAATGTGACATTAATGAATGACCAAGATGGGGGAATTAAGCAATTAAATTCAAATGAGTGGTACTTTTATTTACTATCGAAATAAAGGTGGCTTTTTGGCGATAAATTTCATCGTTTTGGGGGCTTCTTGTGTACACATTATTCCCAACCATCCTAATTTTATGAGATTCATTTTATTAATTTTACTGCTCTTTCGTGGTTCTTACATCTTACGATGGGAATGGGGAAAAAATGCTATGTAAATCATAAAAAATTCTGTTTCTCATCTGCACCACCAACACTAACTCACAGTTATACTTATTAAACTCAAAGAGGGCAAATGCGACGTACAAATAAGACCTTAAATGAATATATAATTAGAACAAGTAATAAAAGAAATATTGAAATACATTCGTAGAGCTGAATGAGAATTTGTAAGAAAGAGGAATTTTCTTGCATCAGGATAAGGAAGAAAATGAGATGGGGTGACGTGAAAGGTAGAGTCATTAAATTTGTTCAAATGAGCTTTCTTTGACAACACTTCTACTATAAGACAGCGCGCACTACATGTTAGAACCGCGTAGCTCGAAATTAGCGTCTCATGTGCACAGGGGGTGCTCTTGAGTGGCTCTATGCATAAATTTCACTCGAGTTATTTGCCACTTGAGCCACCCCCTTTAGACTTGAATGGGAAATAGAGCATTGCTGAGGGAAATGATAAAAAAGTTCTCTACGAATAAATTACCATAGAGTTCCGGCAGGTAAATTGTTTTCTGCTACACTGCATTTAATAGCCAAGTTTAATTTACAAAAATATGTATTCCATAGTTGGAAAAAAGCACAATAAATAATGAACATGTACAGTAAACACGTTGGTATTTAGTAGTTCTAAAAAAAAGATTACTGCCAGTAATAAAGTATCTGTAATATTATAAGTACAGTAGAACCCCGCTATAGGCCATCACCCTATAGTCCACAATTTATCGACCGTTAATTTCAAAACACTGATTTTAAGTTAGGTTACGTTTTTTAGTACCTGACATGCAATGTTGTCATAATTATTTTAATATTTATGCTAAACTTTATTGAGTATAGTTGTGATAATTGTGATCCATAATGAAGAGAGCGAGCATAAGTAGCACAATCGCAAAGAAAGTGGAAGCCGTCGAGCAATTTCAATACTAAAAGTCGTTGATAATTTTAAAAAATGACATGGACTATAGTGCGACCCAAGTGTCAAATCTGGAACCAAATATGGCCTATAGCGAGGCTCTACTGTAATATTATTTTAGAAATCATTTTAATTTAAACAAGTGTAATACAATATTGTATATATATTAAATTTATATTTTATATAAAGTAAAATATAATTTTCTTAATTTAAAAGAAAGCATAAGTTTGTTAAGGTGAAAGAAGCTTTAAAGTACAATTGTAACTATTTTTAAAAATTAAATTTTTGATCACATTTTTTCTATGGCTTTTGTTTTTAATTTTTCATTTCTAATAAAATTGTGCCAAAACTGCAATATTTCGTCTATCAAAAGTTTGTTACGGTGTACGAAACAATAGCTCCGTTCAGTAATAACCTTTCGGAAAGGCCAAGCCAAACCTATTCGAAAATCTACCGGAAGCCTAAAGTCTTCACTTACTCATCGCTTTAGCGCTGATTGTTCTACCATTTCGAATTTAGATATTCTAGACAGTTCAATCGTCATCAATGTCAACAACAATGTGCAAACATTTGCTGCAAAAAGTGATTTTTTGTGTTTGTGGAATTTCTGAATGGCAGAATATTTGAATTGCAATTTCATTAAAATAAATTTATTTTTGATGAAGTTACTCACTTTTGTGTAACTCGTCGGTCTAAACTTTAAACATTCGAACTTCCAACGGGTTTTTAGCTACGTTGTCTCTGATATACCTTCGAATCAGTAAAGGAAAAAAGCTCAACCGGAGAGAACTCACAAATCGGAAAGGTTATATTACTGAACGAGAGAAATGAAGATAGCGGGTTGGCCAAGAAACTCTGTCAAGTGTAAATGTTTGAATTTTGTTTATTAACATCTTTTCACTACACAGAAAAAAATATTTTGTAAAATTGTTCGTAAATGTTTGTGAAATCCTATGGAGGACTTGCGAAATGCTCGTGAATCAAATAACCCACAAACAAGTTCGTAAAATTTTGTACTTTTTTCACAAACATTGTTCGTCAAATGATCATTTGACGAACATTTTTTGTACTTTTACAAACATTTGTTGGTAAATGTTCGTAAACACACAAAAAATGTTCATTTTGTCATGTTTTCGTATTTGTTTGTAAATTTTTGTTTGTCTGGTTTGTGAAAAAAGTACAAAATTTTACGAACTTGTTTGTGGGTTATACGATTCACGAGCATTTCGTAAATCTGCCATAGGATTTCACAAACATTTACGAACAATTTTACAAAATATTTTTTTCTGTGTAGTTTGTGAATGTTTTCAAGGATTTTTTTTCTGGTAAGAAAGTGATTTTTAAAAATTGGATGTTTTTTTAGCGATAGTTTTTCTATTATTCAGTTGAAATTTTTAATACAAGCTATAAAGAAACTGTTAAAATATTAAATACTAATATGACACTACGACAAAAATAAAGTTAAATGTATTCAGCTTAAAAATTCATTTGAATTTGAAGTTTTTCTTAATTGTCCGATTTTCTACATTTTATTCTACTTTTTTCTGATTTTTCAATAACAAATGGTTTAGACAACAGTGAGAGATTTTCAAGATTCTTCTTGGACATGATCCAAATCCAAAGCATTTCTGGTTCTGGGTGAAAAAATCACAAAAAGGAAATTTATATATTTGGTTGTGCTATTTCTCGTCAGACTGATTTTGATTCAATGATCGTAAACTGTACAATCAATGTCTTTGTAGTTACTTGATTTTAACACACAATACACAGTATAAAGGACGTACTTTAGAAAAGGAACCCGATACAGATTCTATAGATTGGCAGTTTCTCATTTCCTGTGACTCTGAAATTCGTTTTGACCGAATTCGGTATTTCATATAGGAAGCATCCTATTGTCAAGGGCTGTGAGTCAATGAAAATATTGTTAGAATTGATTTTGTGGTGAATTGGAATGAAGGGAATGAATTTTGATTTACGTAGAATTGCAAGATTTTCTGAAGAGCCACAAACAGAGAATGGAGAACTCGCTTGCAAATACCACAAACACTCATCATCGTGATATCAGATGGATTCCTAAGTGGCATGTGTGCATATTCTAGGGCCCTTTAGATCCATTGTGAGTGGGCTGGATGATGTGGCTGGCAAAGGACAATGAACTGTTAATTGCTTCTCGGTTGATTGATTTGATAATTGTGTTGTTCCCTGGGTGGACACTTTGCAGCCACTTCATTTCACATATTTGGGTCCTTGCAAACATCAAGGAAGATGGCAAATTTCTTGCTCCACATCCGTATAATTCTGGTATTCAAGATCTACCGAGACATCCATAAACACAAACAACAATAGTCATTATCATCAATCAAGTTGCTCATAATGTGAAATAATTCTGGCATCTCCATATCGAGCGACAGGTAACATCACGAAGTCATGGAGTTTCGGTAGATGGAATCAGTTAATTAATTTGGCGAATGAGGATGCCAATCATGGCATTTCTACTATGGGTGACTAGCATTGAGATATAATACACCCATAAATTATTTATTATGCTCCAAGATATTCCATGTTGATATCAACATTGGTATTTGAGGCTCTTCAACTTTTGTTCCAGCGACACATTCCACCATGTCAATTGAGATGTTTTGTAGTTGCTTTGTGGTTAGATTCTCTCTATTTATGGCATCACCAAACACACGATTTATTGAGATTGAAATGAATGAAAGCTATTAACTGTCGACACTAAATTACTAACAATTCGCTCCTTCTCACGCACCCCAAAGCCCATCTCCATTTGTAGATGAATAAGCCCACGGCACTGTCTTAACATCCAATTGCGCGAAATCTTTAACGGGAGAAGTTATGTCTTCCAGCGAAATGAGTAAAGTGTTAATTTTAATCCATTTCCATTTACAGACACTCGCAGCTGAGCTATAACTTTTACTGATGGAAGGTGTGGTGAAAAAAATAAACTTGTAGCGAATTCGTCAAACAAACGGTTTTAATATACGGTTCTAATTAATATGCAAGAATAGTAATGAAAGTGTCAACAAGTGTCAGATATCTCAAACAGATTTTTTTTAAGTCAATCATTTTATTTCTTATTTAAATATTTTGTATTGCTAAACTCTTTCCATTGGTAGTTAGTCATTAATCTCGCTACACTCGGAAATAAGTCAACATAAAACATCATCCTTAAAATTCTTCAGCTTTGTCTAAAAGTAACATATTTTCTAATAAGAAAGTCATAAAAGGTGAGTTCAATAAATGATAGAGATATTAGTATTTCATAGTTATAATTGCAATTTTTAATTTATCATACCAATACTGGGGAAAATTACTAAATTAACATATTCATGGTGCAATTAAAAATTTAATCGTATCTATGAAACATTATATGGGATTAAAATTAAATATTTAATTACATTTACCAAAAATTATTTGAGTCAAAAGTGTTTTTCAAATTGAGAATAACATCCAATGAGTGAGAAAAACATTAATAAAATAACGATTTACATATCAAAGATATTTCATAATATTATTGGTTTTTGTACGATGGCGAAGAGAAAATTCACGTACACTAAGAAAAAATCTAAAAAGTTAAAACAACTCTATAGCAGAGTTGAATTAACTCTACGAATATCGATGCAATTGTTACTCTTTTTCGTTGTAAATTTTAGTAAATAGAGTTGAAACAACAGTTGAATTAATTCGTCGGATATGGATGTAATTTTTCTCTCTTTTTCGATGTAAAATTTCATCTCAACTGAAGTATATGCTTAAGTGTTTACGTTTTAAGAATATACTTCAGTCAAGAAGATTTTCGTGTGACAAAGTTCATAAGGAACATCAATTAGAAAAAATATGCCTAACAGTGTTTCAGAAGAATTTCGGTTCGACAGAATGTAGGACACAGAAATTTTTGTGTCAGTCAGTCGAATGGTGAACATCACGGATCAAGTTGTGATCAAAGTCCAAGTGCAGTGTAACAACTCCCACCTGTACGTGATTTTCCCTGCCATATTCGATACCTGATGAAGAGGACATCCATCCTCGAAACGTCGTCGTAGAGAGTAAAATTGTGAAAATCAAGAAAGGTTCAGTGTCTCCGTCTATTTCCTGCTGCCTAACAGTGTTTCATGAAGACATGTGCGTACATCATACGTGATATTTCGCTCGGAACATAGGGAACTTGAGGTCAAGAAAATATTAATAAAGAAAATGATAAAATAAAAACAAAACATAAAATTGCAAAACATATTCATTTTAGGATTTGAAAGAGTTTTTAACTCAAAAAATATTTTTTTTAACTCTTAAAACGACTTATTTTCAGTCTTAAAAAGAGTTATTTACACTCCTTTGTCATGTAAACTTTAGGAAAAAAAAGTTAAAACAACTCTTCCGAATATTACACCTAAATAGAAGTAAAATCAACTCTAAAATATAGTTAATCGAAAATCACAAGGAAAAAGAGTTAATTCAACATCGATTCGAGTAAGTTTTACTCGATTATTTTTCTGAGTGTAGTGATTACTGAAAACAGAATGAATACACACAGGAGTCACCTTGTCCTAGGTCTGCTCCGAGGTCGACGCCTCCTCACAACAGCTTGCATAGGTTTTCTGAAGAATCTATCTATATTCACGCGCTGAACATACCCATACCATCGAAATTGTGATATTTCCCGAAGAAAAAAACTCCTCGACTCTTAGCTCCTCAAGAACGGCTACGTTCCTCACTCGATCTCGACGAGTGATAAACCCTTAACCACCCGTAGGTATCTTATCTCGGTAGCTTGTATTCGCGATCTTTACTTTCGATCATTACCCAAATCTCATGACCAGACCATAGGTGAGAATAGGAATGAACACAGCTTTGAAATCCGATAATGTAGGCGAACGACTAACTTCGGTCTTCCTCATCACGATTCCGCCAAGCTCCCCTCATTACTGCAAAAGTCTGACCAACCCTCGCCGAGAGTTATGCTTCCATCCTACCAGCACTCCTCAATAACACCCCGAGATACTTGATTGAACTCCTTCACCATTTAATTTTGAATGAATACAAACTAAAACTTCACAGTAAATATGAGTTTATGCAACTCCTGAAGAACAAAGCATAGCATAGCTCTAACTAGCTATTAGTTCTTGGGCAATGCATTTTTTGTAGTTTTTTTAATATTATTATTTATAGGAAAAGTGGGCCAAATAACACGGTAAAAACTTTTGGACACTGACCAAAATATTGGAACAAGTTTTCCATGGAATAAATTTGTACCTAGAGAAGATATTTGTTTGTTTCAAAAAGTTTTCTTTACAGTTTTGCTACGAAATATAGTTACAATTCTATTATAGATTTATTTTGGAACCGTTTTAATACGGTGGAATGTCTACAAGTTTGAGTTGATTTCGTTTCATGTAAATTTGTTCCTGAAAGTTGGACAGAATTTGTTGCACTCGGCTGTTTTGTTCCTACGGTCAAGAAGATATTGGTACATTTTTTTGTAACAATATTATTCCTACATCTGTAACATATTTGTTCCAAAAATTATGGTGTCCGTGGACAAGTTAATTTTTGGAACAAATATGTGCTGAAATTTTTTACCGTGCAGACTTTGGCTCGGAAGTTCCTCGAGTGGGTCAGTGGATAGAGCAGTGGCTCTGTGACTGCGAGGTCGTGGGTTCGGAGCTGAGCGGCAGCAGAAAAAAGATTTCTCATGCCATATCGGCTTCGAATTCGTCCAGTGAATGAATGAATAGTAATGTCAATGGTGCATATTGGCAAAAAAGTGAACCGCCTAAAAACAATAGAGGCTGGTACGAAAACGAGTTTCGACATGAAAGTGGTACTTCAGTCGATACAAGTATACGCTGTCACTGATCCCAAGCACACACCGAGAAGGGATGCTGTGATATAGTAACGGCACTGATTGTCCACACAGAGCTGCGATATAGAGCGGCTACCCGTATCGGGGGATAAGATAGAATAGGAGTGGGGAAGCATAAGGGGCCCAATTGTTGGGATGGATGCATCGGAATATCCGAAATGGAGAACTGACCCCTGGTAAAATCTTATCTTATCTTATCTTGGCTCGGAAGTGATTTTTTCCTCTCTCAATTCTGTCTGACTTAACTCCCAAATAAATGTACGTAAATGTCTCGTAACAAACTGTCACATTACCATCGTTTCGTCTTAGAGGCTGGAATCAACGTTAAGACGGCGATGGACGCTTTTAAAGGGGGCTAAAAAGACGAAATGAGATGAAAATAAATTGAATTGAACTTAGAACATTACTGTCCCTTTTCAAATTTGCAGAACAACCTATTTCGCCTATATTTATCGCTTCCTTTATTCCCATATTTGGCCATCAACTATCTCCGCAATTGTGTGATTTAGCATCCACGAAGAGTCATCAAGAAGACTTTTGGATGGAATGTTACCTTAATTAATTAATTGGTCATCGACATTGATGTCGGAAGCACAAAAGTCTCCTGTGTTTCAGCTAAACATTCCACTTCTGTGGTGAATTTTAAATGCAATTTATCGTGGTCCTCCATACGCTTTAGAGTGCATGACAGGGAACATTCCTCCCAAGTGGTTGTTTTGCTAGTTCCCCCCTTGAAGCTCAATTCGAATAAATGCGAATTGGTGGTGTCTCTGTGAACGATTGGAGCACATGCATGGAGTGAGAAGCAACATGACGCTTAGGCAAATTTGCATTGCAATAAATAAGTACATCGGGTATGGAAAGCATTGTGCTACAGAACTAGGAGTCAACAAGGGGTCCTCACTTGCATTCACGAACAGTGAAATGTGCACAAGTGAGGCAAAAAAGCCTCTTATGCTGCGCCGGCAATTTGGGGCCGAGAGAGTGGGGCATGTTATTCATTGAGACGCAAAACACAAATAAGCACAAAGAGAATGGGTGAGAGGAGATGGACTAACACACCCCCTAATGGGCCCTTGTCGAGATGCAGCCCAAGGTACATGAACTAATTGTCTCCACACACAAGACGTGAATATAGCCTCCAACTGTGAGTTGTTCAGGGGTTGATCGCCGCTGAAACTTTGTATATGTCCCAGCTAATACTGAAATAATGGTTTAATAAATTTTTAAGAACAACACGTATACTTCAGTTGAGGTATTTTAAACTTGGTTTCAATTCTTTTCGATCTGAAATTTTTTCACTGGCAAACTTTTTTTGTCTCTACCAGTATAGACAATTCACAGATCATGGTCAGATTTAAAGGGATCTATCGCAAATGTATTTACCTACTAAATTGGTCCACTGTTTATCTGAGATGCTCATATATTCATAGTCTCAACCTAGCTTGCATGTATGATTGCCTCCTTTATAATACAGTAGATTCTCTCAAATTCGAGCATTCGAGACGGAAATATCACCTGAATTAGAAAAAAAAAATTGGGCATCAAACTGATTGAAATGCAACGATTGTTTATTCATCTACATCTAGGGGAAAGTGCCTATACTTTGCACAGTCCCAAGCTTCATGACTAATTTTTTCTATGTTTCTGAATAAATGTGACTCCGCAAAATATTTTAAAAACTGGACAATTTCCCATAGTCTTAAAATATGGGTGCGATGAGTTACATTTATTGAAGAATATTTTTAAAAAAAATCGTCACTATGAAGCTTGGGACCGTGCAAAGCATGGTCACTTTCTCCTAAATACTCATATTTTATGTAAATTTCATGAAAACCCCTCAGTAACTTAAAATCACATCACAACAAAGAAAAACCATGGAAAATTTGAGCATATTTTTTTCATTCTATAACAATATTCAAATATGAAACATATTAATAAACTTTTCTTACAATTCAACTGCTGGCCGAATTAAAAAAATAGCCCAATTGTTAAAGGACAGAATTAATAAGAGTATATTATACTTTTAAAGAATTTTCCGTATTGTACATTCTAAAATAAAGTTCAGTAGAAACATTGAGAGAAATCCGAAAAATTAAAATAACATTCCGGAAATGTTAATTTTACCCTTTGATTGATTCGAATTGATATTGATCCGAAATCGGTATAAATATTATGCTTTTTAGGTGTATTAGGGGTTAAAGTTAGCCTTTTTCATGTTATTTCTACCCTTAAAAAGGTATAAAATTAACATTGAAAAATGTTGATATATTTTTACACCTAAAAATGTTAAAGTTATGAGGAAAAAAAGTTAATCGCAATCCCGTTTTTCTCAATGAAGAAGCAAAAAAAAAATGATTTTACGATATCACCATAAATTTGCGAGTAGCCCTTAAGATGTGCGGATTCGAGCATTTTTTGCTGGGCCTCTCCATGTCATGTCCCTATTCAGCTTGATTTCTTTCTCTCAGCAAATTTAGCACCATTGTTCAGATGATGAAGCTAAGCACACGAAGGTCCCCAGAGGCCTCCCACCCACATACCCCAAACGTGACCTTTTGTCACCAAGTTATTTATAGGCGCCTTTGCCCGTTCACCGACAATGCAGTAATTGCAGAACAAACAGAGGCTCTTACTCAATGCTCGAGGGGCACGTGATGACTAATTAGTGGAACACTACTCGAGATACTCAATGTCCGCGATGAATGCAGCGAATTCCTCACTCTCGACCTGCTATACTAAACATTCTCTGAGATTCTTACATTGTGTCTCTTCAGCTGACAATGCCCAGCCTCAAGATACCACCCGAGCCATTCATCTTATTGCGGAACCGGGCAATCATTTCGCAATATCGATGCTCACGAACGAGACATGGGGGACTAATGAGGCGACAAGAATTATGCAAATACCGAGGAAGCAGAGGACAAAGTCATCTTGGTGGATTAAGTCTTTTGCTTCTGTCTCAAATGACTCTTTAATATTTTCCTTCAGCACAATTGTTGGCACGTTTCACTGTCACTTTTCCTTGAAATCTCTATTGTAATATGGTGCTCTTGAATGAATCTGGAATTAGATGACAGAAATCCCACTAATCACTTTCTTATATGTTGGGGCCCTTATATATCGCAGCTGTTCTAGTTCTAAAATTGTCACACAAAAAGGTAATTTTTTTACCTTCACTGTAAGTCCTTCAAAACGTCACTATTATAGGGTATTAAATTAAATTTTAAATTTGTCAATTTGAAATGAATCCACTGATAAGCTTGTTGAAGCTCATGGAAGCTGTGATTCTTTCAATCAAAATTCAGTTTGTGAATCTGAAGTAATATGGTCTTCGAAATGGAGGTTTATTCCAGTTTCCCAATATCTTGAATAGCTAAACATAAAGTAATTCCAGACTTTCCAAAATGTGGTAGATTAATTATCCTTTAAACCAGGGGAGTGCAAGAACCGTTGAAGCCGAATAAACGTCAAAATAAGTTTGTTCAGGCAGCGTTTTGACCATTGATGTACACGTTTCATTTTAAATTTCGTCAGTTAAATCAGCATTTATCGTAACTTCATTTTTGCGATTTTGAGATATATACATATTTGGAATCAGCGTAATTTTGTTTATTAAACGCACTTGTGAAAAAGAAACTTTTATAAGCCCAATAAAAATTATTTTAAACAAAAATTATCGTAAGTGCCTTTAATTAACAAAAATTTATCAGAATTTGTCGTAACTTCCATTTTTGGGGAAGTTACTCTGAAAAAAATAATTTGTTAAAATTTGTGAAATTTGGTCGGAGTACTGTTATTTTTGGGGGTGATTTCAATAATTACAAGCTTTTTGTGAAAAAGATGAGATATTTTGTATTAATTTTGTATCTAATACAAAACATATGGAGGTATAAAGTGGTGATTCGAACAAACAGTTGGTGTTGGACACCACTTTTCCACAAAATTGTCACAAAATCTTACGAACTGCGATTGTGAATAATTGAAAATACCTCCTTTGATCCACTTTTTACGAACCTTTTGTTTCTAGCACAAACATTTTTCTCGAACTTGCCGCTAGGAGCTCTTCTGTCAATTGACAGAAAAAATGTTGGAATTAGTGGAAGTTCTCTCACGTGAAACGCGAAAAAATCTATTTTCTTTGATTCAATCTTCATTTTACTATATGAGTTTAATAGAAAATGTAGTGGATGCTGTGCACTATGCAAAGTATGCCGAGTGAGATTGCGAGGAATCGTATTGGACTTCGATTGGTGAGTTGAATTCGCTATTGGGTCACATAACCTTAATTACCACAATTTACTTATTTTTTCTTATTTACAGGTAAGGTATCCATTCGGATGATTCAGATACATTAACTGACCTCTGAAAGACAGATATCAATGGTGTTTTGGACATAGATATACAGGGCACGCTTCCGGAAAAGCTGGGAGAAGTGGAAGCAATCCTTGGAAATGCAATCTGCGTCAGACAGAACCTTAACATCCGCAATATTGAGAGACGGAGAAACCTTGATTGTCCAGCAACGTCCAACGTGAAGAAGACTTAATACTGAAGATTTACCATAATAACAACGAAGTATTGACAAACTTCGCGAGGTGGCTTGGTGAATCAATCAAAAATCAATTTTTCTCTGAGAACATTGAGAGCTTCTTTGACGTTCATCTAAAATGCAACAGGAAGAGGAGCAAACCATCTGCCAACGAATTAGGATATATTCTAACACAGTAAGAATAAGCACAAAAACTAATACTAGAAGATGTCCTTTCTGTTTTTTCGAAGAAACTATGAAAAGCATACAATGTTTCAGAGTTTCTCATAAAATTAAAACATGTAACCAAGAATGAAAATGCATCAAAAATTAATAATGTGCATAATTTTCCAGAACTATAAAATTTCTGTTATAAGTTCATATTATATAATACACAAAGAAAAAATGTTTGAGAGGTAACTTCAGTGATTCTAAAATTTTTATTAAAAGAAACTCCAAAAATTCATCTTTTAGGACCTAATTTTCAGAGCTCTATTTAAGAAAAGACCTATCCTTGTGACCATAAAAATCACGACTCTATCAGTTTATCACAACTGAAAAGAATCCATATATTTTTGTGAATATAAATTTGTGCCTAATCACTTTTTTAAGTCGAAATTTAAATTTCAAGCAGAGTTCTAAACGTAAAAAAATAATTTTAATTGCATAGATTTTATTTAGATTTGCTATTTGCATCGTGTAATAAATTGTGATTAAAGAAAACGAATCCTTAAAGAACAAATCAACTAAATATATCTAGACTAGAAGAACTGATATTGCAATAAGTCTCATCTAAAACTATACAAAATTATAACACAACACTTACAATAGCAATGATTGAAAATAATTCATTTGTTATTAAATGATAAGTTGTGAAATACATTATATGCAAACGAAAAATTTGTTTTACTTTTATGATTTGCATGATTTACAAATCAGCTCGAAATTCTTTTGGAACAAAAAAATAGCATTCAGGGGGTAAAATTTGGTGATAGTGACCCCTATTTTGTAAAACTATGTATTTACAAACAAGGGGGTAAAATTTTGTATTTGGTACAACCTGGATTGTGAATCCGCAAAATTACAAAACAGTTGTGAAAAATTAACAATTTTTTACGAATTTGGCGGTGGGAACACCTTTTCACCTCCATTTGTCATTTTTCTATGGGAAAATTACAAAACTTTGCCCACTTTTTACAAATTATTTTTTTCAGAGTACGACAAATTTCCATACAAAATTTTCAATAATCAGCATTTGCCGTAACTTCTTTTGCTTACTTGCGTGGCTTGTAATTTGCAGCAAAATTGCAATATTTCTCAATAAAACGTTCACAAACTCTTCCAAATATCCAAAGACAGTGCGAATAGTGTAACATGAAATCATTTTAATTCAATATTTGCGAGAAAAAAGTGAGAAAAAATCCCTACCCATCTGTCATTAATTCAAAACAAAACAAGCGACGTGGCGCACAAAATTTATTCAATAAAACTTATGAAATAAAAGCTTTTAGGGACAGGGATAACAGTATTATTGACTAATTTAGTCAAATAAAGGCGCTTATTATCACTAGAATAATTCAAATTGATATAATGCATTTTAGAAAATTGTCGTAACTTCCAGAATCTCCATACATTGGAAGTTACGGCTTTATAAATGATGGAAGTTACGATAAAATATTATTGTGTTTCTTCTAACATATTTCTCAATATTGCAGCTTTTAAATAATTTTATAAAGATTTTCTTGAGTTAACTTACAGTTTATTAGTGCCACTTTCATTATTTTGACTCAAAAGTATCGCATTCGGGGCTCATTTTTAAGAAAAATAATATTGAACTGAAAATTTCGTCTCCTGAAAAGTTGTCAAAAGGAAGTTACGACAAATGCTGATTTAACTGCCGATTTGTTCGGTTTTAAACTGTTCTTGCACAACTCCGTTTAAACACAATCCTAATTTAAAATTTTTCTAAAAATTTCACCTCAAGTCAATTTTCCATTTGGCAAAACCATTGTTGGTATTGTGTTGTAAATTTCTTTTTTTTAACTATAGGTGTTTCGGGTATTTTATGGATTCCGAAGAATGTCAGCATTTTTACCAGATTTCGTGATGAAAAATTCTTTTTAAATATTATAAACCTTAAGATTTATAGATTTCAAAATAACATTTAGAAATTGAGGAAAGGGCCAAACTGTTTTTTTTTTGATCCCGATATAACGTAATGTTGAGATCAAATTTATACCAAGAATTATTTTTTATTTTATTTATATAGATCTACCGAGCTTCGTTTCTACTTTTGTACATTGTTCAGTTTACAATAATTTATTTGGTTTACATTGTGTTATTACTGTGTATCATTATTGTGGTTACATTGTGTTTACATGTTCTTTCGGACGCTTCGATCATTTGTTGCACCGGGTAGGACTCGAACTCACAACTGTGACAATCGAGCCGGGGGTCACATCACCCAAGAGTCGAACGCTCTTACCAATTGCACCACGGACTCACTATACCAGGAATTAATGCTGATTAAAACTACACTGAAAAAAAGGTTTTTTTAAACAAATAAATAGATTTTGTACAAATTTTGTCAAAAGATGATGTTACTTAGCAATTTGACAAAACTTTTTCTCGAATTTTATATAGGAAAACACCCTTTTGACAAACTTTTAACAAGATCTAGTTGGCCACCGATTTGACAAAACTTTTCCATATTCTGTATGGAAGAACATCCTCTTGACAAACTTGTCTTGTTAATTTGACATAACTTTTTTTCAGAGTAGACTGACTAATAAAACAAATACTACTAAAAAAGAACATAGTTTTGTAAAGGTTTGTGAACATACATTGGGACCAAAATTTTCGTCAAAAGTTGTGTTTTGATAAAAATTTAATGTCATTCCTTGAAAAAGAAATTTTTGATGACAATTACTAGTAATACGTAGAGGTCTTTATGTTTAGTTTGCAGATAGAAGTATCAGGTATAACAAAAATGTCGTAGAAATATTTTCTTTGTCTATTTGCAAAAAAATAGATAAATACAAAATTAGAATACAAAAACTGAATAATTCCATTCTTCCCCTAAATACACAAAAAACTATTTAATTTACTTTAATTCATTAAGAGTTTAAAAATCAATCCCCTGTCCAATTTCTCATGTCTAAATTTAAATTACATTTTTAGTAGAAGTTACCTAACTAAAAAAGAGTCAGTAGAAATGGTCCAAAATAGTAATAGTGAAATCAATTTTCATTAAATTTTCATTAATGATTCACACAAAGTCTTGTTCTTCATGTCATAAAAGAAACTGATTTTAAACTTTTCTGTCTTTTAAATTTCCTTCTTGCAAACTTACATAAAATTAAAAATTTATCAGACAAACCTACCTCAAAGAAACTTTTATTTCATTCAGTTTGAATTTAGTTTGAAGACTTTTTCTTGTGAGGTTGGGAAACTTGATAAGTTCTCAAAGTTTATTGGTACGAGAGCACTACGAAAACATTAACTTAGATATGTGGTCTATAACTTTAACACATCTTGAAAGCTTAGTTGAATTTTCCGGTGATTCGTCGAATGTTGGAAAGTGCAGTGCTTAATTTGGCATTTTGCTGGCAAAAAGGCAAGCGGATTGTGCTGTAAAAAGCGAATGACTGATTTATTGAAGCGAAATGAGCTTTTGAAATAGGGGTAGTAAGAATATGGGGTTGGATAGTCAAAGGTTTATTCAATTGCTTCTGGGGAACAAAAGGTAGTGAGACAATCTATCCAATCAAGTACGAATACGCGCGGTAGAAGCTAGTTCGAGTGACTATTTCAAAAGCTTTAATTAATTGACCTATTTTTCTCTGTCCACCAACCGTATTCTTTTGACACAGAAAACTTGATGACGATTGATTTATAGTCAGTACCTCATGTGGATAGTGCCCAGACACTCTGTCTCTTGTGATTTTCAATGAAACGAAACTTTGTTCAACGAAGCAGACAACATGGAATTCATTTTGCTGACAGAAACTTTTCACGCGGCAATTGGTCCCAATTTATATGTATTATTTGAGATGCCTAATTGTTCACCTCACACCAAAAAACAGCTGGATCCATCACATGTTTTCAAGTCAATTGGCACGCGTGCAAACATCCAATAAACTGTCTGTGAGGCACTTTAATCCGCGGTGATTAATCAATCGTGTTTGTAGTTCAAACACGAACGAACGTGCTGAAATATATCCAATATCAACAGCACTGCACCCAGAGATGTTTCTAAAACTGACTTTCCCATGCTCGTTGCTCCGCACATCGATGGGGACGCACCAGCAGAAGTACCCCCTAAATCAACACACACTGTACTAAATACAACATTTCCACCCACTCGAGGTATATATAACCACGGTATACTATCAGAACGATCACAACACTACTAGAGTCAGATACTTCAGTACTTTTAAAATGAGCATTTTATTGATAGAACACACAATATAAAGCAAAATATAGCCCTTTGAATTTAGGTTACATGTATCGCTATTTTCCAATAGAATAGACTAAATTCAATTTGAGCAAATTTTCAGAACAGTGTAGAAAATTTTGATTAAAGGAATATCGTACAGAGATTGAGAAATTAGTTCATTGGATCGCGTCGTAGGGAGTAGATTGATGCCCTAGACACACTTACAACTTAAGCCGAGAGACGACTTAATGGAAAATGATGTAAATGAAGTTTAACCATTATGTTAAATATAATTACGTTAAGCCCGTTAAGCCGTCTCCCGGGTAATCCTCAGGTTTTCAAGGCCCTTAGGAGGAACGCTGAGGAGGATTTTCAAAAAAAACCTTCGCTGGCTAAGACACTCATCCACACAACTGTCTCGATGACTTCCGCTCTTACAGATTCCCTAACTAAATGATCTAACAATATCTATCTATTGTAATGATCTAACCACATTTTTCTAAGAATAAAAAATATCAAAAGAAAATTCGATATATTTCCGAAGATTCACAGACGAAAACAAAGGAGCACCGAGCAGATTTTCAAGTGCTCGGGCGAACATCCAAAACTTTGAATATCGCTTTCTCAAGTCTCCATTTTTACAATTTAGTCGAATTGGCGGGAAAGAAAGCAAAAGTTATTGATCGAATAAATCGAATAAGGAATTATTCTCATCAGAATTAAATTCTGTTCTTAAACATTAACATTTTAAGGACGATTGGAACACCGGTGTCCCATAAAGAAAATAATTTTTCCTGACTACCTAAAGTTATAGTTTTTTCTTAAGTTTGTACGTAATTACAAAGTAAAAGGTTGAAGGAATCTAGGATATTTTTTGCAAGTCTACGACTATTTGCTTAGTAAATTTTTAAGCTCAAAAATGACGAATTTTTAAATTCTCATATTGAAAAATGATTTTAAATATTTTTCATACTTCCAATTTTTTTAAGCAAAATCGTTTTGGTAAAAGAAACTACAATACTCAAACATAATATTTTTCATTAGAGCGAAATTTATCATTCATTGATATTGTCAGAAAAATAATTTTAATTTTTCGGTTATTTTTGTCCCTATCGTTCATAGACACAAAAAATACACCAAATCAGAATTTGTTGGATTTCCTAAGGTTAGATATAAGATCTATTACTGATTTTGTTTATCTGTTTCATTTTTATTGCTGATTTTCGGTCAGCGAAAACTGTCTCGTCGTTAAAAAAATTGTTGTAAACTTCTTTTTCTAATATTTTGTTGTGCAAAAATGTATATTTTTTATACTCTAATAAAATCTCCCGATTTCAGAATTATTTTTCATGTTTTCTGGTGTGATTCCAATGAAAAATAAACATGTTTTTTGACACTTTACTGTTCTTAATTGTTTTTATATAATCGACTTTTTTTGTATTGGTTCCTGTGACTATTGTTTGGAGCTTTCAGAATATAGCGGAAACTGGGAAAAACAGTCGAGACAGGAACCAACGCGACGAAACGTCGATAGTGCAGAAGCATTTGAGAACAGTAAAGTGCTAAAAAATGTTAATTTTTCATTGGAATAGCACAATTTTTAGTTTAATATAAAATGAAAATGTTTTTTTTAGATTTTTTCTCAGACAAGAATTACGAGCTTCATATTTCTCTCCATTACGTGCCGAGTGCTGCAACGTGATATTTTAGTGAACTATTTATTAGTCTCCCATTTTGTAATATTCTTTATCGGAAAAATTCAAATAATATTATAAAAGTACAGTGGAACCTCGATAGAATCAACCCCCGATAGAGTCAATCTCTAATTGACTCAACAACTGTATTTTTACTCTACGGACTTCCATAGAGTCAACTTGGACCCAAATTGACTCCAATAGAGTCAGCTTTTTTATTATTATTGAACTAATCATATTGTATGACTTTTTCTAAATTTAAATCAGTGCTTTGGTGCATCAATGTAAAGTTTTGAACACAAGAAAAACAATATTATGATAAAATTCGTATATTAACCGTGTAATCAATTATCGACAAAATAATTTTCTTTTCGTGATTTTAAGCGTTTTGACCGAATGAAAATTCTTGCTTGCCTTTTCTCTCTTGTCTTAAGATTTTTGATTAAACCCTATGATCCCGTTTGACTTGTTTTTTGTAATCACAAAAATAAACGATTTTGGCGGTAAAAGGGAGGGGTAGATAGAAAATGAGGGTCATAATAATAATCCTCCAGGTTGACTTATTAGGGGGTCATCTGAAGACTCCAAGTAGATATCTCTAACCATTTAGCGCCCATTTTTCAGTACAAGAAGAAAATGAGAAAAAAATGGTTTCATTGCTCTTTTTGTGAAGTATAGAGCCACAGTTATGTCATAACGAATAGAAGAACTATCAATTTCTTCTTTCTTAGAAAAAAAGTTTAAAATAAAGCATCAGAATTTTCTACAATTAAATATCTACCGGAGCTCTTCTAAAAAAAAGGAAAAAAGAAATCTTTAAGACAACATTTGCTTATTTTAACATCGTGGATGGACCTCAATATTATCACATGGATAGTAATTTTCACTTAAGATACCTACTAATAATAAAAAGTCTGCCAAAAAAATCAAGAAAAACAGATAATTTTCTTATTTAAATTAGGGGAAACTCTTTAGCTTCAAAGCTTGTTTAATAAAACTTTTACTCTCACAAAACATACAATTTCGTAAAGAGAAACACTATCATTAAATAATTTTAGTTTCATAAAAAAAAATCCACAAACATATGAAAAATTCGAAATACTTAAAAGAATTGAGTATGTAACTCCCATTACAAAAGTGCGATATACATATATACCCTGCAACTAAAATGCTCAATTCGACAAAAAGTAGGAATTCATTTCTGAGCTTTTCTAATAGTAAGATTTTTTTTGCATTTGACATAAAACAAAATTGATAGTTTAAAACAGAAAGTTAATGGAGGAGGTTGGTCTATTTTGAGTTGTGGTCCTACATTGCGTATGAATTTTTCGCATATTTCTAAAGGAAATTGGACTTTACAATTATTTTATTTAGTCGGCAATTTTATTTTATTTCATTTGACTTGTGCGTCACAAATCTCTTGAAAGCATAGTGTGGTAGCATAGGAAGTAGAAGATAAGTAACAAGCGTCCATCGTCGTCTTAATGTTGGTTACCAATATCCAGAGCAAAACGGTGGAAAAGCTCTTTCGCAGGTTGTATGGTTGTGAGGAGAAGTGGCTCACGACTTTCAAATTACGACCGTAGTAGGGGAGATCGGGGCAGAATTAGCCAGTAAATGAAATTTTTCATTGCGTATAATTTTTATTAAAATGTTTACATCGTGCTAACAAATAATTCAATAAATAGGAAGGGAAGTGTAATTTTGGAATAAAAAGTGTTTTTTTTTTAATATTCCTTCTGAGACAAGCTATAACATCCCACTGTCTAATATCATGCGTGGCTAAATCTACCCCGGTCTCCCCTAATCTTGATAAAGGAATTTACTTCTACAAGAAATCGACTGCCCGTGACTGCAATTGCCATGAAGACCTAAATTACATTACGTCAAAGCCCGGTTTCTTTTTTGAAAATATGAGGAAAAGTCGTATATCAGTGTAGCCCTATAGCTCAAAGTAGCCCCACTTTTCCCTAATTACACTTAGAATCATGTATATTTACTCAGAGCTTAGATTAAAATGTTCTGAATTAAAACTGACAAAACAAATGTAAATACGTGGAATGCGTTCAATTTATACTTCTGATTGAATGTAATATATTAAACATAAGTTGAAGTGGTCGTAATATCACTCATTTTAGGGGTTGCCACGATATTGTCCCAACTTCAAGTCAATTTATCGTTAGAAATGCTAAAATGGGCTCAATTTAAGGCATGTTTTGCTAGTGAAGTAGATGAAACTTAGGCAGTAGTGAATAGGGATAGTTATGTGAATATTGCAATTTTCCATTAGATAAAAATAATATTGTTAGTTTCCAGAAGACGTAAACATGAAAGCACTCGCCAAGATGTCAAGTATACTTATTATTAAGGAAATGATCATCATAGTCGAAATAGTTCAGAAATAAAAATATTTTTCCTAAAATTCTGAGATGTTGATTATTTTAAGTTTTATGATAATATTAATAATTTAATTTATTTTTTTACTCAGAAAATTTATTATTGATTTAATTGAAGTTATAATGAATCGTAAAAGTTGTAATTGAAAGCAAACAAGATCTGTCGACTAAAAATAGACTTTCGATACATCTTAAGTTCGTCCAAGTAATTTCAAAAGAAAACAAGGAAAAGTATTCAATTACTAATTCATGCTTTCTACAAAGTCTAGTCTCCTTCGTCATTCTTTACCATATTCGAATAACCGAACTTGATGTGTGGGAAACGCTATAGGGATTTTATAACTCTAATGGATTTATAGCCACGAAAAGCATTTGGGGAAGTTCACTCAAACTAAAACTTTCAAACTTAAAGACAAAACCATAAGAAGAAATTAACTTTTAACTCAAATTTCGGTTGAACTGAATTCAATATTTACGAAACGTCTTAAAGCAAATTTGAATCTTTTAATGCAAAGAAAAGTTTTTAAAGTTTGCATAGTGAAATCTGCAAAAATTCATCTTCACTTCATTACCAAAACTAGGTACAATGGGAAAATATTAGCAAATGCTCTCTCCAATATTCTAACGTTTTATCTGTTTCTTTTCGTAAGCAAAACATTTTAACTTACCTTTTTCAAATGGCTATAAATAACAATAAAAAATTGTTTCTCTGATATTTACTGGAAAATCTGGTTAAGTTTCTGTAACTGTAAGTTAAGAATTACGGCAGAACCTGTTGCTGTGAATAAACCAGAGGAATTGCAAATGCGAAAAATGTCTTTTCAATTCAATTCTTAGTAAATCAAACTGAAAATCTCAAAATCAACTGACTTATGATCCATGTAACAATATATGAATGATGTATGGTTCTGGTATGATTGAGTTGTCTGGACCGTGGCTCCATGAATTCCATATAGATTATATTCTCCATTTAAGCGGAAAGTCATCAATCGAATGACCTAAAATTGACTTCTTCAGTCAATTGGATATTTATTAGCAATGGTCAGTGCTTTTCAATACCAAATTCATTATCAAGAGCACATTGTATATTCTCAATTCCATCAATGAATCACTTCTCAATTAATATTCATTTTGATGGAATTCTTGTGCAAATGTTTTTTTTTTACTAACTTTTCAATTTACATTCAATGTTAAGGAGACATGATACATTCTTCATTATTCTTTGATCTGAAAATGTACTTGGATTCTATTCTCTAGTGTCAATGTACTCTATTAGTCATATTGGTGTCCAAAGAAAGATATACACTTGGTGCTAACTATTAAACGAAAAAAAAAATAAACTTTGGAAGAGACCGTGCAAAAAAGGAAAAGTTTTTCTTGTGACGGTGCTGAAGGACAGTCCATCTTCCTTATGTGATGTGTTATTTATTTCAATTATTCTTTGTGCTGGTGCTTCTAATTGGCTCGAGCACGATTCAGAAAACAGAAAAAGAACACTGCAAAAAAGCATATAAATAAGCGATAATTGATGACAGTTGGCGATAAAGTTCTCGATGATAAAAAAAGAAACAAAACAAAAAACACTTGATATTCAGTGATTTTCTTATTATTTTCCAGAATTCATTTCCAATAGTTTTCCTTATCAATTACAACTAGTCTAACTAGTAGATTCATTTATTTAAGTATATCATTCTTTATTTACAATGTTGCATTAATGCCATTAATGTCACTTTTATTTCTATAATTTTTTTTTATTTATTTAAATTTTAAGTTACAAGAGCTTTCGGTCCACAAATTAAAACATATTGGATGTTTAAATTAAATGCCTATTTCGTCTTTTGTGAGTGATGTCTTGGTAAGGTGAACAATTCGATGATGTTAGAGGGACTAAATTAAAGCATTCAAACTGCAAGATAGCTTAAAAGATTCATTCTATCTTATAAGAGAACGCACAATTATTTAAAATTTATAAACATGATTCTGTACTTCGCGTGTGAATGAGTAGTACAAAATATCAAAAATTACTTTTATTTTGTTTTTTTATTTAGTTTCAATATAAAACAAAATATATCTCTGCTCAATGTTGAAAACATTACAGTACGACTCCGATTGTGTCAACACTTTTAATCCTCATTGTACTTATATTTCTGAGTTATTAGTTGTTGAAGTTACTAGTTCACTCAGTAAAAGTAGTCTTAAGATCCTTATCAATAGAATCAATAGAATTTAAAAGTTTGACATTTATCCTGGAGGGGAATTCTGTAACGCTCTGACAATGCCATATGACAAATTGGGTTCGAATCTTAGGAGAGCTTTTTCGAAAATGCGATTCTGTAGCCGTGACATTGCCATTTCAGCTCACGTGGCATTGTCAGAAGTCACATATTTGAGATTTCTGGCAATTAAAATGACAATGAATGTTAAACAAATCAACCAAGTCGTACTGTATTTTCATAAAATCATCAAGTAAAGGTATTTCATTAAAAATTCAATGAATTGAATTTTCGAACTCATATAATATGACAGAAAAAAGTTCGAATGGCATTGTCAGGTTTCGAACTCACGCGTGACAATGCCACGAGAATTCCCCTGCTGGAGTCGTACTGTATTAATTTTGTTTAACATTTTGAGAACAAGTGATTCATTCATCATTAGTAAAATATTCTTTTATTCATATTTATGGAAGCGAAAAGGAAATAAATAGTTAAAAATTAAATTTGATAATTTAGTGAAAATCAAATTTAATTTTTTCATTTGTTATTTGTCATTGAAAGTATGAGTAGAAAATTAAGATCTTACAAATGGTTGACTGTCATTCGCCCTCAAAGGGTTAATAAATATTCTTATGAATGTAACGCCCGAAAATCTTGGGTCAATGAATTACTCATGGCCCCACAACCTATCCTTGGCTTTGTCATAGCTTTTATACTCGGTTTGGGATTAAATTACAAGTATAATGGCTTCAGTGTTAAATTTTGCACTTAAGCCTAAACTTCGGGAGAGTAAGGGCCTTGACAGACTTAAGGATTAGCCGAGAGACGGCTTAGTGTAATTTATTCGAAATAATGGTTAACTCTTTAAGGACGAGAAGGTAAAAAATTGAGGGTCAGAAAAAATCGGGTTTTCTGACTTTTTAGAGCAAAACACAACTTTGTATAACCGTAGGAAAAATTTCATTTTTGGGTCAGCGGTGACCCAATCGTCCTTAAAGGGTTAAACCGCATTTCTATTATTTTCCACTAAGCCGTCTCTTGGCTTAAGTCCTAAGTGTGTCAAGGGCCTAAGGTATATGACTCTACTTATATAGCACCCTATGTGCTATAACCTCTATACTGTTTGTATGCAATTCGTTCACCGATCTACTTCTGAAAAACCTTATCATTTAACCCCAATCAGTAATAAAATACTTTTTAAACTTCAGTAAGGTTGTCGCCTAACAGCAAACGCAATTAAGAAAATGTCAAAAAACATGTTTACAAATTAAATGAAATTGTGCGCATACCATAAGGTTGAAAACAATCAATATCTTCAGCTGAAATATTTTCGATTGTTGACTATTTCAGAACTCTCGCAGATTGAATGCTATATTCGAATACATTAAAAAACAAAGTGAAAATGGAACGTAGAAGAGAGAACCGGAAAGGGAAGTAAATGCACATTAAGTTTCTATGTATTACCATGCTTAAAATATATTTTTATTGCATTCCAAAAAAAAATGGCAGTTGTCACTCTTCCGAATGTAACGAAATGACATGAAAATGAAATATAAAATAGCAGTAAGAATGTAAAGATGTTTGACACTTTTATTTTCTCATTCTGAGAATTTTTCTTCGTTTTTCCTTCTTCATATTACTTTTTTTTTTATGTACAATTTCATGTGAAATATCATTTTGTCAAGTGATGAAAAATTCACTTGGATGTGTTTTGTTGCTTGGGATTGAGTATTATATATCTTTTTTTTTTGCTCTTTTCACCTAAAATAACTTAAATTATAATCAGTTATGACACATCATATCTCCACTTTCACTCCACCTAACTTGTCATGTAAAAATAGGGACATGGACTTTATTGCCATCAACAGGTTCTCTCTCTCTGTGGGGACTATTTTCTTGCGATTATCCTAACACTATCAGTAAATAATGCTATATTCATGTGATTTTTGTAGCAGAGACGTAAGAATTTATTAAGGGGAAAAAAATTAATACCAAAAAGAATTTGAAGATAATGCAATGGCTTGCATAATGAAAATTTTAATGGGGCACGCGTACACTTTATTCCAATTATACGAAAATAAATTGGGATTCTGTGCACTTCTTAGGTTGGTCCAGAGTCAATCGTAGCCATTTGCCGTGACACGATGGAGCTGCAAGGGCGCTCCATCGTGTATTGCGACCTGGCATACCCTCACCTCGACATCGGAATTTGCCCTGTTTTGGCTTTTGATCCTCATCCAGCACCGAGTTGCTTGATTCTGTCGGAAGTACTGTGTCCCTCTGCAGAGCCTCTAGATCACATCGGACTACAACACGGTCCCCCTCCAGAAGCTTGTCATACGGTGGTAACTTGTGACAGGCCTTTGATGCTTTCAGAACTTCAAATTCGACACAATACCTGAAGAAGAGAGGTAAATGGGGAAAAATTTGCCGGAATTTTATTAATTATTGAGATCATTTATCCAGCCACCCTTTTAGCATACTCTAATTACACATTTCTCTTGCATACGCTAATTGAATTAAATCCCCATCTCGCCCTGCTCCTGCCACCTTAATGGATCGTCACTTAAATTAGCATTTAAATTTAAACCTTTCACGGAACATTTTATCATTAAATTTTATTCTTGCAACTGAATTTGTTAAACTCATCGAAATTGGAACTTTTAAGAATCAATGAATAACGAAAATATTTCAAATGTTTATGAACAGGGGTGGCAATGCGTCCCAGGCTTAGCGAAATACTCGAACTCGTGACTTAGATGCTATACCGCAAAAGTACTTTCGAATCATTTACCGTTTACCGGTACTCAACTGATTTGAATCGATTCATAAATCACTTCATATATTCCACAAAATAGTTTTACAAATTTTAAGGTAAATTTGTAAAACTATTTTGTAAACTAACTATAAACCTTAATTTTTCAAAACACTTTTGAGTACTTTCGCATCATTTACCTTTTACCGGTAATTAACCGATTACCGGTAAGATTCCACAAAATAGTTTGAAGAGTAATAAAAATTATATTCGAACAAAAATTACTTATCGGTAAACAACCGGTTCATTACCGGTTTACAACCGATTTGAACCGAATTATAAATCACTCGAAATATTTCCCAAAATACACCTCAGGAGTAATTTAATTGAATTTCGTATAAAAATTAGTTATCGGTTATGAACCGGATCAAAACCGATTGGAACCGGTTCTGTTTTATAAGAAATTCCAGTACCTTTCCAACGACCCCAAACATGACTCCATTCGCTTGAGAAATGCGCTTTCTAGAGCCTTTTTAACTTTTGACCTTGAAAAACCGTTATTAGGAATGATTCAACGGGATTTTCGTATATGGACGAAATGTTCGCCTGGGTAATTTCTAAAACATATCCAAAAATGAAAAAAATCGCACGGCGCGTTTTCGAGCAATCCCAAAAAACATGGTTTTGGAGAGGATAAACGCAGATACGCCAAGAGTCCATGCAACCGATGATGCTCCCTTACATTTAACAAGCTTTGGATTAAAGAAATTGTTTCTAAATTTTTTATGACACATATTGCTATCATATGAATTATTGTTAATATCCAATGAAGTAAAACATGTTGAAGTGTTTGAATACATATTTCAAATATGATAACTCTAAAATTAATAAATTTAGGTAAGACCTAAAAATGTCTTGATTAAGTTATTCAATTTTAACAAAGAATTACTAAAGCAAATATCCAAAAAATCCTTTAAAAAAATCTAAAATAGAAATTCGAGAGTCACTTCATCCTGAGAAATTAAAAAATCCAGAGAAATTAATTACAAAGAGTTTCACGAAAAGAAATCGTGAAGCGATATTATCTCTAGATAAGTTCCTTAAAGTCCATAGTACCTTTTTGAACCCTTTAATTTCCTTTGGGTCTTGGAGTTGGAGGAAAATTCATCGAAAAGGGTGTTAATGTGGGAAAATGGAACAGTGTCTTAATTACTTAATTTTTCCCAATTCCATTTCGGAACCGATTCAATTCAATTATAAAATTTCCACGTTGTTCGACGACATCTTTTCACTTTTCTATTTCACTCACAGAAGGAAAGGAAGGAAAGCTGTATCTTTGGGCGAAAACCAGACAGGGTATGAGGTAAAAATTAATTTTTGCTGTTCATTCACTTTCAATTCAATGAAACCGATACTTCAATACTCACTACATAAAATTGGATACTGAACAGACTCTAAAGACTATACATTCTTGGTAAATGATCTGTGAGAATTAGATGGGAATTAAGTACTAAAATTCAGAGAAAATTAAGGTATTCCATTACACAATTTGTAGCATTAACGAAGATATTAGAAATATATTGATTCTGATACTTTGGTAAGTCGTTATGTCAAGATGAAGCACCTCAACAGATGTCAAAGAAAAAACAATGTTGAGGGCGGTTGGAGAAGTAATGAATATCAACTTTGACTTTTAATCTGATGTACAGTATTGACAATACATTCAATAAAATTAATTGCCATAATTCTCAAAGTTCAAAGGTCTTTTAACAGAAGAGTGACACAAATTATTGAAATAATTGAAATAACAATTTTCAAATACGTTTTATGAAAATTAGTAATTTTTTTAGCATTTTGATAATTCTCTATTTTAAAATGTAAAAATATTATTAACCTGATAAATGAAAGAAAACAATACTAAAGCAATCTAACAATCTTTCAATTATTAAGTGAGTTTAAGTGTTTCAAACATCATTTACTTAGAAATCCAAGAAACCAAATAGTGGTAAAATTTTGGTTTCGAATTCTCTTTGAATTAAATCGTTATATTTTAAAGTTTTAGAGATTTTTAATGTACCGTAGATGAGGGTGACTTTACATCACTGCTTTTTGTAAACTTTTCTTTAATTCTAACACAGAGAGAGGGTCTTTAGACCATATGAAACTACCATTATCCTCAAGTTCTAGAACTAAAGAAAATCTTACAAAAAGCACGGTTGCAAAGTCACATTCGTAATGCAAAATCTTCGCATCTATGGTAGTAAATTAACCGGTATTCCACATGATTTCATCTTATCAGAAACTTCCCCATATGAAATTACCCCTAAATGGAGGACTTTAAGGAATGGAACCCTTTAAGATCGATAGGATCAAATAAATATCCCATTCCATAATTATTCATTTAGCAAGTTTATGAACTTACTGTAAGCAGAATTGTGAATATGTTTTTCCGTCATCGTTTCTAATAATAACGCAGAAATTATATTTTGCTTACGATAATTTTTGTAATAGGTTTATGGGGTAGCGCTTTTAAGAGACTTTTCGTCTCTCGTCGGGACCCGGTGAAAATCCCGAAAGCCAAAATCCCGAAAGCCAAAATCCCGAACGCCAAAATCCCGAAAAGGCCAAAATCCCGAATTCTTAAAAGTGTCACAGCTACTTCCGCGACTGCACCCGCGCTTGTTGGAGGCAAAGGGAAATCTTCTGTGTCTTGGGAAATTATTCTATACATTTTCCTCCATATAGATTAATCCTTTTCACGATTTTTAAAATTCGGGATTTTGGCTCTCGGGATTTTGGCTTTCGGGATTTTGGCTTTCGGGATTTTGGCTTTCGGGATTTTGGCTTTCGGGATTTTGGCTTTCGGGATTTTGGCTGCCACCGAAACTTAATAATGAGTATACAGATGAACAAAAAGTCGTTTTATTTCAAACAGTTTGATGCACGAATTTTTCTCTAATTCGAGTGAAATTTCGGTCCCAATTGCCTGAATTTGAGAGAGTCTACTGTAACTCGTAAGAACCCGTATGAACAAGTATAAGTATGGGATTCTAATCTACATTAAAAGCCTTTTCAATAACGTTACTGTTACCCCGCAAGGAAAGATCATGGGTCCAGAACAAAAAAAGAGCAGAAAAACAGCACAACATTTATTATTTTGATATTTCTAAAACTGTGTTAACAACTTTTTGGTAATTCTATGGATCAAGAGCAATTGTACGTAGATTTATGGTACACTGAACACTGCCAAAGTTGACACAAAGAAGAGAAAAATCAATTCAAATTATTTTTAAAGTAATTATGGCCCGTTTCTGCTTAACTAATTTATAAATTAAGAAAATATCACACAATTGTGTAAACACAGAATAATAATGACTATGCTCCCATCCATTTCCTATAATGTGTTGGGATAAAATTGAGCGCCTAAATTGTAAGGGGCATCCCGGCGGAGACAGTAAGACGCTGAGCGTACACATTCATAAATCAAAACCGGCATTACATGAAAAATGGCTCAATTAATTAAATTGACAAAAGTGTTGTTTGCTTTCATGGCACTTCTGGCAAATAAAAGTTTTATCCAGAGAGGCTGATGGGGGAGAGGCTTTGAAAGGAACTCATTCACACAATAGGGTTGGGGAGTGAAATTGTTTGGTGTTAATTAATGGTAAGTAGAAGAAATACATGAAATATACTCACTCATTTCCGCGGTTGTGTTTGAATGAGTCCCGATAGCGAAGTCTCAGGTTCCGTCGTATGTCACTGGTGTCGTTCTCATGGCGGCTCTTGGACAAAGATGCTGGTAGGAGGAGGGCCATCTCTGTAATTCACAAGACAACATAGCACAGCCCAAGATGAATAATTTGCTCAATTAGTGCAAGACGTGGGAAGAATCATGGCAAATCACCTCGCATTACTCTTCGGTCCTGATGGTGTTGACACTTGAATCCTTGGCATCCACGCTTCTGCACCAACGATGGGCAGTGTTTGCCACCATTCTGTGCCGGCCGCACCACAGTTCGGTTGCGGGACATCATACCCGTGCCACACGTAGCATCACATTCACTCCAGGAACCCCATTCGCTGACCAAGCAGTCCAAAACTGTAAGAAATTCAAAAGCCCCCCCCAGAAATTAATCGCCATATATTTCATTCTACATCTCATGGGGAATTTCACAAATATTTTATGGTTTGTTTGCACCACCACTGAAACTCCTCAAGGGATCCCTACTCATCAAATTGGGTCTTTGGGGGTCTTGGGACGATGGTAAAATTGCTAGAATTTTTCATGTCTCCGTCGTCTTTTAACTTATTAAAGGTATCTTTTAATCCCACAGATGCCACACAGACAAGAAAAAAAAACCACCCGAGGACTACATCATAAGGGGCGAAAGGTTGATGACTTTGCAGAATTCATGACTATATTGTTGTGTCTTTCTTGTGTCTCTTGGATCAGATAAAATTGTGCTACATTTTAAGAAAAATCATGGATATTAATATTAGGATGAAGCGTTTCGCTTAAAGTCCTTTACTTCGTATGGTAAAAAATCTCTATAACTTTGTATGATGATAAGGGGGTTGCAATGCAAGTATAAAATTTACTTCTTGATTACTTCTCATACTACATTTATGTAAAATAACATTATGAGACAGGGATAATAAATATTTTTTTTTGTAACAAGAAATTAGGACTCACACGAAAAACTACAATAACAAGATATAACGTATAACACACTTTAACTGTTTTATCACACTTGCATATTAAAATTTTAATATGATTCACATTAATTGTCGCTGGTGAGAGTTCAAATGTGTAAATTGTGTGTTTGAATCATTTTATATTCAAAATTTGATCTATTTGTTGATAAAAAGGTAGACTTGGCCCGCAAAATTTGATATAGATTGATTTATAGTATTAATGCGAAAAATTAATGCGATTTTCTCTTTAATTTTTTAATGTGAAAAATATTTATGCTTTAGGTAAATTTAAACATATTTTTCCAGGCCAAGTCCACTTCTTTATCAATAAGTAGAAAAACCCCAAATATTAAGTGACTCAAAGACACAAATAACATATTTGGACGCTCACAAGCGACAATTAATGTGAATCACATTAAAATTTTAATGTGCAAGTATGATAACGCCGTAAGAGCCATTTAATGCAGGATTTGATACGAAATTTTCATTTCGAAAAAGATCCCTTTATTCTTCCTGCACAAGAAGCAATTTTTTCTTAATATAGTCATATAGAATTCCCTAAGTAAGGCATTATAGAACCAAAAAACTTTTTATTTGCTTATAATGCTCTTGGTTCTATCACTGAGATTACTATAAGTAAAGTGGCGCACTCTTAAGGATCTTAAAAGCTTTTATACGAATTTCAACAGAAAATTCTCACTTTAAGTCTTTTAAAAGTGCACTAAAAGACTTGTCTAATACTTTGTTCTAAAGGGCAGCTGTTTTGCTTCTAGGGTATTCATAGCTGGAGTTTGATTCTTCAATAGTGCCTTGGATGTAAGGTAAGTGATGTATAAAATGTTAATAGGTTTTGGTTCGGTTTTTTTCGTTTTCGAAACAGATCTTCGAATTTTAAAGCCCCAGCTGGGAAGGAATCGGTTAAGTTTTATCTCGGGTTATTTGTCTTCTAACTTTTCGACGTATAAAATCTAATTTTGTAAGCCCTAATGGGGTCACTTATATAAAATTACAATCTTAGATAGAATATGGGGAACTGAAGGTGCCACCCATCTTTCAACTTCCTGGGAGTGAACTGTCCACGGCGACTGATGCTCACTCACTGAAGTACTGATGTTAGTCGCCATAAGCAACAAGAGCACCATGTAACAATCTACAGCACCCGCCTAGGGATGGTATGTTGGGTATGTCATAGGAATGGATGATTAGAATTGGTGGGTTTGGCCGTCGACTGGGTTGGCAACTGTCGAATAGGCCATACGCTCTACAATGTGAATAGCTTTGTGTTCGAAAATATTCAAAATCTGTTTTCATTTGCAGAGACGTTAGATTGTCCAGCGTTTTGGTTTCTTTTAACGATCATGCTAGGTAGGAAGAGTTCAGTAATAGATAAAGTTCCATATTTTCTTAAAATTTCATCATCAAGCATATTAAATTATTTCATCAGTTTTTTTTTTAAATTTATTTTTCTAATATTGATATTGTTTTTCCGAAAGCTCTAAGTTATTTTTTAATAAGAAAAAATTATTTCGACTTATCGTTTTTACCGAGATATGCTTTACAGAAATAGTAACAAAGGATATTTTATCAGAAAAGTGAACCACTAATAAGACAAATTTTAAAACACTAAATTGTGCATTTCGAAATATCATCGTTTAAATAAGTGCTGCAAAATAGCACTTTATTTAAGCGAAGTAAAAAAGAAAAATTTGTTTTCTTTCTGCCTTTGTAAAGTGATATAATTTGGAATTAGTGTTACAAGTTGGACAATTTGCCGGTACAAGTTGGACATGGCTAAATACAGTACAAAATTTGTTTTTAATCACAAGGAACCAAATTATAAAACTAAAGAATTAAAAATATACAAATAAAAATGAAGTATTAAATTTATCAAGCCAAAAAGCCCTGTTCAAATTGTACCATTGTCCAAATTGTACCACTGTCCAACTTGTACCACTTTACCCTATATAGAATTTCTGGAAACTAATATTAATTTCAAAAATCTAAATAAATTACTTTTATGCTCATAATTTGAGTGATGTATTGGCTTATCGTATCAGAGCAATTTTGTGAAATTGACTTCTAACTATATAGGATTAAATAGTCTAATTATTCAAATTATGCATGTAGATTGCCCAATGACTTGAAATAACGTTAGTACATTAACAATTCTGTGTGCAGAGTGAAACAGGAAACTCTAGTGGATGTTTAGCATAATTTGCCAGTGAATTTTGGCAACTGAAATTCCTTAGTTCTCTACTAAATTTCTCAGTTCATTGGTTAGTAGTTTTCATAGCAAAGTAAAAACGTGATTTTTTTTCCTTTAGATTTATTTCACCACCAAGATTTTCACCTGGATATAGATTGTACGTGTAAAATGTTGAATCACTCTACTACAATCAATCTGTGCCATCTCATGAAGAATGACGAAGCATGTTAAATTCACATTTTCCGTTTTCCAACTCATGAAACGATTCCAAATCAATTTCCTATAGCAAAAGGTTGAATACTGAAAATGTGCATTTGACTGGGGCATTTTCCAATTTTTCTCACTAGTAAAATATCAAGTGTAACGGATTTATTAACTTGAATGCAATTTGATGCTGTGTATACATAGATTTTTGAAAAACAGCGATTTGTTAAAATAGATCACATAAAACACAATTGCATGAAAATTCTAAATCCCTCTGGAAACTGAGGCTGAGCCATTAAATCACAGAGGATGCCTCAATTAATTACCCATCAGCGCTATCAAATGTAGACAACATGTAATTTATCAGTACTTTCAGCTAAATCCCATCCCACAACTTATGGGGAATTTATGCATATGAAAATCACCTTTAATCCCAGAGATACGATTTGAATTACAAATTTATCCATCGTTTCCCTTTTTTTCTTAATTCTTTGTGTCTTTTTATTCTCTTGTCACTCCTCCCGATCCCTGGAGCATCTGCTACAAATTTTCCATACGTCTCATCTCTCTCATTTGGCGCATGACTCTATTAATTTAATCAAATAGCACTATAGTGAGAACATCACCACTGTTCGACCAATCCATCTATACATGGCATACAGTAAAGAAATTGTAACAAATTCTGACATTAGTCGACTAGATATGCTAAAAAATAAACAATGAACTAGCAAATGGACTAAAACCAGTAATGAATTTGTAAGATTCTTGAATTCCTGAGAAAGATGTATCGATTTGTGTAAAATGCTTCAATTGAATCAATGAATGCAGACGGTTTCTTCGTGTTTTCAGGAGACGCATCTCCCAGAAATTGATCAAAGTCCTTCACATTTAAGATATTTTGAAATACGAGAAGTCTTCGTAACTGCAGATGACGAAAGTTTTGTCCGTTGTATTTTTCCCTATGTTTCATAAATAGGTTTGACCCAAGGTCCTCATCAGGGATTATGAGATATCGGACCAGCTGATAAAGTTATTATTCGTATTAGTAAGTATTTCAAGATAATCATATTTGCATTATTGTATCCCGTAGTGGGATAATCTGGATAATCTGCTAAAAGTCCGTGTTGGCTCCGTTCAGTAATAACCTTTCGAAGAGCCAAAGGTACTCCAAAGCCTAGCCAAACCTATTCGAAAATCTATCGGAAGCCTAAAGTGCAAGTTCACTTACTCGTCGCTTTAGTGCTGATTGTTCTACCATTTCGAATTTCGATATTCTTGACAGTTCAATCGTCAATAATATCAATAACATCGGTTTAAACGTTCGAACATCCAACGGGTTTTAGGTCTCTCTGATACACCTTCGAATCGTTAAAGCAAAACCTTAACCGGAGAGAGCTCTCAAATCGGGAAGGTTATTCCTGAACGAGAGGATTCTAGATCGCCCAGGATCAGCTCTCCGTAATGCGGATGTTTGTTCCGAGTTCCGTATGTAGCGATACCATCCAAAAAAAACTTTCCATTATTTCCTCTTCCCATTTACGAGTAGATAAGGCTCATATATCTCCATATCCTTCTCTATCCTTTCTGTATCGAGTAGCTGTGCTACTGTGGAAACTGATTCCCACAGGTGGGTTGCCTCTGTGAGACCAGTCAAAGGGTAACTGATCGTTGCGGAGATCGGTGGTATTCCACAGAAGTTCCGGCCCTTCCCAAAATTTACTTCGCTTCCGCCACACCTGATTCTAGAGTCCTTATAAATATAAGGGCAGAATCACATTGACAATAAAATTCTCGTCGTAGCCTCACTGTATTTCGTTAATTTACGCATTTTCATTGCAATTCTTATGCAAATTTTCCATTACCGTATTACCTTATCTCATACTCGGTGACATTAGGTGAAATTAATATAAGAAAATTGAGGAAATAAAACGAAAATTCGATAAACGGTGAGCAAAAAAACTGTTAGAGAAATGATTCGTACATTTTTTTTGCTCACCGTTTGTCGCATTTTCAATTTTTTATTTCTTCAATTTTCTTATATTATTTTCACCTAGTGCCACCGAGTATGTGGTAAGGTAATACGGTAATCAAGAATTTACGTAAGAATTGCAATGAAAATGCGTACATTAACGAAATACGGTGAGCATTTTACTGTCAATGTGATTCTGCCCTAAGCCGATATACTTAATTTTTAGCTATTTTACTATGAGGATTACTTAAAAAATCACTCACTGAGAAAAAACGGGGATGCGAGTAACTTTTTTTCCTCATAACTTTAACACTTTTTAGGTGTAAAAATATATCAACATTTTTTAATGTTAATTTTACACCTTTTTAAGGGTAAAATTAACATGAAAAAGGGTAACTTTGACCCCTAATACACCTAAAAAATATAATATTTACACCGATTTCGGATCAATACTGCACGGTAAAATAAACATTTGCGGAATGTTATTTAAACTTTTTCGGATTTCTCTCAGTCAGTGTTCAGTTCCTTACACCGGGTAAAATTGGAACTCTAACTTACATCAAGCCAAAGCCAAGGATCTGTCGCGCCTAAAAGCCTACGCTTTTACCAATTGTATCACAAATTCTCCAATAAAATATATTACCATGAGATTCATTAAAGCACGTATGAAAAGTATTCCAAAAAGCATCCCATGTATTAAGAAACACTCAAATTTGTAACTTAGATAATAATAATTGCTGACGGCTGACAGTATCACAGAGGAACTGGGTTTTCCTGCAGTTGGGATTTTTAGACATGCATTATTATATACTCCTGTGCAGGGATATGATTGTTACTCCCATGTTCCGTGGAATTACATGCAGTGTGCTACACTGGATGTAATTTGAAGAACACATTTAACGCCAGAAAATCATGATGACTTAAAAAAGATTGGAACTCGAGACACTTCCCATCTCAGGTTCAGACGCTTCAGAACTTCAAAATCAGCCTATTAGGAGGTCTCTTAATCCTTTGCCAGGAAGGTGTTTGGAGTCGATTCCGCTGCATTCCCAGATTGCTTACTCAATTGAATTATTAATTCGAATACAGGGTCGAAGGAACACCTCTTCCAAAGAGAACCCCTATTCACAGTTTTGACAAAATGTTAAAATTTATTTAATATAAAAAAGATAGTATGACGTTATTCCCGTAGTCTACCTCTGTCCTATAAAGAGCGAGATGTTAAAATTTCATAATCATAAATGGTACTGAAAATGGCAAGTTCTTAAAGTGTAGGTAGATAGGTGTGCTTTTCACTCTATTTCTTATTTACTTATCGCCTTTACACAGAATTTATGAAGAAATTTATGTCCATATTGAAGAAATTTTTTTTGGCAAGCGTAATGGTGTTTACACACTAGAAGCAATTTTCGTCAAAAATGGCATTTTTTTAAAAAAAATTCTGACGTTTCTATCTACAAGGACACGGGAGATTTTCTTTAAAAAGCCATTTTTTAAAGAAATTTCTACTCGTATGTAGAGGCCATAAGGAATTTGCATCAATATGGACATAAATTTCTCTATTATGTAGAGACCATTAGGGAAAATGTCATTAAAAAAAAAGTTATGACCCGTAAAGCTTCCTATCCTTCCTTATTGAAAAACTATACGAGTAAATGTACGTTACTCTCTCTGCAACAATAAATTTCAATTTGACATGTAGCCAAATTTCTTCTTGCAAAATAATGTCCATATTGCTGTTTATTACAAACAAAAAGAAATATTTTCTGTCAAATTACCAATATTATGTCACAATTAATTCCATCATAAAACAAACTGTCAAAACCAAATTATTTTCAAATTTATGTTTCCCTAAAATACTCCACTAAATGGGTGAGTATTCTTAGGAAGAAATTTGCGGAAGTAATGTCTGGTTCTTTGCCAATGTCTGATGCCCTAAGCAATTCATTGCTTATTTATAAATGCAAATTTATTCTCAGGATGAAGTCTATGCGGCCTCCGTAATACATCATGCGCCTAAATATATCATGCGATCGAATGTATCTAAATGTGTTTTATAAATTGATAGAAGAAATGAGATGTTGAACGACAGAAATTGATTAAACAATTGCAATCATATTTTAGGATATATTCGGCATATTACATTTTAACATCCTTGTACATAAAATTGCTTTGAACCACACCACATCAATGCATCTCAGTGGTAAATTGTCAATGGAGGAGTGAAAATTGCATGGTTTGTCGTATTGAACAAAATCCATCTCAATTATTTAATTATGACCCCACTTATTGGATATTTTATGGTCACTGTGCAACTATATTATATTATTATTAATTAATTTGCGAAATTGTATGTATTGAGTTGTTAGAAAATTTAGTTAATTTTGCCGTTAATTTAGACTCACTCATATCATTAAATGAAATCGTCATATTTAAAGTAAAAATGATTATATTTGAAGAGCTGTAGAATAGTCGTGTTTATCTAATTTTCAGCAAAATAAACTTACAGCAGAACATATTAAATGCCCAAGTTTGTTGTTTTTTTGAAGGCTTATTTAATTTTAATCAATTTGTAATTACTCAAAGTTCAGGGAAAATAAACAGATTGTTGAAAGCATTTAAATAGACTTTTCTAGTGAATTTTATAATCACAAGTTGAAGGTGAATCTAAACCACCTTGTCTTAAGTGAGATTCTTTTAATTAACAAACTTAAAATTCGTAAGCATTCGATTCGGGAATACACTTTGGAGACATAAATACTGGAAAATCCAAGTAAATTTATCAACAAATCCGATTATCTTATTAAACACAATTATCAGTAACGTAAAGTAAAGTAAACGATAAAATGGTTTATTGACCAAATATAGAGCAGAACACCCTCTACAATTATGCGAAATTTATCCACGTCCAAATCAGTTTCCAGAAAAAAATACTTTGAGATTAGTTTCAGAAGAATTTCGGTTCGACAGAATGTAGCAGGAAATAGACGGAGACACTGAACCTTTCTTGATTTTCACAATTTTATTCTCTACGACGTTTCGAGGATGGATGTCCTCTTCATCAGGTATCGAATATGGCAGGGAAAATCACGTACAGGTGGGAGTTGTTACACTGCACTTGAACTTTGATCACAAATTGATCTGTGATGTTCACCATTCGACTGACCGACACAGAATGACACAGAATTCTGTGTCGGTCAGTCGAATGGTGAACATCACAGATCAATTTGTGATCAAAGTTCAAGTGCAGTGTAACAACTCCCACCTGTACGTGATTTTCCCTGCCATATTCGATACCTGATGAAGAGGACATCCATCCTCGAAACGTCGTAGAGAATAAAATTGTGAAAATCAAGAAAGGTTCAGTGTCTCCGTCTATTTCCTGCTTTGAGATTAGTATAATTTTTATAAAGAGGCATCGAAATTGTAAATATGGCGAGCTTTAAATAATTTAAACTTTTATAGTAATTTTGTGATAACTTTTATTTCCAGTATCGTTGCCTAGGTGACTGATTTCGAACTTCGAACGGGAATTAAAGCTCATCCGAAAGGATCAAATCTACCCATAGACAAATTTTAATCTTAAATCTCTAATTATATTGCTATTTCAATGAAAAATCAACATGTCTTTTTTAATTTTTCTCAACTGCTTCTGAATTATCGACTTTTCTTTTTATTAGTTCCTGTCTCGACTATTTTTCCTCCACAGAAGAAAAGAATTCATAAAATTGTTCGTAAATGTTTGCGAATTCCTTTTTTAGCCTTACGAAATGCTCGTAAATCGTATAATTACAAACAAGTTCGTAAACGTTTGTATTTTTCCACAAACATTATTATACGAAAATTATACGATCATACAGAAAAATGTTCATAAGATTTTGTCATTTGTTCGTAAAGTTTTTCAAGTACAAACTTTTACAAACTTGTTTCTGGATTCTACGATTTACGAGCATTTCGTAAGTCCTCAATAGGCATTCACAAATATTTAGGGTGAAAGGAATCAGGGTGTTGTGAGAATTACTTTGACGAAGACTGAGACTAATCAGAGGACGTTAAGTTTTGGAAATATTGCGGTATACTTAAGATTAATATGAATTTCACCACTTCGTTAAGACTATACTAAAGAGAGGTAATTCCAATCCTTTTTATAGAGTGCGACTTTAACACTTGTTTTTGGACTGATGAAATATTTTTCCCCATTCCAAATCAATAGAATTATTCTTTGTTTCGTTTAGAATCATGATAGAAAAAGAATTTTAGCAATAATATTGAAGAAAATTAATAAAATTACGATAATATTAATATATGCGCAAGAACGTTACGATAGCGACGCCAACAGCAAAATTTTCTCGGGAATGAAATTTTTAGTACACAACCCAGCTGATACGAGTTTATTTCACACACTTATTGAACCGATAAAAAAAATACAATTTTTGGTTTTTCTTAAAGTAGAATAGTTATATTATGTTACTGCAGTGATTAATTATGGAAATAAAAATATAAATTATATTTTAAGTGGATTTATCGGAGTTAAATCGGTCGCGGCATCCGAGTTTTGCAATCTATAACATGCGTTTTCCGTTGAGTTTTAAATTCAATATCGAGAGCGTTGGAAACAGTGCGAAGTTGGCGGAGAATTGTCCGGATCTTCGTTCAATTTTGTGTTGTGTTGTTTATGTGTGTGTGTGTTTTTCGTCTCACCGCCCAAGCGGTATAAAATTTGCATAATTGGGTGGTGGGATCAGTTTGGGTCAGGAATTAGAGTGGAGAGGAGTTTTCTGAAGTGAGTTTCTCCCCCAGGAAGAGAAAATAGAAGTGAGTGGAGTAAGAGGCAGGGCGGTAAAGTGAAGTGGTGAGGCAATTCCCGGCGGAAGTGGAAGCATCTTTTCCCAACGAATCAACAACTCTGTGAGGCTTTTCGGCACCATCGGACTTCGGGGCTTCTCAGGGCAACGGATTCTGGGAGATTGTACCGCTCCCACGTGTGGAAAACGTGGCTATTGGTGAGAACCAAGTTGCGCTGATCTTGCGTGGCTATTGGCACAGAATTGGAGCTACCACTGAGACACTGGGATAGTCTACACTGGCTGATTTCTGTGGATAAAGCACCGGGAGCCTGTCGTTTCGAGACTCAACTCTTCCGGATGATTACCGGGAATCTTTTCAAATGAGGTTCGGCCCATCAGGGATAGCTTCAGGAGTCTTTCCACCTTGTACTCCGTTGGTCAAGGAAATTAGAGCGCCCCACGACTCTGAAGGAGTAGAAGACATCACTGGGACACCGTGGAGAAACCTTAAGTACCCTCTTTAATTGTTCAATGTGAAAAACCGGTATTTAAGAAAATAGATATCAATTATATGGGCCTTTTAACGTAAATTAAAGTTTTCTTATTGTCTTCAATAAATGGGCTTCTTACTCGAAATTTCCACTTAAATATTGGAGTTTTTCTTACTTGACTTGAGAGAAAAGTGAAGAGCGGGGTTTTGGTGGGAGAAATTCTGCAGCTATGGAGAAAATAGGGAGAAACGGGGTGGAAAAAGGAATATTTGAGACTTCAGAACTTAAGGTAAAAAAGTAAATTTCACCGGACTCAGTAAAACCATTATTATAAATCATCGGAGTTACATGGCTTTAGTATATGATTTAAAAAATATTATTTTTGCAAATGAGTTCTTGCTTTTTTTGCATATATTTATTTCTTTTCTATTTTATTACACAATTCATAGAATGTCTTTTCTTTTTCATCAATGTATCCATTTGCGTTATCAAAATATAAATAGAACGTAGTATATAGCAACATTTGGCCGTGTCAACAAATTCTATCATTTCTTTTTGTTGAATTGAAGCAATGAAATTGCCTTCGTTTCAGAGCCAAATGACATCCTCTCACTCGCTCAAAAGATATTGAAGGCTTTTGGTATAAAGTGGGATGTTGGTTCTAAAAGCATTTGGGGTTGGTTGAATTACATTTTGGAGTATGGCTATATACTTAAAGTTTCCATATCAAAGTCATTAATTTGCGGTTGAACTTTGATGTTTGATATATTTGAAACATAAGCTTCTTTTCACCATCAACGATTTTATGTAAATTTTCTTTCTATCGCTATAATTTCGCATCCCATCTTCCTTTGAGCGCTAATGGGAAGTTTATGCTGCGGAGGGTGTGAGGCTGATATTATAGAGAAAGAAGTTTTGTATGATCTAAAGAAAGAATGAATTCTGGATGAGAAAAAAAGCAGATGTATGTGGATTAAGCTTTTGAGACGTGATTCTGGATGATGCGCTTTAATGTCATATTAATAGACGAATATGATGTAGAATGTAAGTGACCTACCCGAAGGATCTCATTAAATCATCTCCAAAGCGCGTCTGCAGAGGATCTACCGTGATTAATTTAATACATGAACCATGTACAATTTGACTTGACATTTTCCACCCGAAAAGGTGTCTCTGAGAGCGTGTATAATTTAGATGAATGCTGACGTTAATTGAAATCCTTATTATGTATGCTACACACAAGTTTCCCGTACCGAAAACATCTTCATAGCTCACACAAAAGCCACATCAGCACTCTCTTGTCCGCTGGCAAAAGACGAGGAAGAACAACACAAAGAGACTCAACGAGATTTGTCCACCACTGCCGGAATAATAATTTGCAATCTAACGAAACAGGAAAGAAACATCAACCTCTTTTTTTTTTCAGCGACAACTCCCGGTGAGCCACTACTTGAAGCTGCGGGCCACAAAAAAGCCCATCTACGTGTTTCCCAGAGATCAAAAAGATCTTTAAGCCGTGATTCAAGCATTAAGTCTTATGTCTCTAATTTGCAATTTTCCGCTGCGGCTGGAAGACAAATGACTGAGTGAGGGATATTCTTAAATTTGTGTCGGATGAACCTTTAGAAATCCCAGCGAAATCTTCTATTCAAAACTTCTCCACTTTTCAAATTTATTGTTCCATATTCTCGACAAATGGGATTTTAATTTGAATCAAATAAAAATACAAAGAATATCAACTAAAATATATAATACAATATAACTGAAAATGTTTTTTTTAGAGCATTTCTAAAGTATTAAATTCTTTTATGTTGAAGCTGCGATATTCGCTGTGATAATCAGGTTGGACTTTAAACGACACCGTAGAATTTTTTTAAAGAGTAAATATAAATGCAAAAATATTTGTGATCAGTTAAATATTCTGTTTTGGTCGGTGATAAACGTAAAATTGGTCTGAACACTGCGATTTTTAATTAAACAGAGAAATCTGAAAAAGTTAAAATAACGTTCCGGACATGTTAATTTTACCCTGCAGTATTGATTCAAAATAGGTGTAAATATTACCCTTTTTAGGTGTATTGGGGGTTAAAGTTACCCTTTTTCATGTTAATTTTATCCTTATAAAGGTGTAAAATTAACATTAAAAATTGTTGATATATTTTTACACCTAAAAAGTGTTAAAGTTATTAGGAAAAAAAGTTAATCGCACCCTCTTTTTTTCTCAATGTAGATATAAGACTTTAGAGGACGAAACCTGTATTAATTCATACACTGGTAAAAATGAAAGGACTACCAAGGATCCTTGAAAGTCTCCCTGTTTTGACTCTTATTCAACTCTGGAATAAACGAATAAAAAAAATTGAAGTCATCTTTGGTGTTCGCTCAGATGAGAGAAATATGATATGAATAATAAGTTTACGATAAAACATAAATTAAAATTTATTAAATTTCATAAGACATTATTGATCCTTTCAAATGATCAAATGTGATCCAATTTGATCCTTTTATTTTTACAAAGTGTAGATACTAGCGATGCTTGTCCGTCCAGTCCACTGAAGGAATGTATGTCATAGTCCAAGTAGTTCAGAAATAAAAAAACTCTTTGGTGCTACTCTGCCTTAGAACGTTCATGCCCTCGAATAATTCGAATTTCTTTTATTTTTCCTAAGAGATTTACACAAAATTATCACACTATTATCAATAATAATATGCTAACTAATATGTAGTATAAATGTGTAAGTCTCTTAGGAAAAATAAATGAAAATTCACATTATTCGAAGGCATGAACATTCGAAGAGAGAGAGTACTTTCCCCTACCCAAGTTTCCTCTAAGCACATATACAAAGGTTTAAAAGGTAAGAGTTATGGACTTACGAGGTCCCGATTAAAATCCCATCTTCAAAGTTAGTTGAGAACGCTTCTATTTTCTTTTTAAATAAAGAATAAATTGATAAATTGATACTGTACATTGTAGATATTTTTGAAGTGTGAATAAATAAAAAAAAAATAAATAAAACGGTTCCAAAAAATTTTCCATGAATACTAACATAATCCCACTCGATTGAGGCATACACCTTCTAGAACCTTTTTAAACCTCTTATTTCTAACTTTGAAAATTGAAAAATAAACTGTAATATTGCCTTTTCGAAAAATCTTACATCTTGAAAAAATCGATGATATTTTCCAGAAATCGTGTCTTCAGATTCCACTGCCTCAAAAGATAGTAGAAACTATGAATTTACTATCCTAAGAATATTAAATCCTAATAGCCAGATGGCAAATTCTACTACACTCCTTTAGATTTTTTTAAATTTACTATAAAATGATATTAGATTCTAGTTCCAGATACTAGATTTTATTAGCCGAATTATCAGAATTTAATTTAAACACAGTAAAATTTAACGTAGGATAGTAATTTGAATTGAAATTATTATCCAACCAAGTAAAATTCATCATTCTGCTGTTTGAATGTCATCTTGGAATATCTTAGGTTATGATGCAACGATTTACTGATATGCTTTGTATAGACAATAGAAATTCATGAATATTGGAATAAAAATTCACGCACCACAAAGGCTTTATAATCCAAAAAATACAAAACAGGTAGAGCCACAACACAAGCCCCCAAACAATGGCTAAAAAATATTTCAAACAAAACAAAATAATTTTTACCAAGATTATACATTCTAATGTCCGACTAGTAAAGTTTACTATCCAACTAGTAAAACCTACAATCCGGATATTACAATCTAGGAGGGAATCGAGGTCAAATCTAAAAGAGGATAGTAGAATTTACCATTCAGTTATTAGATTTTACTATACAAAAGATAGTAAATTTTAAATACAATAAATATCCCGATTCTTATGAATGGTGCTGAAGTTTACCATCCTAGTTTTCTTGGTGTTAGAAATATCATGATTTTGGAAGTATAGGAGATAAGTAAGGGTCATGTTAACAATCGTTGCATGGATCCCATTGATCTATGTCGGGTCCCTTAAAGGTCTTCAGTCGTCATATCTAACCTTTTACACCCAATGTCACATAAAAGACTTAGACAGACGAATCATATGGATCAGGTGAACAAACAGCATAACGTTATTTCTCTGGAATCGTCTGATTCGCGAATTTCCCTGAAAAGCGATCCATGGGGGAGTGGTGGGGATGTAAAGTCGATATTTTGGAGGGTCAACCATTGAAAGCTTAGGGGTAAGTGTACCAAATTCCGGCCAGCTTGCAATTCCGGCCACCTTTTTTATTCTTCAATTTTCCATGAATTTTTAGTTTTTGCACACTTTAGTGATTATACAATGCAAAAAATAACAAAAAATGTTGCTTCGACAAACGAGATGATGTGAAAAAGACATTGAAAGAATTCCCGAAGGGCAAAGAACTATGAGAATGAAGGTGGCCGAAATAGGCCACCAAAACTATCTCTACATTTTTATTCATTTTAAAATGTAAAAGAATAATTTTAGAAAAAATAAAGACGATAAACTGTCTACAAGGTTCCAAGCAACGCTCCTTAAGAAGACGGAATAAAAAATTCAATTTATACTACAAATATTGCATTTCAAACTTGAGATTTTGGCACTTGCATGCAACTACGCCGAAATTTGGCACACTTACCCTACAACTGCTCTCTCGATAGAATTCTCACAATAAAATATACATGTTCACTTTAATTCTACTCAATAAGAGTTTTTCTACCATAAAATTTGACAATCTATCAGACAGCATTGAGATTAAAATATTAATAAATCGCAACATAAACCGATTAATTTTTACAAGTACGCCGTTGGAGATTTTTGATTAAATTCTCTCTCAAGTCCGTGTTTTTCGACTGACGATGCGAATAATCCTCATTGGGAGCTTGTTTTTTTTTGGGGATGGTGCTCAGAAGAACGTGAGAATATGTTTAAGTTAAAATTTAGATATGAAATGCACTCGTGAATATGCAATCGCGTGCTGATGATCTAAAATATAGTGCAATATACATGTATTGCAGCAAATATAGTGCAGCAATAAGAGACATTGCTCTTCAGTTGATTTAAGACAATTCTGTACCAATTTATATTCATCCCTACAGAGACAAGTGAATAAACTTTGTGAGCTATTGCATTTTTTTTTTGGAATAACAAGCACCCTATCTCCATAAATTCCTTGAAAAGACAATCGACGAGACTTAGCTATCGTAAGATATCACATTACATCGTTAGTGCTTCTTCAAGTTTTACCGAGTGTAAATTTCTACCTGGGCAAGATAGTTGCTAAATATTTGTTTGTTATAAATATTTCACTAACTCGATCTTGTATATCATCTTTTCTCTCACAGAGTTCCTCCAATTCATCCCAAAACACGATGAGACAGAGAGAGAGTCTGAGCATGGAAGAAATGCCGACAATCTAAATTGTTGGCTATATTTATTCCCCGAAGACATTCCACAAGAGTCTCCTTCAGAAGGAGTATCCCGACATATTTTTCCTTGATGGACAATGAAATGAGAAGATTCCGACAAATAAGAAAAGATTCTCCTGTGGAATGATTATGTAAGTAAGTATACATATTTTTGTCAGAAAAGTGATATAAAGCATTTCTTCTGCGATGAACCACTTACAGGAATTATACCAAAAACGAAGATGAGTAGAAAAGGAGAAGCTTAAGAAAAACATTCTTAAAGGAATAAAAGTGTCAAGACGTCTCTTGAAATTTTGTCAGAATTCATCTCACAACACAATAGTTTCGATTGAGGTTAAAACACTGTGAGTCGCACAAAACGTTGAGGTATGGTGCACTGAAGACAACGACGGCGATATATAGCTGAATACAAAGGTGGAAATATCGTAAAGCCCTCAATAAAATTTTAATTAATATATTAAAGAAGATATCCTTCTTTGTCTTGTTATTTCTTTATGTTTTCAGGAACTAATTACTACAAAAGATACTATATATTACTACCATTTTCCGTTTTATAGAATTTTCAAATTCATGGCTTATATAACAAAATCCTGAGCTATATTTTTATTAAATACCGCTTATAGATCGAGTCGTAGGGTGTAGATTGATGCCATAGACACACTTACGACTTAAGTCGAGGGACGAATTAGTGTAATTATCATTTTCTGACTAACCCGTCTTTCGGTTTAACCCTTTAAGGACGATTGGGTCACCGGTGACCCAAAAATGAAATTTTTCCTACGACCTTCTAGACTTAGAGTTATGTTTTGCTCTAAAAAGTGATTTCTTCTGACGCCCAATTTTTGACCTTCTCGTCCTTAAAGGGTTAAACCGAGAAACGATTTAGTTAGTAGGAAACTGTTGGGAATTTACTCAAATCATTATTTTGATTATAATCACGTTAAACCGTCTCTAGGCTTAAGTCGTAAATGTGTCTAGGGCATTAGTGACTTTCAAATAGGGCTTCAGATCTATTTAAGGCTTAGCCATACGGCTTAACTTCTCTAATTTGTTATCAATCAAGGTTTTTAGAAAAAAAAGTCAAATTGGTTGCTTAAAGATTTTGAGACGTTCAGGAACTGGGTTGAACCTCCAGCCTAAAGACTATATAAAAGTTGTTTACCAACTGAATCTTTCTATAAAAATATTTAAAAGAACAACTATGTATTTTCTGATAGCATTCCTATACGATAAATTAAATCTAATTCACATACGAAAATTATAATAATTAAGAAAAAATCCAGTATTTTAATAATTTCCGTATGTTATTTAATCTGAGATATTGAATATGAATGTTTCTGAATTAAATATATGTCATGTTTAGGACTTTTTTATTTCAATTGAAAATCCGTCTTGATCCTGTAAATCTAAAAAAATAATAAAAATATTTTTTAAAGGTGCTTCGACCTAATGATAAAACAAGAATTCCTACTCAGGAACACACAATAAATCTGGAAAATGTGTCTAATTGTTGAAAGTAGGGTGAAAGGAACACCTATTGACACTTTAAGAATTTATCATGCCATTCTTATTGACACTTCCAGTACTGTTTTAGGATATGAAATTCGAACATCTCTTTTTATAAGAAAATGTAGATTACAGATAATATATATAATATTACTTGCATTTTACCAAATACATTAAATAAATTTCATCATTTTGACAAAAGTGTCAATAGGGGTTCCCTGTCGAAGAGGTGTTCCTTCGACCCTAATATTCAATTTGAATATTGTACCCTATGCTCTGTAGGCTATTGTAAGTAAAATGTGCGCATGATGTTAAAGGCTTTGAATTACCAAAGAGGTTAAATATTTGGCCATAGAAACAGCGAAATTACGACATAACAAGAAATCGAGAGATCGTTGCTCTCTCGGTCGAGTTCCAACAATATCAGTAATAAATAAATTCAATACTGAAAGTCAAAAGAAAATCATTTTTATACTGTTCATTATACCACAAATAAAATCACTTTAAAAATAAAATTGACAATTGATAGTGAGATATAATATATAGGACTTTGTAGAATGCTCGAACTCGTTAATTCAATGCTAAGCGCTGAAAGGTACTTTCATATTATTCGGTTGAATTTAATTATGTTATTTAATGGTAGGGTGGAATAACCACTTATCGCCACTTTTAGAAAAAAGTGAAATTAACTGTATTATAACTCTTGACCCCTTATTATCAGATAACTCAAATTTGACACAAAGCTACTTAGATATATTGGCTCTAGATTCGTCAAAACAATTGTCCTACAATTTAACGCGGGAGTACATAAAAAACTAATTTTTATTACCAATGCAAAAATAACCACTTTCCTCGCCACTTTTTACCACTTTTCGCCAGTTCTGTAACCACTTCTCGCCACCCACTTGGAAAAGTTCAAACTCGATTATTTTAAGCAATATTATGCAAAGAATATATTCAGCATTTCCTTTCCCTCATGATCACCCTATTATTACTCACATTAATTGATTTTTCTTCACTTTTATTTTAGAAATCAAATTATTAGACTATTACAGAAAGTAAACAAAGCAGATTTGACAATTGAGCATCTATGAAGTGAAGTTAGCGTCGCCTATTGAAAAGCAATGGCGACATGTGATGAATCAATTTTAGAATATTACCACTATCCGCCATGGCTCATTTTTACATAAAAGTAATATAAAAAGAAACATTAACTAACAAAATACAAATTTTATGTATTCGCCGAATGTCATTAATTATTCAATAGACAAATTATTTATTCAAAATCTTAAATTTTGTACGATAAAAGAATCATGACACTTATTATATTTGATAAGAAATATTTGATTCGATGCACTTGCTTAAAATATTTCCCTAAAAAATGCTCAAACATTTAAATTCAAAACAAAAAATTAGTGTTTTTCGACTCCGTAGGAAACAGCATGAGAGATACAAATAATTTTACGGCTAATTAATTTCACAAATAATGGAAAAATTGCGATTTCAATTTAAGTGGCGAAAAGTGGGGCACTGGCGAGAAGTGGTGATTCCACCCTACTAACGAATGGAGCGAAGCATTATTATCACAAATTTGACCATTTTGCTACACATTTACATTGCCACCCATCTTCATCAAGGAGTTACTGTGAATAGTGAATAGATAGTGGAGACCAATTACTCCTTTCGACAATGCAATGGTAGAACTGTAAACTAAACTATCATTCGTTTTTCCCAAAAAGCTGGTAGTCGCGGTAGCTCTAACTGACTCATCCAAGGCAGAAAAACCTAATTTTGCTACATTTTTTGCAAAATTAAGTTTTTGCAAATTTAATAACCCGCTACTGCTACTAAATTCATCATTTATATTTGTAGATTATCCCTACTACTTTTAAATTACTTTCCCGTGTTATAAAGAATAGAAATTATTATGAAATCGTGAATATTTCTATCAGGAAATCAAAAATCAGTTAGAAAGCAAAAGATAACGGATGATGACTATTATGATGAACCATTTTTGATTGAGCACCATTTGAGGTTTTCGCAAGTTCTAGGATTAAACCTTCAAATTGAAACCCACATTAATTGAAAATTTTGTTGTTCAAGAGACTCCCCACTACGCTTATCCGGAGGAAATTTTCATTTTGTCACCCAAGTAAAGTTTATATAAATGCAATGACACACGGACCCACTGCATAGAGATTGTAAGACATGTCCAGTTATGTAAAGAAAAACATCAATATGTCTCCATATTGTATTGGAAAATCAACATTGAGATGAAATTATTTGCTCTTCTCAATCGCAATGGGGAGTCTGTTTCCTCTTTCACTCGATACTTGCTAGTCACAAATCAGGCCCCCAAAAGTCGGATATGTTAACACATGTCGCCTTTCCTCTGATGGAGTTACTGTGTTTCAAATATTTACACAATGCTGCAAGTTATTCCCAACACTTGCTGCACGTTTTATTGTTAAATCGCGCGATCAATTTTGTAGGAGGCAAACTATCGATCCGGTTTCTTTTCGATCCTAAAGGAGTCCAAGATCAAGTTCAATGCATAGGCGCGTGCACAATGTGACCGAGAAACTCTTATTATGTTGCGATCGACATTAAGCACTTTTGTACACTGATAGCAAAGCAAGAAAGTGATCAACACGTGAAATCAATGAACTCTCCTGATAAGAAGTCGCTTCTTATTGATCAACTTTCTTGCATGATCGTGTTGTTCTACATGGTATATTTTAGCGTATTTTTCGCTTGAAATAAATATAAACAGAATATTTAAAAACAAAGCTAAAGAGGGGATTGTCATTACACGAAAATGTTGTAGTAAAAGTTAATTTAAAAATATTGTAACCTTAATATTAGTTATATGTTTTGTTTAAATTAAAAACCATACTATGGAAAACCGACATAGATGATTTTTATCCATAAATAGCAAAAACTGTTATATACGATACATTTCTATAGAGAAATATTTGAACTTTGAACATTTTCAAATACAATATTCTTAAATGAAAGAAAATAAATTTTAATTATTTTCTACAAAATTTTCTGTATTTTTGAATAAAAGTATAGAACACTGTAGCGTTTTGAGTATTTACTTTCCTATAACAAAATAAAAAAATAGTAAACGTGTGAAAATATTGCAAAACAACGGGATAGACAAGAAGAGAAATCATTTCTCTGTATTAACTGATATACTAACTCCAATGGTCATTCCTATGATCTCTTATTTCGAAGATCGTAATACGGGTTTCAGACCTAAGGTTTCGCCATATGGCTTAACTTCTCTAATTTTTTCTTAATCAAGATTTTTTAGATAATTATCTCTTAAGATTGGTCAACATGGGTAAGACATTCATTAAATTTTGATAAACCAATAAAATTGGTTGCTATTTTGAATTTCGAGACCATCGGGAACTGGGCTAAACCTTAGGTCTGAAACCGGCCTAAAGGACTTCATAATTAATGGTAATCGTGGAGTCAATGATTCGTCATTAAGTTTACATTTATTTTATACAAAATTATAGTAAAATTCAAGTTGTTGTGCTGACGTGGCATTTATGACGTTAAAACAACGTCTTGACGTAATATCACGGCTTTAGTCAATTTGTGCAGCTTGGGTAATTTCAGAAATTATTACGTCCCAGGAAAGTCTAGTGTTACTCATTTTAATAAAACGTAGAACTTTATTGTTGTCTGAGAAAATTTTCAACTTCAGAAGAAAAAGAAACGAAGTTCAAGAACAAAACACAAGCACTGCGATTTAGGTGAAATTAATGTTTTTTCCTTATCTTTTCTGCTTCTTACTGTATATAAGATGCAGATTTATTTTGAAATTCACGTTCTTAGTCCTTTTAATAGTTTATAATTGTACTTTCAATTGCATTTAAAGGTGTAAAACTGTAAGTGTAAGTAAAGCTATTAGTAAAACCACTAAGTTTTGTTATAAAAATGATATACCTCTCATTTAAAATTACTACGTTTTGCTAAATTTGCAAAATCTGCAAAAAACATTACTCACAAAGAGATAGCAACTACAAAATTTTGCCTTCTATGCATAATCTAATTTTTATTCTCGAAGAACTTCTCAAAATGCACCCTCTATTATTAATAATGATCTTATACAGAGATAAGGACTGACGCGTATATAAGCTGAAGCGATGTATGGTCTCTTGGGTTAGTCCGGGAGTGAAAGTGATAGTGTTTGAACTTAAAGTGAAAATCGTCAACAAAATGGCAGTGAGGATTATCCTTTTCACTGCGATCTTGGCAATCTGTCACCAACTGGTTGTCTGTGATGCTGGAATGTGGGACATTATTCAGCAGGGTGGTAACGCCATTAATACTGGTGGCAATGCAATGTCCAATATGGCTGGAGATGTTCTCAACTACATTCCAAATCCCAAAGACATTGCTCGTATGAGCAAGGAAACGTTCCTTGGACTACCTCCACGTGTCCTTATGGAAGGCGTCAATGCTTTCTGCTCGATGGCCATGCAGTACGACATGAACTTAGGTCGTACCTCAAAATACATGCCAAACATTCAGAACATGAGCTTCGTCCTCTATGATAACGATAGAAGAGTGGCCTTCGGCATGGATGAACTAGATAGATTGACGCAGTATCCTGGATTCAATAAGGGCAACAAGATTGTTATCTTCATCACTGGTTGGCTAACAAGAGAAAACACAGAAAATGCCGCCGCTCGTGAAATGGCTAAGGCCTACAAGTGCCGTGGCAACCACACGTTCATCGTAAGTATTTTCATTATATTTTCGAGCACAAAGTTGTTTGATGTTGATTGTTTCTGAATACGATTCTCGTAGCACCTCGATACGGATAATTATCTCAACAACTTCTACATGTGGTCAGCTCTCAACACCGAAGATATTGGAGAGGCAGTTGCTCCTTACATTGCTAAGTTGTTGAACTATGTCAGCATTGAGAATTTCCATATTATCGGGCATAGTCTTGGAGCCCATGTGGCTGGATCTATTGGACGACACTTCATCGAGGTGAAAAAGAAGCCTCTGCCCCGTATTACTGGACTTGATCCCGCCCGTCCTTGCTTCAACGAGGGTGAGGCTATGACTAACCTTCAACGCGGTGATGCCAAATTTGTCGACATCATCCACACAAACAATGGAGGCTTGGGCAAGAGAGATCCAATCGGTGATGCTGACTTTTATCCAAATGGCATGTCAGTCCTTATGCCTGGATGTGCTGGTATCGTCTGCTCACACTTAAGGGCCTACGAATACTTTGCCGAAAGTGTCTACCCAGAAAATGATAACGGATTCCAAGCCATCCGTTGCAACTCCCTCAGGGGTGTTACTACCAGAAGGTGCAAGAGCAATTTCGTCCCTATGGGTTATGCCTGTCCTAATACAGCTAAGGGTAACTACTTCCTTGAAGTCAATCCCAATGGATTGTACGGTTACCATTCAAAGAGCAAAACCAAATGCAACCAGTAAATACTGAAGCTCAATACAAAAAGTGAGTGAATATTCAATGTTGATGTAAAATTTTTATTCTATACATGAATTATAAATAAAAAATAATCAGAAGGTTGATAGGTGCTTAAAACTCTTTTCAATAAAAAAAATCCCACTAGAATGATAATAAACACAGAGAAAATATCTATAACCGCATACACAGGACATAAATTGAAAACCGCATGTCACACAATTATGTATCAGCGCAAACAATGGCCTATTCACAGGCTAGCGTGAAGTATACGTCAGACACAGGAAAAAACATGCATAGCTTTTCTTTCTGCTTTTACACCTCAAATTGAAAGACCATCAATTAATATCGGAAAGTACAATAATGTGAGAAAATGTGTATATAAAATGTGACAATATGTAACAAGATTTTAGATGGTGTTATTACATCCAGGAATATTTTCTCATCTTTCATGAATTACTTTCTCTAATACCTGTCACCACGAAGTCTTCGGTACGTGTTTTCCCTTTTGTGATTTGAGTGTTCATGTAAGAATAGAATGAAAGTCTTTACATAATACGCGAGAACATTTCTCTCTACGTCATTTAAATTAAGGATTATGATTCATGGAAAGTAATGTGAAATTTTCGCTTGAAATTACACAAAATTCTCTCACGTACATCACTTGAGACTTCAGTTTCCATCTCAAGTTTAGAAATAGCTTATAATAATGTGAAATATTCAGGGTTTATTCCAGAAGCAAAGACAGAGATTAAGTAAAGACCTTCAACCTTTCTTTAAGAGTTTTCATTATCATATATCAAGGAGTAATATATTACAACAACTACTGAAATTCTAGAGCACTAACACTTGATTTAATGTAGGTTGAATATTCATTATATAACACCTTATATATTCTCCTTGATTAGATCTTAAATTTAAACCGAAATTTTGAATTAAATTTATTCCGTAATTCAGACTTTGTAAACCATTATCTTTGTAAAAAAATAGTGTTTTATCATTTTGATTCAAAAACTTAACACAAAAGAAATTTTTCATTTTTAAATATATTACGAAACTACCTTTGAGATTGAACAAGATAGGGTAGAGTGTGGCCATTTCTTTACACATTACATGAAAGCTCTTTGAATATAAAACGAAAATGAACCTGTCTCAACAAGCTAAACCAGTTATTAAGGGAATAATTGAATGAATAGGGGAGACTGGGGCAAAAAGTCACAAATCGAAAAATTCAAAATTCAATATCTTCCAAGGTAAAAAAGATAGCGGCTCAAATTTTTTTCTTTAGATAGCCTCCACAGACCTTCTTCAATGTCGTAAGTTTTTTAGAATTCGAACAAGGAATTTAGAAAATAAAAAATATCGAAATTTTCAGCCCTTTTTTTTGAAATATTTTTCTTGCAGAAGATAACAATTATTACCTACTTATTTTCCAAAATTGATGCACTGGGTGAATATTTCTAAATAATTTGGATTTTTTGAATACGAATCCGCAATCTGTTTTAGAATTTCACAAAAGTTCTTTTCTCCAGAAATCCTTTTATTAAAAATGGCCATTTGGGGTAAAAAGCAACAAAAGGTATAGAGCAAAAAGTAACAAAAAAGCGAAGCAATTTCTGATGTCTCGCCGCTTGTTGTTTGCATTGGTCAAACGATTTGCAGTCTTTTGTGCGTTTTTCTAAAATAGCTTGAAAAGCGCTTTTCTCGTAGAGAAAACTGTGTTTTACAAAGGTGTAGATGTATAAATTTTCTATGAAAATATGTCCTCTAGGCATTTTTTCAAATTTACGGAAGCCCGTAATGAAGCGAATCAAAATATGATAATACCCAATGTCTGGTACTATTTGCCCCAGCATTTTTGAGAATAGTCACAAAATTACCTTTCAGAAATTGGCTCGATAAACTATTTCCTTACAAAATAGAGGAAAATTACTTTCACAAAGTTGTAAAACGGTAAATTTCGTATAAAACTGAACAAATTAGAAATTTTTGAAGCGTTCGAGTAGCTTGTAAAAAAATAAAATATCCATTTTGTGACTTTTTGCCCCAGTCTCCCCTACTTAATTTCTAACCCTAATTATTGTGATTAGAACATGTCCCGGAATTAAAAATATCAGAATTAGTAGCATATTGCAATTTCTAAGTACATCATTGGACACTTTTGCCTACTATTTGATACTAATTTTTCAAATCGTTTTCAAAATACTGAATTTTGAAATACGTTTTTAAAATTAATTTTTTGACACTGCAAATTTGAAAACAAATCTTTAAAAATATTTGTTTTTCAAGGTTATACTTTTAAATATTCTTACAATTTAATGAAGAACTCAAAACAAAGACCGCCTTGGGATAGTGGTGGTTGGGCATGTGAAAGGAATAAAGGATTTGGATTAATGAGATACAGCCGTTGGAAGGATTAACATGTGTCAAATAGGCCGTACGCTCTACAAAAGTAAAAACTGATTTTTCCCATTTTTCTACCAACTTGTCTTTAAATGGTTAGGGATCATTTAAAACATATGTGTACCGGTAACCCTTAATTTAAAAAAAGTAATGAATAACATTTTTGGGAGCACGAATTATTGCTGCGTAACTTAAATTCAAATGGAAGGTTAACCATCGAAATTACGCATTCGATCTTTGTAGGGGAGACTGGGGCAAAATTTGTCAAAACGAAAATTTCAATATTCACTATTTTCTAAAATAAAAGAGACTGAGGCTTGAAATTTTTATTATAGATAGCCTTCATGAACCTCCTTAAACTTACAAAGTTTTAAAGGGTTCGAGGAAGGATTATGTAAAATAAAAAATAATGAAATCTTGAGCCCTATTTTTGGAATATTTGGCTTACAGAAATTATCAATTCTGATTAGCTCAATTTAAACACATTTCTCGTTAAGATAGAGAAAAATTATCTGCGACAAAGTTGTAGAGGAATAAATTTCCAATAAAAATATGTTTATTTGATATTAGCAACGTTTGCGAGAGTAAAACGTCACAAATTATCCGAAGACTGACAAAATTTGCCCCAGCAATTTTGAGAATCTCCACAAAATAGACTTTTAGAAAATGATTGGAAAATCACATTTCACAGAGGAAAATAGTCTTCTGCAATGTTGTAGAGCAGTAAATTTCCTATAAGTAAATTTCCTATGCTCATTATAAAACATTTAAGTTTTCTTAGAGCTCGTGAAAGAATTAAATATGCGTTGACAAATTTTGCCCCAGTCTCCCCTACAAAGTTTTAATCACTGCCCTGCTTCTTTTCTTAGAAAATTGCTTATATATAGTGCAGCAAGATCTTATCAAGATCATTCTAAATAGAAAAAATAGTTTTACGTGACCAAACTTGTACGACATTCAAAAAGAACTTTTCAAAACCTAAATGCGAAGCGATAAATTCTTTTTTCAAAAAAATTCCATTACCAACGCTTTTGCATTAGCATTTTAAAAATAAGACAACATAATCATCAGAGCATAATGTTTATGTTTTCTAGAATATTCTATTGTCTCTTGGATGGCAGATAACAAAAGAAAGGGGACGCTATTGAGAATTTCTACAATGACGCAGCTGCAACGATTTTTCCAAAGCTTTTCCTACAAACGCGCACATAAATTGTTCAGGATTTTATGTTCATACAATGATGGTGTAATGCACGATTTAATGGAGAACTCTTTTCATGGCCTTCCCATAACATTAGCACCTCCCTCAACAATGCCATTGTCCAGGATACGTTAAATTGCTTTTCTATACCAATAAATTTTTCTTTCAAGGAAACTCGAGTAAAAAAAAATCTTTTGGTGCCTAATCCAAACAAATTTCCAAACAAATTTGCAACGTCTTTGCATATATGAGGCCGGAAGAAGCAAAAGAATAGACCTATTTCTCAAACCCTTTGCACCCTCATTCAGCCTTTCGTGAAACACAAAACGTGCCAATAATACTGAAGAAATTGCCATTTATCGGAATTCATTGCGAGTACAACTTTTCTAATTCCCTTTTTCCGTCCCAATGCCGCAACCGTTTCCAATCCAATAATTTCACCCTCTCACTCACCCATGCAAGCGGATTGTTTGTTGTGCCGACGATGGGGCCACTAAAGAAGTCAACTGTAGTGAGAGAGTTCTTGCCCTGCTGTTTCGCACGCATAAATTTCTGATTTCCTGCCCCGCCAGGGACTTTTCCCCATGGGAAATTTCTTTCGTATTCAATGAGGATACAATTATTTATTTTGACCTAACCAGTAGCTTAAGAAGAACATTAATCAAGTTGTATTTTCGAAAATGTAACTATCATAATAATAGGGGGAAGTGGGGCACCTTGAAATTGGGATTTTTCACCTATTTTTAAAGATAATTAAGTCTTATCTTGATATAATTTAGCTTCTCAATCTGTTTTTGCAACTAAATTATATCACGATAAGGCCCAATTTTATTTAAAAATAGATGAAAAATCCCAATTTCAAAGGTGCCCCACTTCCCCCTACAGTTTTTTTGGGAACAACAGTTTATATCCGAAAATATTTTGTTCTTGATGGAGTAATGATGAGTATAGATACTTTTTTTTACTTTCCCAAATTATAAATCCGAATTGAATAAAGAAACTAAAGTGACAAAATTTAATAATAAATCATAATAAATATTATTATTCATGAGATTAATTACCAAAGCAGATTTTCGCTATCCAGTGCCATTGGGAGCTTACGGATCGATTTAACCTAGTTCATGAATTATCAGAAACCCCTAATGAGAATTATTGAATCATATGTCAATTTTTAATTTTCCTAATGCATATTGATAATTTAAAAAAATTAAAAGCTTCCACATTAAAAAATCATTATAAACATTGAATTCAAATCTTTTTCAAAATAAACTTAAAAATGGGATTGACCGTCTTTTTCTTGAAAAAAAAAAAGTATTAATATTGAATAAAGAACATCTCAAAAATCGATTTATAGAGCACCACTAAAGATCGTAAGTCGACATTTCTTATGGTCTCTATAGGGTGGCGGCATTACTTATGGCCAGTCTTGTGGCCACCTCGTAGATATTTTCAATTATTTCCCACAAATTTATTTCGAAGAACCACAAAATTAGAAATATTTGATGTGCTATTAGTAAATGAAACTTTTAAACTGATTCGCGTGACGATCAAATATGCGTCAAATCGTTAAGAAATTCACTAACAATCTCACAATTTTTAATGACTAAATTTTTATATCTTCAATCAAAAATATTTGGTACTATTTTTCAAAACTTGTTTCTTAGTAACTATATTTTCTTTTTCCACTTGATTTTGATGATTTTTTAAACAAAATATTTAAAATATTGACAAGGCCATAAGTTATGACCTATTTGATAAGAATATTAACTTGTGGCCACAGCATTTGACGTGTGTCGCCCTCGCAGATATTTGATTTAGTGAGTTGTCAGTCGTGTTATTTTGATTCAGTAAATGTGAGTTTACTAGCAAAAATTTAATAAAATTCATGGTAAGTGTTGCAATTGTAACATAAAATTGTTTATAAATGAGTAATGTGTATAATCTTATTGATTTTTTCCATGACCTTGCATTTTGTTGTAAATAACCTAACTTTTTCTCTTTTCCCCCTCTTAGGACAATGAAAAATACGAAAAGAAGAAAAGCCCTATTATTATTGAACTCAAAGGATGCAAGGAGTATTGAGAAGCACTGAGAATAGAATGATCACGACCAAAGTATTCTAGTCATTTCAGCTGTACCACAATCCCCACACAAACTCTACATTAAAATCTCCGGAAGCTCTCCGGGAGAAACATTTCATCACCGAGGCTTTCATAAAGCCCAAAAGAGAAGAGACAAAGGAGGATATTGGGAGCTGGGTTCTTCTTCATGAAACCAAACGTGGTTTTCCATCACGAAAGACAGGTTGGATTACTGGCCTAACCACTGTGCATGTGCAGAGAATCAATGTTAGCAGTCTTGTCAAATATTAAATGTCAAATGCAATAATCCAAAACAAATTTTAAAAATGTAATAAAAAATTGTTTTCTCGTTTTAATATGCTTTTAAATTGAGTGATCCAATTAAGAGACCATTTAATCCAATTAGCGAAAAGGCGACCCAGTTAGTGCATGCTAACTTGTTTTAGTATTATCATTATTTTATAAATTTTCTTTAATATTTTTGATATTTTTTTATATTATGTTTCTGAATGAAACAGTGAATAATTCTATGGATTTAAAAGAAGTAAAAAAGCATTTCATTAGTCCAAAAACCAGCGTTTAAGTATCACTCTACGGAAAGCAATCCAGTTACCCCACCTTACTATAATCACTTGATCAAGTTTTGTGTTTTGTAGAAATATTTTGGGAATGACGTTTTCACCTACAAGTGTTTTTAGGAAAAAAAAATTGCTTACAATATGTATAATCCTTAACCCTTAAACACTTGAGTGTTTGGATATTGTGACCTAAATAAATATCTCGTTACACTTTTTATGGTGCATTTTTCGAGAAAAATTATCTTCATCTTTAAAAGTACCATTAAATTATTATGTATACTATGTGTTTGGATTTACGAGAAAAGTAATTTTATATTTCGAGAGACTCTCAAAGCTTTAATAAACCCTTCACAATTGCCATTAAGCATTGGAAAATCAAGTTATGAAGATCAACGAGAAAGTTTCAATTGAAACATAACCGTTTAACCTCCCCCCCCCCCCTCGTACTCGTTTTTAATTCCTAATACTGAAGAGAGAGACTTTGGAAATCTACTTCAATTGGAGCTTCCTAAAACTGCATGATCTCAAGAAGTTACACAGCAATTTAGTACCAATCGTCTTTATTGCCCAATTTGTTGGCTCTTTTTCTTCATTTTTTTTTAAAGTAATGTTCGAGCTTACTTTTTCATCATGGAAATGTTCATGGATTTTTTAAGAGAATCTCTTGAAAAATTTACCGTTTGAGATTACAATTGTGTTCCATTGAAGAGTTATGTGAATGAGAAGCACATTGTTGCATTTTGATGGGCGATTTCATGTGCAGTTTTCGGGGGCGAAAAACGTGACCTGGAAGCTCTGGGAAACCAGTCGATAATCTCGCGAATGAGAGGACAGAGAATTTATGACGATAATATTGAGCATATCTGCATTGCAGTTTGAGGAGAGAAGGGATACGGATGAATAAGGGGGTGGTTACATCGATATGGGTGCCCATGGAATGTCTCATGGAGAGTGGATAAAACGATAGTTTGCTTAAACATAAATACCTCCACAGTATTGTTTGAAGTCCTCGCAGCAATCGCCCAGTCGCAAGCAAGCATGGTCACAATAGCATGGCTTATCGCTTAGATCCTCGATGATGGCATTAATGGGGGCTTTCTGCACAACACATGAGGAATCGCGTCCGTTGCAGCACAATGATGACTCCCGGCATGATCCCGCCAAAACACTCGATGCCTCCAGGCAACACAAAATAAGCACAATGGCCACAAAAGTCTTGTCAAACACCATTTTTTTCAAATTTTTCTTTTCTTCTTCAACTATACTTGAGAAATTTTTAAATCCCTTAAAATCTTTTAAGCTCTTCGCGACGTTGTAATAAAAAGAATGTGAGAAAAAACCCAGCAAATTGTGAATTAAAAATGCACAACACAAAAATTTTCAAACGCTAAACCACTCAATCTCCAGCCAAAAGTGTAATCCTTTCATGAGCAGGAGTTCCACTTGATGAAATTTAATGCAGAATATATATTTTCCAGTGAAACTGATGCACTTGACGCAATGCTACAGCTTCGTTCTCAGATCTGCAATATAGGAAAAGACAAGCATAAGGGAATGAGTATAGCAGAGCAATGTTTGAATAAAATGTTGGTATAGTAAAGATGGGAAGAGGGATTTCTCCTTGAAGGGAAACCCATTAAATTATCATGGAGGTATCCGTGATTTCTCACATGGAAATATCCTTCGAGACATTTTCATGTGAACCCTAAACTCTTGCCACAATTCCTGCCACATCAACACGAATACACCCAAGCACACTCGAGAAGGAATGGTATAATTATTTTAGCAAACAAATCATCATGCCCCTTCTCACACAATAATCTAATTTTGCTGGAATTTTTGGGCTACAAGTAGAAATATCATGGCTTAAGGGGAGATTTTGAGTGTTGTTTTATCGAAATGAGAAGATAATTTTAGATTTTCTGAAGGTTTATCCGGCTTTTTGTTCCAAATTTTCACTAAGTAGCAGAATACCAAAAAATATTGCAGACGTATGAAATTATATGATATATTGAAAAGGCTTTTTGTATATTCGACCTTCACCTTTTCCTCTTTGGCACAATTCTCCTTCTTCTCTTTGTGATACTTTGAGAAGACCTACAGGTTACACATTCCTTTTAGGATATCTTCTATCTTATTGAAAATTTCTCAAATATTTTCTATAATTTCTCTGCCTATTATTTAGTGAATTCTTCATCGTTCAACAAAAGTAGCTTTTTAATAGCAATTTACATAGATTTTGACGTAATCATAAGATGCAAATCAAACAAAAATTTAGAATGAAATAGAAATAATTAGATTAGATTGGTTTACAGGGGCAGTTCCTTGCAGGAACCACTGCACCCAGGCCGTCTTTTGGGTCCATTATGCATCCCCAATTAAATTAACCTCTGTTAAGGAAAAGATGGTTCAAGCTAGCCCGTTTTTCGGATAAACTCCATTAAACAGGGAAGCTTTTATCTTGATAATAATTAGTAGGGGAGACAGGGGTAGACTAAGCCAGTAAATGAAGCCTTTTCTTCGCTCATAATTTGTGAAAAAAAATGATAAAGTTTGTCTAATGTTTTTATGTTTTATAAGTAGCATTAAGATATTGGCTATATAAAACCGTGTAGCTCAAAGCTCTAAAATCCTTGACCTTTTCTAGAGAGGATAATGAAAAAAGTGTGACACATTGACTACAACTACACCAGTCTGGGTACACTGAGAAAAAAAGAGGGTGCGATTAACTTTTTTTCTTCGTAACTTTAACACTTTTTAGGTGTAAAAATATATCAACATTTTTTAATGTTAATTTTACACCTTTTTAAGGGGAAAATTAACATGAAAAATGGTAACTTTAACCTCCAATACACCTAAAAAGGGTAATATTTACACCGATTTTGGATCAATACTGCAGGGTAAAATTAACATTTCCGGAATGTTATTTTAACTTTTTCGGATTTCTCTCAGTGTAGATATAACCATTTTTGGGCCACTGATAGCCACCAGTTTTCCAGAAGAAATTTTAAATTGGAGATACCAAATATTGTTTCACTTGATACACTGAAGCCCACTAATGCTAAATATGTGACTAAAACTTAAAGGATAAGGCTTTAGCTGACTTTTTTATGCAGTTTTTGTAATTAAGTCAAAATTGATGCAAAGATCCTGAAAAAAATCTATTTCATAAATCGTACATCCAAGTGACAATATTGCTAGGAATATCAATAGTACTTTTTCATCTAACAATTATCCGTGTATTAGTAAAAAATCATTGGTAGTTATAGCCTGCCACGGAAGAGTGGCTACACCTGCCCCGAGGGCTGTTTCAATGATTCTCATCTTATATAAAAAAAAAGAGATAATTATTATCCCAGTAAAAAATATCTTTTAATTTATTAAACCAGAAACAAAATAGAATTATGACCTGAAACTCAGAAAACAAAATGCTGGGCCAAAAGTTGTAACATCAAAATTACAATTTTATACTAATTTTATAAAAATACTTCTAAATTGTAGGATAAAAGGATCAGATTTATAAATATTTCTGGAAATATAGAGATGTGTTCCCACTTTCATTAAAAAATATTTTGCTCAATGTACATTTTAAGGGAAACGAGAAAAATCCACTGTCTAATTCTACCCCTGACTAATTGTACCCCGATCTCCCCTAATATGAACTTTTTAAATCGATTGAACATTTTGGATAAATTTCACGAAAATCCAGAATTTAAAGACCAATTCCGCTTTCAATTTTATTTTTTTAAGTGTATTATTATACCGGAAAAAAAAGAAAAAATGAGAAAGCTACTTTTTAAATCTTTTTATAGTTCCTTAATTCACGGCAGACAAAATCCCGAAAGCCAAGAAGCCGGATAATCCGAATAACCAAAAACTATGTATCTCAAAATCCTAAAAAAAAACCGAATAAATCGAAATTCTTAATGATAAGGTAAAGTTCCCTCGCTCGACCGGTTCCTCGTCTCGACCGGTAGATTTATTTATTCAATTTATTTATATTTGCTTGCGAATGATCTAACACTAATAGGTCAATTATTCCATGAATAATAGTACAAACCAGTGACAAATTTATAGGAATTAACGAAATTGACCATCAAACATTCAAAAATTAACTCACCGACCTGTCGAATCGAGAAACCTGGTTGAGTGAGGGTACTTTACCTTATAGAATTTTTTTGGTTATTTTGACTTTTTGAATTTTGATCTATTCTCTACCTTTCCTCGTCGGGTTTTCGACTTATTCGGAATTTTAGGTTTTCGAATTGGATTTCAGATTAATAACTTCGGATGTCAAGGTTTTGACAAGGATGCCTTTTGGTAAATAGATATTGCGTATCTATCTATCCTTAAGTAGATAATGAGCGAAAAAATAACTGAATCTCTCAGATATTTCCGGTGCCTCATATGTAAGATCAAAATAAAAAATAAGACATTTAGAGGGATCAGAACAGTTATTTTATGTGATTCATTTAAAATTCCTCTTTAAAATATTTTTTTTTAGAATTTCTAGTTATATTTTGGTTTTTTTCGCTCCCAGGGCTTTTTTTTACAAACATCATTCTACAATGTTGAAGCACAACTATTTATGTCCTGTATACTAAAACCGGAAAAATAAATGATAATATGATACAAAACAGCATATAAACAAAATATAATAGTTAAAGAACATTGTGATGTGTAGGAGCAAAACAAAGAACAGCTTCTTAAGACTCGACTCTACCAAATGTACCATGTGAGATCTTCATAATGATTTAAGCTTATATGAACAGAATATTTCACGAAATTTATAAAGTTTACTTCTACAAGTTCTTGCTTTAATGACTTGATAAATTTAATGACATAGTTTTATATTAACAACTAAAAATCGAACAAAACCGTATTTCTCTATTCATGGAGGATATACTTCGGTCGAATTAAAATTTTATGTCAAGTTAAGAACTTATCAACAGAAGCAAACTTGCTAACTATTTTAGTCCTGAGATGGAGACATTAAGTAGTACACATATACTCTAAGAAGCGATACAACCATGGAGATTAAGGAGTTCACAAATGGAAACTTTATTGGAGAAACAAGTAATCCACTCCATGTAATAAAGTTCAAAATAATTCGATTAACGAAAAGATGTTATTGTAAGTGAAAATTAACTTGTGCTAAAGCTCTTAGAAATTCATTCTTCAAATTGAGATATCAGCAGAGTGAAGAAGTTCCTTTGTTGAAACCCTCTACAAAATCGGATTTGCAGCATAGGATTGCCAAACAATGGATTGAAAACTGTTTCACACAATTCAAGTCTACTTAAACTCCCACAAGCATACGTGGAAAACAACCCCCTGAAGAGTAGCAATAATCTACCGAATCACTGACTTAACTATGTTGTATGTAAATTAAATTGGATCCCAATATGCAAATTGGTTAGGGCGGCGATTGTATATTTCCAACACCGAATTGTTCACGCACGCAAAAGAACACCCCCTTCAATTGCGCCCCTCGAAAAAAAAAACCGCGTAGCTTAAAGTGGAGCACCCGTAAAAAGAGAATCAGAAGAGAAATTCATATATAAAAATTCAGTGTATGGAATTATTTATGGTGTACTTTTGGGTTTTAGCGCATAAATGGAGAATTTATGAGGCTTTTCGGTATGTGTGTGTTTTTGTTATGATCGATGAATGGTGAGATGATAAATCAAATTGTGCGTACACCGGGAGGCTTTACACCGCGAGTTAGTCTCGCTGTTTTAAACCATTTATGTTAATTTGGTGGTTTCCCAAACCATTAGATATAACACAATTATAATTGTTTTATCTTTTTTGTATATTCTAATGGACATTGATGGTCAAATAAATTTTATGTTGGAAACATGTATTTGAAAGAGGCGATATGAGTAAAAAACATGACGCTTACGTTTACTGAACTGTTTAAAATACAGTAACGAACAATAATTGTCTATATCTATTGGTAGTAAGGTAAGGCTTTTAGGCTTCGTACACACTCGGGTCTCGAACATTAGTGTGACTTAAGACTAGCTATTAAAATATATTGCCATATATAGTTTGGTCAGATTCATTAAAAAATATGAGAAAATATGAAGCGTTCGAAGCTAGAGTGTACGCAAAGCCTGAAAACCTACCTTTGAATTATTCTCACACCTTTGAATCTCTTACAGCCTTATTTATGCGTTTGAAGTTCAATTTTCAAGAACATCAATTTTTGTGCACATTCTTATATTTAACTCTATACTTCGGGAAAGTAAAGCATACGAGCCATGAATCAAATGTCCCCACGGGTCCAAGTCAAAATCACGAAAGTCAAAATACCGAAAGCCAAAATTCTGAACGCCAAAATCCCGAACGCCAAGATCTCGAATGGGCTAAAATCCCGAATTCTTAAAAATATCATAGCTTCTCCCACGATTGCATCCGTGCTTGTTGGAGGCAAAGGGAAATTTTCTGTGGCTTGGGAAATTATTATACACATATAATTTCATCATTGTGGGAATAAGCCGACGTCATTTGCAATCAATAATAGGGAAATCCGGAAGTCGTCGGGAAGAGACAATCACTCAGGGAAACACATAAACTATCTCCAGAGCTTTCGGCTCGGTCTCCAAGCCTTCATCAGTGGTCAAGTCTTACAATTTTTTTTTCACTGAGACTCGTTCAGAGTTTTGGTCAGGATTACAACAGGGCATGAGAGGGAACGGGGGCACTATTCTTACACTGTCTTTTTTAATTTTTTGTAATATTTGGCACAATTTTTGGGTTTTCTTCTTCGTCTTGTGTCTTGCTGGGAATTTCAGCACACCAATATCAGTACCAATAACAATGATTGGTACTGATAGCTTAGAAGAGTCTTCAGCAGGACGGATGTTCTCCATCCAATCTTCTAGTTTCAACAGTCTTACTACTTAATTTTCTAAAATACTGCATGCGTGTAACTTCCCCATCCTCCGCTTCATAATTAAAAATATTATTTACTCTCTAGCAGTTTAGCTTTTTGTAAGTACCTTCTAATTATTTATAACTGTATGTTTTAATTTTTTATATAAATGAAACTATATTTCAATACGTTTACACTAATGCAGTTGTACTGTAGATGTGTTGTATATAACAGTTTATCTATTTTAAATCTAAAATTTTCTTATATTCCGGACAACTAGTCAATATTTTAAGATTTACTATTTAGAAATCAAATAATTTTAGATTTTTAAAAGTTTTTCTTTCTCAAAATGGAATTACATATAAATTCAGTTTTGTTGTAAGTACACATACCTTTTGTATAACAGAATTTACGATTTAGATATGGGGCGATTAAATTATAAAACTATTTTTTTAATTCGCAAAAGGATGCAAAGCATAAGCCAAAAGGAATTAATTTTTTTTTAATATTTAGAGACGATCTTAGAGACAATTGCTTGTTTAATGCTTATTTTAGATGATAAGTTATAATATAAAGTATAACAACAGGGTATTCTAATATTTTCAAATGTAGATATTTTAAGAACAACCAGACCAACCTACACAGTGATGAGTTCTTTCCAGATTGGATACTCTCTGTTTGTGGATTTTGCCGCATGCAAATCCTCTGGTGCAATTTATCCTGTTTATGATCATATCTTGGAAAAAATATATAAATCTCAGAACCTCTCTTTTACAGTTATACATATTGTTGATTTTACACTCTTGAAATATCACACTTATGCTTCATCGCGTGAAGAAGGGGAATTTATACATAAATTGATGAGTTTTGTGTGATGAAATATATACTTTTTTTTTGTATCTTTAGCCATTAATGCGAATTGACTCATAAATATGCTGTTGTTATTCTTCGTGGCACAGGGCATAGGCTGAGGGACTTTATTTTTCTGGATCCCAAAGTGAAATCAACCCACACAGATACTTAATTTTGCAAAATTGCCAAGTGGAAACTCCATATGCATATAATTGGATATTTATGAGTTCTTGAGCTAAAAATGTTTTATATTGTTTGACTGAGGGAGATGCAAGCGGATGACTTTTTTCGCTGCATAACACGCCAACAAGAATTTCAGCGGAAAATTTTATGCAATTCCTCGCACTGCCGTCGTCCACCTCAATAAACTTTGGGTGTACATTGTGCACCTCCATGGAAATAACTATCGACGTTATGGTTATTAATTTATAGTGAAAAATTGTGTGTCTGCCAGATCCTGTGATACATTGCAAAATATGTTTTGCAAGACATTATGTCGCAAAGCAGCGTTATTAGTGACGTTTTGAGGATTTGTGTTTTGAGCAACCTTCCCCTAATAAAAGATTTTTTCTTTTATAAAATAATATTTAACATTTTAAGTAGAACTTCTTACTAGTAACATACCATGTTGTAGCACTTAAAATAATTTAAAAAAAATAATTTTCGTTTTTTAAAAATATTTTAAAGTTTCACTATAAATTATTTTATGTTCTAATATGGCTCTATATGAAGTAGTAGTAGTAAGAAAAAAATGAAAAAATAGTGAAAATATTTTTTCTCCTATCATAATGTGTCACTATTATTTTTAGAAAATGCTACTTATAATTTGAAAAGTATAAGTGAGATTTGACACAGATATTTCGCAAAAACAAGATCTTTTGTAGATTAAAGGAAAATTTTTAATAAATTATTATTAAAACATGATCTTAAACATTCTTATCTTAGACATTCTTAGCTTTTGAAAAATCTAAGATTGTCAGAAGTCTTCAAAACAAACTTTCTAAAGCACATTTATCGAACATGGAAAGTATATAAAATTTTTTATTTTAATAATTTTTTGCGAAAAATCGAAAAATCTTCAAACGTCACTTATAACGCCGTAGTACGATGTGCACTACAATAGAATTCCCTTTGGCATCATCTTCCATGCCATTTCTCAGGGAATATTTATGGATCTCTCTGTGTGAGAGGAATGTGGTAAAAGTTGACAAAGAAGCGCAAAAACAGATCAGACAAAATACCACCACGAGAAATTTGTCGCAAGGAGTTATGTCGCTCATTTTGATTCACGTTGGCATATGCGTATAAAACAATAATTTATGTGATTAAATTACCAAAGTTGTGGTCTTCATTGAATTTTCACTTGTTGAACAGTAAATTAAATTAAAACAAAAAAATCATTAAACAGAACACTCTAAAGAAAATATAAAACACCAAAACGGAAGTTTGTGTTTTGGGATTTTAGGTAAGAAAATATTCGGAATAAAAGTTTAACAAATACTCTCAGCTATCTTATGCTTCAAACGAATAGTTAGCAACATTTACTTGAGCTTTGGAATAAACCGGATAAAAGAATCGAGCGGTACTCTGTTATATAACCTTTTGTCGATTTATTATACGAAGCTTAAGCTCTGACTATTCTCGCTTACTTTATCCGTAAGACAATACTCATAGGATTCTATGGAGACACTTCCGGTAATAGCCAGTGGAAATTTATTTCACCTCAAGAAAAACAAATTTTCTGTCTTGCCCAGAGCTTTCGGTCCGTATGCGGACCTTCTTCAGTGGCTACAAAAAGTTTTTCATTAATTTCCACTGGCGATTACAGGAAGTATCCCCATAGAATATCCATCACGCCAGCTCATTATCCAACAATAAATTACTCATAAGATGTATTGGTCCCAAATGATCAATTCCGTAACTACACAAAAAAAATATTTTGTAAAATTTCTCGTACATATTTGTGAATTCCTACTGGGGACTTACGATTTCTTTGTAAATCATATAATTCATTGAAAAGATCGTAAAAGCTTGTATTTTTTCACGAACATGGCTCGTAACATGTTCACTTGAGCATTTTTTTTCTTTTATAAACATTTATTCGTAAATTTTTGTTAATCTGGCAAAGCATTACGAACAAGTGTTGGTAAAAGAACAAAAAAAAGCTCGTCAAGAGATTATTTAACGAACAATAGATCGTTGTAGGATTCTGAGAGTTCTGGAGAAACCAATGTCGACCAAGGCGCTCACCCATGCGATAGTCTTAAGAGCTCTGCCCTTACTAATTCCCTGACGGATTTAACAAACTTTTACGAACATTTCGTAAGTTCCCAATGGGAATTAACAAACATTTATGAACAATTTTACGATTTTTTGTGTATGATTATGATAATTTTTTCAGCAGGCATTTTTACTATAGAGATCCTCAATGCTTTAATATGATAATAGGTATATCTTGTGAATTTTGACAATAATGTTGCAAAAGGTAGCACATGTTATCTTGATTGAAGTAATTGATATGTTATAACAGAATTCAAAGAACACACAATTTTATTTCTTGCTATTTTTCTGATAATGTGTATCATTCAAACTTGATTTTCTATATTATTCTATATTTTTGGTTCAACTTAAAACCAATCTTGGAGTTAAGATATTCATTTTGCTAAGCAAAATCTTTATTTGATTATCGCTTTCATCCAAAATATAGCTGTAATTTCTTTAAAAAAATAAATTCAAAAATCGATTATAAAACCCAAAAATTATACTCAATCAGATTAACTGTACTCACACTCAGTTTGATTTTTGTTAAATTCGTTTAAGAACTTAAGGTTCAAATAGACTCAAGCTAATCCTCAAGAATATTTTTAGCCTGTAAATTTTGACAGTAAAAATGTATCCCCAACTGTCATACACTCGAGCTTAGGATCATTGATTAGAGGTCCTTTGCATAAGTTTTCTTTACCTAATCCTTTACGGTCAAATTTTACAAGTTAAATATTCTCGAGGATCAACCTGAGTCTATTTGGGCCTCTATGTTATCTAATATTCGAATTTCGAAGTATGTCGAGTGACAACAACATCAATCTTTACTTTTCTGTGATAGAAAATAAAGCAAAGAAGTTCGTAATATTCCTGTCCCATTATGTAACTCCCCACATAATCACTGAGCAATACCTTCAACACTTTCTTAGAGTAATATTTCATATATTTTCACAAACTTGCGTGAAAATAGAGTTTGGAAATTCGAATTTCACTTTAAAGTTTCGCAATTTATCTTCCTGTCCAGACATTCTCACTTAAGGTGGTACTAAAATGTCCCTGTGAGATACGAAAGACTTTTTTGTATTGCAGTTTGGTAGTAAAACGAAAATGTGATGAGAAGTATCAGAATTAGATAATCACACTCATGACGCTTTTCAGTGTTTTCACATTTTATACAATATTACAGTACAACTCTAGAAGTTGTTTGAATGATTGCAAACTATCACTATTCACCCTATTGAAGTCCGAGAAACGTCACGATTTTATCCTCGATAAAATCGTGACGCCAAATTCACTTCAAATTCTATTCGTATTCATTCGTATTCAAATTCTTTGAATACGAATTTGATTTTATCGTAAATATGCGATCATTATCGGCCATTTTCATCGACAAATTTCTTGACAAATTTTCAACTCCTTATAAAAAAAAAGTAGCGTTTTTATTTTATGCGAAAAAGTTCAATTGGAATGAACTTTTTCTTATAAAACTTTAAAAACAAATTTTGTGAACAGTTTTGATAGTGCAGATAGCGCCATCGCGTCATTCATCGAGTTTTCTTCTGTCACTTGAATGCCATCAGTAAATTGTCAGTTGAGCGGTTTTCCACAAAGAAAAAACTTATTTTCCTTTCACAGTGAAAGTATTTTTAGATGAAATGTAAGTGATTGTAGGTCCTTGGAGGTGAAAATAATGTGTGCAGTGAGAGAATGTTCATGTGAAATATGGCATACTCGGAACTCTGATTTACGTTAAAGACGGGCAAAGTGTCAGGAAGTGCGTCGGAGAAAGTATCATTGTTGTTTTAAAGTGGTAGGTTATAACATCACCACATTATCTCTTTAACTGCTTCAATTTGCGTGTCAATCGATTAAAGATATTGTTTATAAATGATTTCACGATAGTTTCGATTGATTTTACAAAAAAATGAATCAAACCAAATGTCAACAAGATATTCGTATTCAAAAATGGGCTGTTTTGCAAACTTTTATGAATTGAGAATTACAAAATTCTGTATATTTTTCTCAATGAAAATGACCCATTATGCACAAAAAGTTTTTTTGTGTTCGAAAAAATACTATGCAGGATAAGTGTGCCAAATTTCGGCATAGTTGAATGCAAGCGCCAAAATCTCACATTTGAAATGTAATATTTTTAATACAAATTGATTTTTTATTCCTTTTCCATAAGTGATGTTGCTTAGAAACTTGTTAACAATTTATCGTCTTTATTTTCTCTAAAATAATTCTTAGTACATTTTAAAATGAATAAAAATGTAAACATAGCTTTGGTTCCCTATTTCGGCCACCTTTATTCTCATAGTTCCTTGCCCTTCGGGATTTCTTCCAATGTCTGTTTCACGTCATTTCGTTTGTCGAAATTACATTTTCTGTTTTCTTTTACATTGTATAATCTATAGAGTATATAAAAACTAAAACTTCATAGAAATTCGAGGAATAAAAAAGGTGGCCGGAATTGCAAGCTGGCCGAAATTTGGCACACTTATCCTATATAAAAACATTTTCTAAAATCGAACGATTGAAATACGATTGGACGATTAATATGTGTGTAAATATCCAGGAAGCAGTATAGAAATGTAGTTCTCAATCATATTCAAATGGAATTTTTCAACATAACCTAATTCAGATTTAAGAGACTATATACGGTAGATATTTAGAATATGGGTTCAAAAGAATATACTTATCTAGTTTATTATCAAAAAAAAAACCATTTACACTTACACCAATTTACACTATTGGAGTTCACAAAATCTTATAGTGCAAAAAATAATGTTACACTACTTGAGTGTGTACACAAATGAAAATTTTCATTACTGGAGTCCTAGAGTATTACTTATGTTGTAGCAAAGTTTTAAAATTTACTCGCATTATTGCATAAATTACTTCTAATTTTATTAAATTGCTAGAGGCATAAAAATACATGTAAAAAATTAATATAAATATTAATGCCAACAAAAAATTCTCCAAGTGTAAGTTTTTTCATTTAAACATATACTTCAAGCTAGCAACTTTTAAATTCGGAACAAAAATGCAATGAATGCAAAAGAATAATCTTATTAACTATTATACGAACTCTCATAAATTAAGATCTTTTGTGAGTATTACCATTGACCTCATAATAATATGGAAATTATTGACACTGATATCACTTTATGAATATTTTGCATTAATATCTTATCAAATAAGTATACTGTATACTACAATTATCTACCACACGGGTCTAGGTATTATTTCTCAAATTTTACGCTCAATTTTATTATCTTGGCTGGATAATTTTCCCAATTCTTCTATACAAAGAGATAATACAGTACACAGTACAATATCTAAGAGATAATGTTACAATGCCTGCGTCCCAATCTTTTTTAATACCTTAACTCCTGAATATTTAGCACAATCATTAATCTCTCTCTAATACCTCCTTAAAGTTCAACAATTCCAATGAAGGTAAAAAATACACAGACCACTTAAAAAATTATTTTCTACTCGCGATTCAACCCAAAAAAAAAGAATTAATTAGACAGTTTCTTGAGAAATAAGATTTGAGCTTCTTATAGCAGTTTCTTCAATAATTCTCCAACTTGCTACTTAATACTTTTCCCGAACTTTTGGAACTTTTCCTAATTTGTGAAAGTTCAGTTAAAGTTTGTTCAGAATTGCAGTAAATGTGCTATGCCGGGTTAGCAAATAATGAGCAATGCTGCTGCGCTGTGTGAGAAAATGTGTGGAGATTTTTAAGCCCATGCAACACCCCAAAGAACTTAAAGAAATAAATCAAGTGTGGCATATAAATTCTCCAGCATTCGAGTTGGACTGACAAAAAGTGCATACAGGAAATTCCAGAGATATATAGACATCCTCTTGGGATTTCAAATTAAGTCTAAGTTTGTGAAAATACCACAAAACTCTCAAATATTGTTCTCATTCCCATGGAAAATGGGCAATTGAGAAAATTTTCTTTGGTGTAAAGAATGAATATGAAAGTTTGGTAAAAGTTTTCGTCTTCTATTTCTCCGAATACCAAATTCTGAATATAAGGAGGGAAAACGACAATTCTTACATCTTATATAGATTCTCTTTCATATATAATAATTATCCTTCAAAAAGTTCTCATTTAAAATCCATGAGAAAGTTTCCAACATTACCACCGAAAAAGCAAAAACTTCCATCGTATAGCATTTTAAGTAAATAAAACTCAACTACAAACCAATTTATTTAATGTAACCCCCTACACAAAATGTAAAATGTTCTATATTCATCTCACGAAGGAGTGGTAGTGGATTTCTTTCTACATTTTTTTTTTGTTTGCCTATTCCACCTCAATTGGGGGGATGTTAAGTAAAAGTTGATATGGGAAAAGTTGTGAAAATCCCTGTGAAAATTGTCCTTTTTTTCTGTTGTCCCATCGACAACAAAACGAGAAACCTCAAAGACACAAAACACTGACACAAAGAATAAGAGAATGGGGGAGTATTTTGTGATACACACCTCTGAATAATGGATTTATCCTACTGAGAATAATATCTCGAGATATTTAGCTTTTTGCACTTCTATCGCCACAGTATCCCCCCGTCAAAGTCCTGTGATTCTGCAAAACTTTCCAAAAAGTTTCACTTGCAACTTTTCACCATCAACAAATAATGTGCAGAACTTTGAAGTATCAAATGTAACAAGTTGAGAACACTGCCAACGAACAAATTCACGAATAAACTCCAACAGAACACTACCGACTCGTACGGCGTCCGTACGTAGAATGACTATTGTTGCTGCTTGGTGGAGTCTTTGCCACTCGATGGACTCTCTCTCTCACACTCTCCCGGAGGAGTCTCATAAAGAGAGAAAGGCGCCGTCAGAGAAATGAAAACAGTGAGAGAGTGAGAGAATTGTGGCATCGTTTTCTCTTGGAGATTTCATTCAAGTTACTACATCTGTTAACCCTTCAGTTGCATATGAGATTGAAAGTTTCAGTGAGTAACCACCAAACAGTAAAAGGAGTAAAAGCTAAAAAACTATTTTTTAGTTTATTTTTGCTAAATGGGTATATTATCCCAAGTAGCAATTTAGGGGAAGATTAAGGTCCCATGACTGAATTAGGTCCATAAAGAAAATATTTATAGGTCGCCATAGACTTGAATTATGGAATTTTGGAAATAATATGTCGCTTATTATTTCAGTAATTTTGGGTCAGAATGACCCTTAAATTACTTCCCGATGACCAAAATATGATGCGTCATATAAGCGCTTTCTAATGGCTAATGACTTTCAGTATAGACTAGTATTGTCAAATGGCAGATAAAATATTACTGTTCGGACTCCACAGAGAAAGCAATACAGTCGAGTTCCTCAAATTTGAACGACAGTTGCATTCAAAATGTAAGATACAAGGTTATGTAAAATAATTTTGCATGGAGTCTGAATTAGAACTATTTTTCTCTGGTGTTTCCTCAATATTGTCGTATTATATTAATTTCCTCAACAAATTCCACCTATTTAACAACAAATTCAATTGATAAAATTCGCTAAAGTTATTTTCCTAAATTTACGAAAAGTGAATTTTAGATTAATTCCGTTACGTTTTTGAAAATATTGTTCAAATTTGAGGAGTGAGAAATGTCATCTATACCTCCCAATTGTTCAAATTTGAGGAACTATACTGTACATAATTTCCATCAATATGAACTCCCTAACCTTTCATATTTTTGTATAATTTTGAAATTCTGAAGTTTCGAGTTCATTTGACGTCATGCTGTTTGTCCATTCGGCTGGCGCCAGCTCTAAAGGCCAAGCGGTTGATAAAGAGACTTGGAATATCCGGGGGACCTCCCCATAGGGAGCACTAATATCCCTTCATTTTCCCCCCACCCTTTTCTTTTTATTTTTTTTTTATTTTTGGATATATTTTAGAGATTACCCAGGAGGACATTTCGTCCATATACAAAAGAAAAATATTGAATTATTCCCAATAACAGTTTTTCAAGGTTGATAATGTTAAAAATGTTTAATAGACCGAATTTTTCAATCTAATAGAGTCATGTTTGTACGTATTAGGAAGGTCTTGGAATTTATGACATGCTTGAACCGAATCTATTCAATTTATGAACCAAAAGTAATTTTTATCCGAAGTTCAATTGAAGATTTCCTAAACCTAAAATATTTTAGACGATTTTTTTAGGGATTTCTAAATCACTCGGTTATGAACCGAAAAACGATAAATGATGCAAAATTACTTTTTAACGTTTTGCCACTACTTTTTGTAGGACAAATTCACAAAATCGTAAGACAAGTATGAAGTTTTTATCTTGAACATTTTATCGTCCTCATAAAAGAAAATGATTTTTTGAAAATTATTCGTCACCCTTAAGGAATTATCTATTGCAGCATGTGTTCTATTTTTAAAATATTTTATTTCTGGATAACGATCCAGTAATCGCGGTCAATACATTACATACTTCACTTACCCTAATTATTTTGAAGAAATGTCTCAATATAGACTATAAATTGAGAGCAGAAAAGTTATATTGTTATTCAGGAATTAGAAAAAATATATTATAGCCTGGTCAAATATTTACTTCATAAGATTAAAATGAAACTTTGTTATAAAATTACATTTTAATGGCTTTAAGATGTTTCGAAAAATCTCTTGAAGAAGGTTTTTACGTTAGTTTCTAAATCCTTAACTCTTTCTTTGTTTTTTATTCGTAATTATGCATGTTTCAGCACTTCCATCACATGTTTTAAAATGAATTTTAATTAGTCACGAAATGTACTAATTTTTAAGTATGGAGCACAAGACATAATACTTTTATTAGAAGTTAAAGCAGGAGTTACTGTCCTGAAATGGAAACTTTATTTTAATACTTCCAGCATGCCCTTTAGCTTAAGGAAAATGTCATGAATTCAAAATTAATTCAGACGTTTGGCATATATCTATCTCACTCTTAAACACTCAGAATTGGATTGAACCAAATTGAAAAGAATTTTTTGAATTTTTTGAATTAAGCGAACATCGTATCATTAATCATATTAAAATAATGTAAATAGTAATAACTATCTCCATTAAAAGTACTTACGTGTAGATTTTAAGACTTGTTTTAATGAAAAATATAGTTATTTTGTGTATCTTCTTTTACTCAATTTAAAACGATATGTTTTTTGTGATAATTTCTATTCAGGAATTTACAGCATTTTAGGTTTTCATTTTACAGTAGTTTGGTCCATGGCGAGTTTTACCAGTCCTGAAAGAAAAAGAGCTATTCGAATAATGTTTGAAGATATTTCACAAAATTTAAAATTTTTACGAAAGATTTGAGAAGAGAAAAATATGCCTTAAACTTAAACTTAAAAAAACGAATAATGATTAAAAACATATAATTGTTTTCAAAGTTTTCAGCATCCAGTATTTCGATCTGAAGGCAAGTCACTTTATAAAGTCTTCAGAATGCTAAAGAGTAATATCTATAATTTTATAACGCAATACCAAGGTAAAATACCACCTATCTAGCACAAAGCAATATCTCTTGTCCTTAAAGATGTTTTCTTTCATTTTCATAATCTTCAAAGTACATTATACCCTAAACACTAACAGCGATGCGGTGTGTGGTAAATTTATGTAAAAATTTTCATGAAAATCACCCAATGAAAACCAGAAATTTTCAAGTCATTCCATCCATATTCCCGCTCTCTTTACTTTCTGGTTCCTTAGAAATTGCACAAAAGAAGTGTCTCTTGAAAATGCTAAGCCTGAGACAACATGATGACGGAAACAAGAAAAAAAGTACAATAGTGTTATTTACATTTTAATAATATTTCTCAGGCAAGAAAAAGTGGAAGGAAAAAATGTTTATGAGTTCTTTTTCTAAATTAAGTCACGAAGGAAATTGTTTCCCGTTGTGTGAGAGAGAAAGTTTTCCACCCAAATGGAAATGAGTGGAAATTTCTTGATTTTTCAATTCATTCTGCACTAATGAAAAAAGTTATTTGATCTTTCTTCTGTTATAAGCCATCTAGGGCTTCCTTTTTTTCACTCCTACATACAAGGTATTATTTTAATTTTTGCTTGCTCCTTCGCACTGTATTTTGTTTACCGCTTGGAGTTTCATGTCCTCGTGTGCTTTTTTGTTGAATTGCCGGAGAATTTAATAAAAGTTCTCCTCTATTTGCGACGATTTCTTTCCAACGTATTCTTGATCTTTTTTTCTGTATTTAGCAATTTGGGTGATACTGGTTTCTAAAAGATATTAAGAATTTCTCCCTGAAAGGAAACAAGTTGGATGGGATCTTATATGGGGTTCCTTCAAGGTAAATAAATGAAAGCTCTGTCGCGTGCTTTCTACTTCACTACCTCAACTCTCGACAAAATGTTTCGGATAAAGTATAGGTTCTTTGACGAATCGTCGGAAAAGCAATGAAAATTTACTGAGTGTTGGATTTCAGACAGTTATTGACATCCCTAAAGTATTGACTTTTCATTCACCATCCAAGAAATACGCCGTACGTTGATTTAAACTCTGATTTATACATGGATATATCTTGTTAATAATTTAAAGTCAATAACAGAAAGTTTTTCCAAGTTAAATGAAATGCATTGCCCATAACAACATGTATAACTTTAAAGTATATAAACATCTGCTAAATATTTTTATATGGTCAACATTCGTTAGAAACAAGGTGAACTTATCAGGGTACTTACACACGGTAGGGTGTTAGTAGCGTATTGCAACAATTAAAGGAATTATACCAACCGTGCTCTTATTTAAAACCTCTAGCAAGTGTATAAAATAAGTTCTTAAGAAGTACCTATTAAGTCCTTATTAGGGCATAATATTAGGCGAAAGGAGTGAGACTTCCACTGAAAAAATAAAAGGATCAAATTATTATTAATCGTATCGAGGCCTAAAATTAAGTTTGTTTTGCCCAAAAACGGGCCACGTCAATGGCAAGCGGACTTGCCGACATCAAATCCCCTGTTCCGCATGAAGCAGGGGACAACGGACAAACACAGAAGTGGGAGATGGTTTGGATCACCCCACAGTCACAATGGATGTCACATTCGGAGAATCCCCATCGCCGTCTGTTGTCGGGATCAAATTGATCCAAATTGGATCCTTTTGCAGAAGATGGATCAAATGTCAAACTTTTGATGCACATTTATCATAATAAAACCTGTTAGTTTTATCCATCCGTTGCTAAAGGATGGAGTTTGGATCAATTTGATTCTTTTTACCAGTGTCGCGATAAAGAGTGGTAATTGCAATAGGGAAAGAGATGAACAAATGTTAACAAGGATTTTAACCCTTTAAGGACGAATGGGATACCGGATCCCAAAAATAAAAATAATTTTCCAGACTATTTAGAGGACAAAATAACCTTCTATAGTCAAAAAATGTGTTTTTAGTTTTGGGACCCCGGTTCCGGTGTTCCACTCGTCCTTAAAGGGTTATGGCCTCTACACATTGGGAGCAATTTTTATCAAAAATTGCTTTTTTGAAGGAAATTCACAGCAGCGTTGTAGGGGGAAATGTCAAATTTCTGTCAAAAACGCAATTTTTGACGAAAATTGCTCCCAATGTGTAGAAGCCTTTAAACAAAGAGTAACGTGTTTAATATGTCAATTAGACAAATATTTTTTTTTTAGAAATAAAAAATATGAGTAGTAAAAAAAATTATTCATAACTGTAGGATAGTTGTTTAAAGAGCTCATAGGCAAAAGTCCTTAATGTAGTACATAGTGAAGTATAATTTTTATTCTTAATACAAACTACTTAACTAAGGACCGAATGACTTAATTAAGTACTTAGTGTTAAGGTTGAGTCATTCAATTTACTTACATCTACACATCACAAAGAGCAGACGTTTATTTTATTAGTACTAAAACTCCTCACAGAGGGCAGTATATATAATATAACCTCTCGATTTTAAGTCGTTTACATATAATATATTTCGACAGCTTACACCCTACTAAAGAGTCATGAATTTTGAAAATCTGAAGTTTCAAGTTTTTTTGACGTCTCGCTGTTTGTCCGTCTATTCGTTTGTCCATCCTATCCGTTTGTTTGTCTATCCGTCCGGCTGTTGCCAGCCCTAAAGTATAAACGATTGAGATAGAGACTTGGGACCTTCGGGAGTCCGCTCCCCATAAGTCGAGTTAAGGATGGTTAACATGCTCCTCATTTTTCTCCACCCCTCCCCTTCCCCTTCAATACCATGTTTTATGGAATGTTTGAAAACTCATCAAAGGAGACTCTGTCTAGAGCAGGGGTGTACAAGAACCGTTAAAACCGAATAAACGTCAAAATAAGTTCGTTCAGTTAGCGTTTCGACCATTGACGTACAAGTTTCATTTGATGTTTCTTCGGTTTCGAACGGTTCTTGCATTCCTCTGCTCTAAAAAGCGTATTTCTCGACCGAATGGTGTCATATTTGGGTTCGTGGGAAAAGTCTTGGATTTTCTGACAAGTCTGAACAGAGTTCCAATAGGTTCTGAACGGGGTAATGAACTAATTTTTTTCTTAAAGTCAATTATACTACCTCTGTGCTATTTTTGGTGATCCTTTGAGTAATTTATTAATCAGTTTAAATCCATTGTGATTCAATAAATGGTAAATGTTGCGAAAAAAAACTTTTGAGTAATGGAATCGAAGCCAAAAATTCGAGCATTTCGCAAAGCATGGGACGATTTTTTCTCAGTTTGAAAGAACTAACCAGACTGAGAAATGCTTCTCTCACGTATAGGGTAAAGCGCGCTACCTGTGGACGATTTAAGTTTCGGACAATTCAATTTTTTCTCTACGTTTTTTATGGATTTCATCCACAGCTTTTTCAGAAAATTTGAAGCATTGGACTAGCTATTAGAATATAATATTATAATTGACCAAATTAATTTATAACATATTGAAAAAAAAATGATTTGTGCGAAGCATAAATCGTCCTAAGGTAGCGCGCTCTCCCCTACTAAAGATGTTGTTTTTTATTTCATTTTTGTCATCATGAGTGTGTCACGTGAGAATCGAACCGAACCCGTTAGCGTCACATAGCGAATTTTTTAACACTTTTACTTTGTTTTACGTTTTGTAAAAAAAAACAACAAAAATGCAGTAAAATGTAGTATTTGCATAAAATATATAAACATGAAATTAGAATGATATTAAATCATATGAAGAAAATTGTTCAACTTTGGACGCTAGTCTGGTGGACTCATTCTCATGACAAAATTATTTACCAAGTAATTTTCTGCAAGAATGCATTTGCATAATAGAATCATATCATTGTTTTTTTTCTGGCGAAGCAGAGAAAAAACACACACAAGGAGCAAAAAGTATACAATGGAGATGGAAGCTCTTTCTATAAAATAGAAGCCAAAATGCAGAAAGTAGCTGCGAAATTGGAGAAAATGTGACGTTTTTCATCGTTGGTGCTACGTAAAGTTAAAAAAAAATTGGAATAGAGAAAGATGCTGAAGCAAAAGACCAATTTAACCAAATATTCTGCATTTTCCAAGTGCAATTCCAGTTAAATTTCGCCAAATATCAAATGGGACATTTCCCTGAAAACTCCTCCTAAAATGACGATGCCATTAGAGCTTTTATAGTGTTTGTGTCCAATTCTTTTTCTGTCATCACCCACTCAAGGAAAATTGCATTATATGTAGCAATGAATAGAATTAGAATGGCATTTTGTCCTGATGAGAAAATTCTCCAGTGACATAACGTGCACTGGGGATGTATCAAAAAATCGATTGGTGTCAATATGAAAGGTAAATTTATTAGTTTTCAGAGTAAAATTTATGGCAGAGGCTGGTAAAAGGATCGCGGAGGGAAAAATGTGCGGCGAAAGAGTAAAACATGAATTGGAAAATTCCCCTGGATGGAAATTTGTTATTTATTGCTACCGAATTTAATTGGAAATTAATTGGAAATTGATTACTTGAACTTTTCGTTCAATTTCACTCCATTGTACTTGTCTCTTTTATACGGAACCGCAGATTTGAGTAGAAAAGAGAACAACCCCCAATAAAACCTATCAAAAGACTGACATCAAATAATAAGTAGACAAATCTGTAATTTCCAAAGATATCTGTCTAAGGGATTTATACACAAAAAGAAACAAAGGACAGTGTGAAAAATTCCAATTTAAGATGAACAAATATTAAAATTTATCGACAAGCTATTCTAAAACGCCAGCAATAACATATTGCACGGGAACTTGCGCAAATGTATTTACACAGTTTATGAGTTGCATTTGAAGGTTCGTGTTAAATATGCTCATTCCAAAAGAGTGAAAAATATTTACGATGCATCGAATATTTAAAACAGAAAACCATTCAAATACCCTTAATCACAAAATAACATATAGGATAAGGGTGCCAAATTCCGGCCAGTTTGCAATTTCGGCCATATTTTTTGTTCCTCGAATTTCCATGAATTTTTATTTTTTGGACACTCTTGAGATTGTACAAAAAAATAACAAAAAATGTCGCTTCGACAAACGAGATGACGTGAAAAAGATATTGAAAGAATTCTGGAAGGGCAAGGAACTATGAGAATGAACATGGCCGAAATAGGCCACCAATGCTATGTCTACATTTTTATTCATTTTAAAATGTATTAAGAATGATTTTAGAGAAAATAAAGATGAAAAATTGTTTGCAAGGTTCCAAGCAACATTCCTTATAAAAGAGTAACAAAAATATTCAATTTTTATTAGAAATATTACATTTAAAACTTGAGACTTTGTCGCTTGCATGCATCTATGCCGAAATTTGGCACTCTTACCCTATCTCTACCTTATTATAGTGTGCAGTGGACAAAAAATGGGAAGGAAAGCATTCCTTAGCGTCTCCTGAAATTTCTCCTGAACAAACTCCTGGTCTATCACGTCAAATTTCCGGGATTATGTTGAAGAGCTTAAAGAAAAGAAAATTATGATAGAAAAATTCTATGAAACTTGTTTTATTTCAATAACGGTACATCTTTAAGATGTTGCTGTCAAAGGACATGTTTTGCGAAGGAAAAATGCAAGAATATTTCTTAGGAGACACTATTTTTTCTGAAATTTTCCAAGTTTCTCTCATTCACAGAATTACATAAAAATTCTAAGAAGAATTTAAAATAATATCAATTACATAATACTTAGAATTAAAATGAAATCACAGAAATTAATTTCCGTCACATAGCCGATAGTTCCAAAGTCGCCTTAATCAACGCCGTTTGAATGTTCTGATTCAGCTGTATATTGCAACTTTTAAAATTCACGAAATTCGAATACGGGAATAAACAAAATCACAAATGGAATAATTTAGGATAACGGAATATTGCGTTGAATTCCTAATAGATTAACCCTAGCGAGCACAGTTAGCTGAAAAAGGTAGTCATTTTAGCATATTTTTGCTGAATCGATCACCAAAAATATGCTGACTGACGAACAAAACATGCTAACCAAATGTATACCAAATAAATGTTTGAACTCATTGGAAGGGTTTTGGAATTTCTGAAAAGTCTGAACCAGTTCCAATCGGTCAAGAAGCGCTTTCAAAAATCGTTCCTAGAAATATTGTCTATTTTTAAAATCGCTTTTAAAAATAAAAGAAAAAAAACTTAATTTCCAAAGGTACCCCAATTCAAAGGTGTCCCACTTCCCGTTAAAGCTCTAAACATATTCACTACCGATTTTAACTGATTTATAAATCACGCAATAAATGGCAGAAAAAATAGCTTTGAAGTACATTAGACTCATGTTAACTCATTCCTTTGATGATACTCTTCAATTCTGGTAACAGTTTTATTTAAAACCCTACTTCTGATATTTTTCAACATTTTTTTGAAGTGTAAATCCACAAATTTGAGAGAGTTTACTGTGATACAAACAGATTTCACTCAAAAATCATGACGCAAACTGAAAGGATTTTCTGTTTAAAATTTAAAAATTTCAAAGTCCTTTTTCTTAGGCAGAGTTTGAATTCATAGAAAGCAGTTGAATAAAAATTGAAAGAATTGAAAAAATATCGAGCTTCCCCGTACTGTATTGATTTAAATGTAAATGTGTACACCACTTCCATATAAAAGTTCTTTGGTACTTACACAGTTTTTATATTAAAAACCCTATCTGTACTAGTGATTCCAAATAACCGGGTTTTTATGGCTTTGGATGGCTCTGAAACCGTTTAACCGGTTTAAAACCGGTTTCAAATTTTGGATTAGATTATGGAATTTTGAGCTTTTTTTAGATAATAATATTATCTTTTCCAATAATATTATACCGTGGAAAAATTAATGCAATGTAGATTGCCGTACAAATAACTAGGGTAATGTAGGCATGATTCGCACAGAGTGAACCTAAACGATGTGAATTTTCTCTTTGTTTGCAAAGAGGTGACTTACCATTTTTCATCTCATTTCATGAGCTTAATAATTATCTATCTTATGGCTAAGAAATGACGAACTAGTTCTTTGCAAATAAAGAGAAAATTTGCGTTGTTTGAAGGCTCACTGTGCGAACCATGCCAGCATTCCCCTATTCTTTCACAAAATTTATTTCTCTTAAAATAAGTTGGTTATTTAAGTTGTTATTTTTGACAATCTTTAACGAGGAAATACTTAAAAAAATATTCTAGATATTGGAAAATGAAAAAAAGTTATGTGAATAAGTTTATAAAGGAAATGTTTTGCAGTTTTTATTTCATGTTTTTATTTCAAGAAATAAACTTAAGTTTAAGAGAAATTTTAAAATTTCAGTAAAGAGACGGTTTTAAAACCGGTTTCATCTCTAAAACCCTGTTTCAAAACCGATTTTACTATAGGGCGGTTAACCGAATTTTCGGAACCGGTTACCCGTTGCTGAATCACTAATCTGTACACACCTTCTCAGTTGAAGAATTCTAAAATCATACAATCACTCTGGTTTGAATTTAAGTGCTTAACAGTCAATAAACTACAATAGTATGCTTTCACAGATTTATTTAATTTCTATCTATTTAATTTCACAGATTTGTGAAATTAAATAGAGGAAGAAAAGAAGGGTGGGAATTACAGAAAATGTGGGAAAAGAAGCAACAAAATTTTTAAAATCTGGATCTGACTCTAAAATGGTTTTCAGACCTAATGTTTAGTAATATGGCTTAACTTCTCTAAATTCTTACCGGACAAGACTTTTTTTTTGAAAAATTTGACTTAATATTGGTTATCAAGAGCAAATGATCGACTTGATTTTGAAATGTCACTAAAATTTCTTATTATTTAGGATATAAATATATAAGGATAAAGATGGAACACAGTCCACCTTTGACAAAATTGTCATAACCTCATTTTAGATTCTTCATCAGATATGTCCTGGGAAAATCACAAATCATGTCAATAAGATAGGACAAGGCATTTGTTGGGAGAATGCTTTGTTCAATCATTGGAATGTGTATAGGGCATGGTATCCGACTTTGCTCCAGCATCGGCAGCGAAAGGCTTTTCTTTTGTGCGACGCATCATCAAATTCCAATAAAGCTTATGTGCGTTAGATATACAGGGATTGTTGCGATATATCGGGAATCGGAGTGGCCCAATTTAGTACCCTTCTTAGCATATATTCCTCCTCTTTTTTTTATCTGCATATACACACTCGCAACCCGATTGTGGGAACCCTCAGAAACAGGCAAGAACAATCCCGTACCACCCCCCAAGTCAGCCACACAGACAAAATATCGAAAATTTATTGCCGGCAGCGTGTGAATCACGCGGAGATGGTGAACACTGATGGGGTAGAATCCTACCTCCTGGTGTATAGTTGGAAAAATATTTTCCCAGAGTGCCTTACAAGTGAGGAAAATGTCACTTAAGAAATAAATATGTCACAGAGAGTAAATAAAAGGAATTGGATGAATGTTGGGGAGATGATGTGGGATGTATTTGGTATTTATGTATGCGCCAAATGGGTGGACTTATCGGCAAAAGAAGTGGAGGCGTGAGTTGGAAAGAATAGGGAGATTGGAAGAAAAAGTCAATTCTCAACACTTGCTAAAGCACACACAAGTCCCGGATGCGGAAATGCTAAACTATTCTCACTTTTCTTTTGACTCGTGTTCCATTTCGAACAACCGGAACAGAGGAAGACAAGACAGAAAAACGAACATAAAGTCAAAGGGTGTGTAAGTTAGGACGGAAAGTACTTGACTTAAGGAAATGTGTCACATTCACAGAATAGGTCTGCTTTAAACATATATAATTAAAATTATATTAAGTCAACACTTTACCTTAATTCTAAACAAGAGAAAAATCTTCTGAAATAAAAATCTTCTAATCTTCTAAAAGACAAACGATCTTTCAGGTAACAGTGAACTCAATACAGAAATGCCTATAAAATTTTGGGAATAGTTTTAAAATAATTGCTTTTGCAATCGTTCTCTCAATTCACAAAGTACAAATTGTAAGATTTATTTATTAAACACTACTAATGTGAATTTTCTAGAAATTTCATTGGCCGTAGAGAAATTTAAGTGAGGTCCATAACAAAAAATCATTGTAGAAATTTAACTGTCATATTTTGTCACCTACCATAGGAGAAACTGAGGCAAATATGGGGTGAAGGGAACATCTATTGGCACTTTAAGAACTCGTGTCAGGACTTATTGACACCCTACTCTGTACCATTTGAAATACGAAATTCGAACATTTATGATTATCGAAAAACGCAGATTAATGAAAAAACATTATATTATACTTAGATTTTATTGGATGCATTAAATAATTTCACATTTTGACAAAAGCGTCAAAAGGGGTTCCCTGTCGAACAGGTGTTCCTTCGGCCTTTTTTTTCATATTTTCATTTTTTATTCTATTTACTCCTTCACGTCTGGATTTATTATTTAGTTCTTCTCATTACTTGGTTTGATTGCGACTGCTGCCATCTTTTGTGTCCATATTGGAGAGTTTTTCCTACACAAGCGTAGGGAATTTGCTTCAATATGGACATAAATATCTCTAGTGTGTAGAGGCCATTACCCAATCCGACGTCATCAAAAAAAAATTAACAGAAAATCCAAACTGTGAGTTATGGTCCAACTTGTTATATTAAATATGTAGATTTCAATATTATTTTGTGACGACTTTTCAAACTCTCAGGTTATCTACGCAGCTCCTAAGTTTCATGTCCACTTAAATTGATCGTAATTTTGTAAAGCTTTTCGTTTGAATTTGACTGGTTAAACGGATTAAACTACTTGACAATGGGATAGGTTCATAAAAAATCAGTTGAGAAAATTAAGATTTTTTTTTGATCTAAGATCCAGAGTGGTCCCAGTCCAAATTCCGAAATTCTAAGTCCCAATTTTTAAAATTGTCATAGTTATTCCCAAGTTTGCACCCGCCCTTGCTGGCGGCTAAGGGGGATTTTCTGTGTTTTGGGAAATTTTTACACTTATTATCCTCCATATAATTTCGATGATGAATATGATTTTGACCACTCGGGATTTTGGTCAGCGACGGATTCAGCGTCCTGAGACTTAGACCGGCTTCAGACCTAAGGTTTAGCTATATGGCTTAACTACTCTAATTTTTTATCAATTCCGATTTTTTGGAAAAAATTAACTTAGGATTGGATTATCAAGGACTAATGATCTATTAGGCTCTCAAAAAGCAATAAAATTGGTCGCTATTTAAGATTTTGAGGCATTCGCGAACTGGCCTAAACCTCTAGTCTGAAACCGGCCTTGGACCGGCTTCAGACCTCAGGTTTAGCTCAGTCCCAATGATCTAGAAATTCAAAATAGCAACCAATTTTATTGGTTTTTCAAAATTTAAAGGATCATTTGCCCATGTTGTTCAATCTTAAGTGGTAATTTTCCAAAAAATCTTGATTAAGAAAAAAATAGAGAAGTTAAGCCATATGGCTAAGCCTTAGATCTGAAGCCCGTATTATACGGGTTTCAGACATAAGGCTCAGCCACATAGCTTAACTATTGTAATTTTTTAAAAATCAATATTTTTGACAAAATCCTGCTCAGTATGTGTATAGCAATCAGCTTTATATATCTTGAAAAACAACTGCAATTGCTTAATGTTTAGAGTTTAGAAGATCCAGATTTTCAGAAATTGGGCTAAACCTTCGATCTGAAGACCGCTTGCTTGCTAAGCCATTTGCAAAAATTTTACAAATCTTTAATTCAAATTTCATAAGTGAAATTATCCCACACTCCCGTAAGTTGATGCTATATTTTAGAGACCTCATAAAATTTAGCAATTATTGTCTTCATTTCAGTAAATACATGAACTATCCTAGTTATATTTCATAATATGGCTCTACACTATTATTCTTCATTGATAACAGCAAAATAAGCATTATGATATCTGATAGCAAAACTATAATGGTAATATCCATACTATATAATTATTATCATTGAATTTGTGTCAATAAACATAAATTTTGTTCTAACTTCTAATTCACATTCAGTTTAAAGTGTTACTTGAAGGCTCTTTTTTTGAAATCTCATGTTAACTTCAAGCACTTCCTCACCACACATTCCATGACTTTCTTACTCCTTCACCATGCTGCGGATTGTGTGGTTGAAGAATAACAAGTATTTCGGAAGAGAAGACGACTTTTCTTTTTCAATGTACTTGTTTTACATCTGCAGCTCATAAATCGTGTTTTCACACCCAAACCACATTTCCAGAAAGAAAACTCGACACAACCCCTATTTTCATTGGAGATTTAGCAGAAGTGCTTCTTTTTTATTTCTCAGCCCTGACGCAATCCTTAGAATTCACCTTCTAACACCGGAATAACCCCATGGCGGCATTCCAGGCGCGACAGGGGGTCGTCAATCTATGAAAAATTCTGTGAGAATGTACACTATTCTGAATAAAAATAAAAAAAATACAGGCAAAGAAAAATGGTATTGCTCGTCGTATATTTCAACCCTATTTCTTGTACCCCTTATTATCTAATATCAACTGACATGGTTATATAGTGAAAATTTATCCCTGAGTTGGAATAGAGGAATTGATAAATGAAGTACTATTACGTAATACCTATGTGATAGCTATTTAAACTCACTGTCTCAATTCATCATCCAATGTTGGAAGGTAAAGATTTATTTGTGAAAAGAACAGTTCCATTCAAAGTATCTATGAAAGTTATACCCAAACTATATCCTGGAGGTTATTATGGTGTTCACAACGGAAATCAGTAGAACAGAATAAGCAGAATGAAGAATTATGCTTAATAAGGATACCAGGAAATTATATTTGAGTAAATCCTCTCAATTTCATGACAAAACTACATACATACCTCATATTCACAATTTCATTCAAATTTATCTCTCATTTTTTATTTGATCTTTTTTTAATTTAGTTCCATTTAACTTTATTTTTATTTAAGTATTTTTCTAGTAATTGATTAATATTGAATGTGAATAAATTTTCATCTCTTTTTTATTCATTTTTTCTTCTCAGAGATGATTCTAACCAAAAATAGTCTTTTGGGAATCTCAAAAACGTGCCATACGATTTTTCTTTATTTTTTAAAGCATGTCTAGGCAGACATTTAATCCAAATACGAAAAAGCCCTTGAATCATTCCCAATAATGGTTTTCCAAACTCAAAGGTTAAGTAACTCTTGTGACTGATTTCGGAAAATTTAGATGCCGTCAATTTGATTTGAATTAACCTCTCAATATTTATTAAAGATATCTTTAAATTAGGAAATAGGAAATACTAATTTAACATTGAAATTTCGATTGATGGAGTAAGTCTATCATTAATATCTCCTCAAAGTAAATCACATATTTGCAAGTTTCCTGCTTAATTTCCTTATTTGCTTCTACATATTATTACTGTGATAAAAGTGTGAAAAGCGGAAAATATCGATTGCACTTGAATGTACAGAAAATTGAAGAGAAATGAAGCGAGGGGTGATTTTATCAAGTTTTCACTACTGACATGACACCTTTAAGTTCTCTTTCAATCCAATGAACCTTAAGTGCTTCACTCTATTTTAATCGCTCAGCTTTTTCCATCCATACCCCAGGTATATATCTTCATGTGGGGATAACACTTTGAACTTTCTAATGGAGAGCACATCTCTCATGGTTTATAATCCACCATGCCATATACAGTTTTATAGCAGAATTTTCCATTTATAATTAAAAGTGACGGTACTTCAATGACGCAGTCTTTCATCCACTCATACCTCTGAGGTTTTGGTTTATTAACGTTGGAAAACCATCAAGTGATTCGAAACTAAAACGCTATTTGTCAATTTACAAAATAAAATTGATTTGTAGTGTACTACTGGGGAAGAATATCAATAGATCCTAAGGTAAGTCTCTTTTGTTGATTTTACTCATCCTCCTTTAGGGAAGACACACTCTGAATTATAAAGTTTCCGTCAAGAGGGTTTGTGATGGGAAAAGTTAACATAGACTCTCTCAAAATCATTGGGAAAATCTCTCTCCGTCCTGAAAGGGATAAAACTTCTGTGATGTATACTGAAAAGAATTCAACATCTTGTGCTACAAACCAGACTAGAATTTTATCGCCAGCCACGAAAAAGAATCAATTCCACTGTTGAGTTGTTTTCACACGTATCCGTTAGGGAATCAAACATACAATATAACCGCAGAATTGCACTTGAGAGCTTTCTGAGATTTTCTGCAATGTTATGGATGTCATTAAGTTTGTAATCCAATATTTGTCCTTGATCAATTTCCTTCTCTTTCCGCAAATCATTTCCGCTGACTATTTTATTGATTACATAAAAGTTACATGGTACATAGTGACAATGACTGATATTGATATCTAAAGGAGAAAGTAGGGACAAACTTTGAAAAATTTTAATTTTGTAATACCCAGCGAGCACAGTTAGCTGAAAAACGATGCATGTTTAGCATATTTTTGCTGAATCCATCGACAAAAATGTGCTGGACGGTTAGCAGTCGCCGAACAAAAAATGCTAACCAAATATATGGAAATGGCACTGCTTGACGAATTTGCGTTTGAGGTTAGCAATTAGTGCTCGCTGGGTACTGCTTTTAAATTTGAACACATATTTAGTGATTAGAATATCCATGATTAGCAAAAGATTTTACTATGAGTTTTTATTACTCTAATATGGGTTTCAGACTTAAGGCTTAGCTATCTCACTTAACTCCTCTAATTCCTCATGAAGCATGATTATTTGGAAAATTGTTATTTAGGATTGAATATTAAGGACAAACGATTTATTAGATTTTGAAAACTTAATAAAATTGCTTGTTACTAACTAAGATTTTTGACACCTTCGGGAACTAGGCTAAACCTCCAATCTGAAGCCGGCATAATGTTGCAATCAACTCTGATGTTGTGGGCACACGGAAATTTTGGAGAAAGGGAGTGGATATTCCAACAATACTCATCACCGTCTTTGATAAAATCGTACTGTAGCAAGAATGCTACAGGCCCACACCGAACATGCTGGAGCACCCATTACCCATTCCAAGTGAGCCACGAATCTGACGTTCTTTTCATTTCACTGGTGAAGAGCGACTGAGAAGTCGATTCGATTGTGCCTTCGGAAGAACTCGTTGAGCACTCACAACCCTATTTACCGGAACTATAGCGTTATCGTAACTTGAAGTTAGCCGCCGTTATGGCACCTCTCACAGTCACCACCCCAGCTGAACAGTGATTGGTACCGTTGGTTTAGAAGAGTCTTCGTCAGGACACTGAGTAAACACGGGGGTGCGATTAACTTTTTTCCTCATAACTTTAACACTTTTTAGGTGTAAAAATATATCAACATTTTTTAATGTTAATTTTACACCTTTTTAAGGGTAAAATTAATATAAAAAAGGGTAACTTTAACGCCTAATACACCTAAAAATCATAATATTTACACCGATTTCGGTTCAATACTGCAGCGTAAAATAAACATTTCCGGAATGTTATTTTAACTTTTTCGGATATCTCAGTAGACGGGCTTTCTCTCTATAACTTCTCTAAGCTGTACAGTCGTACTACAGTACTATATCACACCCCGTCTGATACAGAATAAGGGGATCCTATTGCTAAAACTAAGGCTCTCGATAATACCTCACTATAGGTATTCTTTAAAGGCTCTGATTTAGGTTAAGCCTGATAGGTAGACTGTAACTAACTAGATTTTTTTACGAACATTTAAAAATCATTTAAAAATATTAAAAATTCAGACATTGGAATCTAATTTTCGGAGACCTTTTTCAAAAAAAAAATGTTTGCGAGAGTTATGATTACGCATTTGTAATCGGAAACCGAAAAAAAAATGAAAAATTTCCTGTTTGAAGATAAGTTAAACTCATACTTAAACAAATGGCTTTTAGAGAAACTGAAATTTTAATTTTTGGGATAATTTTTTTTTAAAAAAATGTATCATTTTCTGGGTCCCGGTCAAAATCCCGAAAGCCAAAATCCCGAAAGCCAAAATCCCGAACGCCAAAATCCCGAAAGCCAAAAACCCGAATGAGCCAAAATCCCGAAAGCCAAAATCGCGCATTCTTAAAAGTGTCATAGCTACTCCCACGATTGCACCCGCGTTTGCTGGAGGCAAAGGGAAATCTTCTGTGTCTTGGGAAATTATTCTAAACATTTTCCTCCATATAATATCATCCCTTTCAGGATTTCGAACATTCGGGATTTTGGCCCATTCGGGATTTTGGCTTTCGGGATTTTGGCGTTCGGGATTTTGGCTTTCGGGATTTTGGCTTTCGGGATTTTGGCTGCCACCGCCATTTTCTGCGTATTTTAACAAAGTTTCATCTTGTAAAACAAATAGTAAGCAGAGAAATGCAAGTGTTAATGTACTAATGGTACCTATAAGAAGAGTTTCAAATTTTAATAAAATCAGTTCATTAGTTTTCGAGAAATCTTGGCAACTGATTTGTATGAAATTGAGTTTTGAGAAAAATATAACCCAAATTTTATGTCTCCCACCTGGCGACCTATAGCAACAGAAATTTTTAAAGACTATTTTCTTGAATTTCACTCAATTTTCTCAAAAATACTTTTGCCACGTTGCACTACTATTAAGAAATATATTTTTTTATTTCGAAAAAAAAACCTACGACGCCCCTTAAAGGTAAGACATGAAATCTAAGGCTTAATTAGGCTTTTATTCACGCCAAACAAAAATTCAATTTCTTTCTCTTTATATTAGTCAAGTGTGCTAATCCGGGCGCTTCGCTATCTGGATCGTTTATGACTAATCCACTTAAAATTCATTCATTCATTCATTTTCAACCGCTTATCCCTATTGGGGTCGCGGGCCCATGACATCCAAATTAGCAGCCCACGCTTGTCGATCCTCCGCCACTTCAGGAAGATGTTCGGGTTCGATCCCGAGGCGTTCCAAGGCAAGATTCTGAATTTGATTCAGCCACCTTGTCCTAGGTCTGCCTCGAGGCCGAGGTCTCCTCACAATGGCTTGCATAGCTTTTCTGGGGAATCTTTCTTCATTCATGCGTTGAACATGTCCATACCATCGAAGTTGTGATCTCTCGACCCGAAGAAGCAGCTCCTCGACTCTTAGTTCCTCACGAACGGCTACATTCCTCACTCGATCTCGACGAGTGATTCCCTTAACCGCCCGAAGGTACCTCATCTCGGCAGCTTGTACTCGCGATCTTACCCTTTCGGTCATTACCCAAATCTCATGACCATAGGTGAGAATAGGAATGAACACAGCTTTGAAAACCGATAATTTAGCCGATCGACTAAGCTCGGCCTTCCTCAACACGCTTCTGCCAAGCTCCCTCATAACTGCAGAAGCCTGACCGATTCGCGACGAGAGTTCTGCCTCCATCCTACCATCACTCGTGAATAACACCCCGAGATACTTGAACTTCTTCACCTGTGTCAATGAGGCTCCACTAACATGTAGAGTGCATCCCACAGATTCTCGGGAAATCACCATTACCTCCGACTTTTTGTCGTTCACATTCATACCTGTTTCGGCACAAACATTAACAAATCGGTCAAGTGTGCGCTGAAGCTTTTCTTTGGAAGATCCAAAAAGAACCAAATCATCTGCATAGAGGAGATGGCTCACCCTGAAATCCCCAATACGAATCGCATTCTGCCCCCGACTGCGTTCCATAATCTTGTCCATATATATTATGAACAACAATGGTGATAAAACACACCCCTGGCGCAGTCCAACACTCACCTGAAAACCTTCCGACTTGGATCCGTTTACACGAACACAGCTACTACAGTCTCTGTACAATGACTGGATAGCTCCCACCAATTCCTCATCCAGTCCGTACTCGTGCAGTACATCCCAAAGTTGTTCTCTCGGTACTCGGTCATATGCTTTTTCCAAATCTATGAAACAAGCATAGAGTGGAATTGCATACTCCCAAGCCTTTTCGACAATCATCCTCAGGGTAAAAAGCTGATCCGTGGTGCTTCTACCAGGTCTGAACCCGCATTGTTCCTCACCCAGTCTGGGTTCGACTATTTCTCGGCATCTTCTCTCAAGGACTTTGGCATACACTTTGCCAGGCAAACTCAGAAGGGAAATTCCCCTATAATTGGAGCAATCTTTCTTGTTTCCCTTCTTGAATATGGGTATAATGACCCCAACTTGCCAGTCCTTCGGTGCTCTCCCACTTTGCCAAGCCACCTTAATGACACGCGTGAGCCAATTGGCACCCGCTATACCCATGAGTTTTAGCATTTCGGGACGTATTTCGTCAATTCCTGCAGCCTTTCTGATTGTGGAATTGGAAGTGATTTATTGATTCAAAATTTCGGGTTTATATACAAATAATTTTGCTAACTAATCCATTCTTATTGTGGGAAAATTATTTTAAAAAAGTGCATGATGAGCAAAGAGAAGAGAAAAACAAATGGCTCAAGTAGCCGCGCGCGTCATAGAGGAAAGCCCGTGCGGTGTCAATTGTCATTGCACCGCAAGGGGCTAATAAATTCGTCGTTGCACCGCAAGGGGCTAATAAATTCTCTTCTCTTTGCTCACTAGCATATTGTTCATGTATGAACATCCTGGCCGGGGGCAGTATGAGCTGGTTGAGAAATCCGCAGCTTTCCAAACTTTTCGGCCAGTGTTTCCTTTGGTTTGTGGCATTTGCTCCAGAGCCTTTTCCACTGCTTCCGGGATATCCAACAAAGTAAACCAATGATGAGCAAGACGGATCCACTGCTCACGGCTGGATGGGTTATAACTTCTCCGTATGTTGGTGGTTCGGGCACTTCCACATTTTTGGCTTGGTGGAATAAGTTCTGCCCATTGATGATTGGCTTCGGATCAATTATAGCGATCTTTCTGAGTCCAGAAGACTCTACGACTGCAAACTCTAAAGGCTTAATGTATGTAGCAGAAGCCTTCATATGGTGTTCTATCGTTGAATGAAAGGTTTGCCTTTTGGTTTTGATAACGCAGCCTTCTTTAATCCGGAGAATTCCAGCATTCTTCAGCAGCTTCTCTTCTCGATGCCCCTTACAGATGACTGCAACGGACGTAGGTTGTGAAGCAATGAACAACCACGTGTTTTCCATTGCTAACCTCTTCCACAACGTCCCCTCTAAGCGAATGGCTATCATCTCACATTTGGTTTTTGGGTGTCGATGATATATTTCGTCGATTACGCAGTTAGGGTTCTGATCCATGTTGTGCAAGAGACTTAGTGTACAGTAGTATTCCCCGGAACCGATAGGAGAACACTGATTGTGTCCATCCTCTAATGTGAAGTAAATCTGTTTGTTGAAATCGATTCCCATTGTGTCTGCTTCTATTTCTGGCACGATGAATGTGCCGTTTTCCACTGCAACGGGAATTGGTGTTATGTGAATGAGGTGAAACTCATCCTTTTCGAGAATGGGGAATTTCCCGAAGATGACAAGTTCACCGTCCCGAAAGATATAGTCACTTGGCTCTCGTTGCCTTCGGGGTATATCAAAGTCTGGACCGATGTGCCTCAATGTCCTTTGAATGGTATCTTGGAGAATTCTTCCCATGACGAGGCTATGTAAATCTAGCCTACCATCTTTCGCGAGTTGAATGTTGGTCAGTTTCCTGTCGAATTCCTCGTAACAGTCAGCAGCATTGATGTAGGTGGTTAAAATGTCAATGCGCACTCGGTTGTGGTCTATTCCAACATACCAGTTGGCCATTTCACCTATGGCCTCGTTGATCTGCATGATTTTTTCATCAAATTTCCGAAGTTTGTTTTCTATTATGGTGTTGGACAGATCCACCTTTGTACTCAGCATCAATGATTGTTCCTTGATCAGCTTCTGTGTGTCTTCCTGTCTCTCCTTGAGTTGATCAATGCTTGCATATACTTGATCATTAACCCCAAAGAGATATGTCACTGCTTGGCCAAGTAATCCACGTTTTTTGCGTACACCTTGTTTTTCTGATATACGGTTGATTTCCTCAAGTAAATAATCCCTCTTATGTTGGAGGTGATTGATGTTATGTGTGCAAGTAGTATCAGCGTCCGACACGGCTTCGCTTGCTGTTTTGCAGGCCAATGACATCTTGTCCCAGATTGCGTTGATTAGTTCCTGATCTCTTTGAGATTCAGCTGTTGTATATGTGATTTCCACTTGAAGATTCCCACGTTGTAGACGTGCAATCCCCATCTTCTCAATGTAAAGTCCCGGTTCTGGAATAAAAACTTCAATGTTGGGTTTGTCTGGGTTGTTAGACGTAGCTAAAATAGTGCTGAACAGCATGAAGATCATGAGTACAGCATGAAGTATTGATGTTGTCCATCTGCAAGGAGCAACTTTTGTAATTTTCTTTAGGTTAGAAACCATTGAAGATGTCTTCTTTCTCCTGAGCCTCTTTGACATTTTGATATTGGCTGGAGCATCTGTCGAGTTGGCCTTTTCAGTTTCAGATCCTGAAGGTAAATCCTTGTTACGAGTGGAAAGATCGGAATCTTGATCATGGACGTTCGTAGATAATTGGCAGAGCTTATGGACTGGTCGATCCTTCTTATATCCTCTGAACTTCCCGGTCGCCACTTGGATTATTCCATCTGGATCCGAGTGTGATTTTACATCAATTTTAGAGAATCCCCCAAAGTGGGGTCTTGCGGGGGGGCGGAACTCTAAGGCATTTCTATTAGTAGTGGCCCGTTGTTCTGCAGTCACAGCAGTTGCCTTCTTGGGTGTGTCGTCATTTATATCCCAAGGTTGGTCTAGTGGTTGATCCCATTTGATAACAGAGATCATGCTTATTACTCGTGGAGAGTCTGGTGTGGTCGATGTTTTCCCAATCAAGGTCCACCCAAGCTTGGTATTTTGCATAGTGAGCTGTCCGTCTTTGACTTTCCTCAAGTCATTCTCCACGATATATGTGTACACGTCAGCCCCTAAAAGTAGATCAATTGGGCCGGGCGTCATGTAAGTCGGATCAGCAAGAATTTTGTTGTCGTGATTATCTTCGCTTTGTAGTTGTATTGCCTTTTCTGGCAAAGAATTGGTGATTTTCGGTAGCACGAAGGCGGAAATCTCCATCGCAAAAGATGACGGAAATCTTGGACCCATGGTAAGCTGGACTTTGTAACGGGATGAGCCAGCTGTTGTTTTTCCTATTCCAGAGATTGTAGTGTTGATTCGGTTCTTCCTAAGTTGAAGACTCTGAGCGGCATCTTCGGTGATGAAACTTGCTTGTGATCCAGGATCCACAAGAGCTCTCAGTAACTCCGTCCGCCCAGATGTTGATTTCACTTTCACGAGCGCTGTCGCTAACATGACAGTGTGTTCCTTGCGGATTGCAAGGGATTTGACCTCTTCGTCATTTGATGTGTCTGTGTCGGAAGCAGTTTCGTTTGTATTATTGGACTGCTCATTCTCCTCTGCCTCCTTCTTAAAGTGGAGAAGAGTGTGGTGTGGTTTTTGGCATTCGTAGCATGTTTTCTTGCTGAAGCATTTCTCATCGCGCTTATGCATGAGGCAATTTACGCAGAGTCCCAGTTTGTCAGCCATTTTCTTCCGGTTCAATGTGCTGAGGGCCTTGAATTTGTCACATTTAGTTATTGAATGTTGTTCTTTGCACATACCACACGACTGAACTGTGGAGTGGAAGGTTTTCTTGTTGGTTGAACTTGTAGCTGCCTCTGGCTTAGCTGATTTCTTGCCCTTGTTGAAATTCAACAGATTATGGTGGCGTTTCATCAAGAACTCCAATAATACCTTTAATGTTGGCATTATTTTTGCGGAATCCAAACTTTCATCAAAGAGACGCTGTGTTTCGTTGTCCAGCTTCTTCATGGCGATGTGCACTATTATAGCGTCCCATTCATTGGTTTTGTAGCCCATGTTAGCTAGTCCAGTCAGACATTCCCGAATGGCACCATGAAGAGATGAAAGGTCCTCTGCTACGCGATGCTCCAACTTTTTATGGTCGACGACGATGTCCAAGTAAGAAGTAATAATGCGTCGGGGATTCTTGTAGCGTTCCTCCAGTATTTCTAGAGCGGCGATGTAGTTCGTGTCGCTAAGCCGAAGTGTTGAAACCAAGGTTGCTGCTTCCCCCTCCAAGTAAGAGAGAAGATATTGAAATTTGGTCACGTTCCCCAGATTATAGTTGTCGTGTATGACGCTTTTGAAGACATCATAAAACTTATACCAATCCTTATAAATTCCGTTAAACTTTGGAATTTGAACTGGTGGGAGTTTTGGCAAATGGGTTTTTTGCCAAGCCGGGAGATGGCCTTGTTGTCCACCATATTGCCCGTAAGGTGGCAGATATTGCCCTGGATTGTAGATTGATGTGACTGGCTGTACACCATATGAAGCCCAAGATGGCCAGGTATTGACGTTTCCCAAAAATGGAGAGTTGTTCGGAAAGTTGTTCACCCCTGTTGTTGTAGAAGGTAGATTCCAAGTTGGCATAGTTGTATTGAGCGGATGCTCAGTCGTGGTGATGGGATGATTCCATCTGGAACTAGTAGTAGTAACTGCGTTGTTGCTGGTTGTCGCAACCCTGTCGTATTGACGTGGAATTGTCCCAGTGTACACGGCCTGTGTAACTACTGGTGTTGTTGTTGTTGGGATGACGTCAGATGAAGATTCAGACGTCACTGTTACACCTTCCATAGTACTGGAAAGTTTTGATGGTCGAAGTAACCCCGCATCTGATGGTGGAGTATCGTCCGACTCTGAGTTAGAGTCTTTCTCAAACTCAGGGCAGTTTTTGATTTTTCGCATAAAATCCTCGTAAACGGTTTTGGTTTCTTGGTATAATTTATGCAGGATATAAGGATGACTTCCCGGGAGCTCAGATGTGAGAGTCGCATTGTTGGTCACGAACTGCCTCCAATATGAGTTGAGCTCCTTAACCTTGTTTTCAAGGTAAGGCGCTTTCCATTTGCTAGGGCCATCCTTCTTGAAGTTCGTCCGCAGCCTTTCGATGGTCTTGGCGATGCTCTCCTGCTCCTTTAGAATGGTGCTGGTTTCCATTGCTGTTTGGATTTAAAGTATTTCTTCAAACCAAAAGCTTGATGTCTCGATGGGACCACGATGATTGTGGAATTGGAAGTGATTTATTGATTCAAAATTTCGGGTTTATATACAAATAATTTTGCTAACTAATCCATTCTTATTGTGGGAAAATTATTTTAAAAAAGTGCATGATGAGCAAAGAGAAGAGAAAAACAAATGGCTCAAGTAGCCGCGCGCGTCATAGAGGAAAGCCCGTGCGGTGTCAATTGTCATTGCACCGCAAGGGGCTAATAAATTCGTCGTTGCACCGCAAGGGGCTAATAAATTCTCTTCTCTTTGCTCACTAGCATATTGTTCATGTATGAACACTTTCCATCCTTCAATTTACTGATTGCATACAGGACTTCACTCTCTGAAGGACTACTTTCCTCCCTGCCTTTACTCATGGGTACGTCACCATCAGTGCCTTGCTGAGGATTGAGCAATTCCGAGAAGTACTCTTTCCAGCGACTTAAAACCTCTTCCTCTTTAGTCAGAAGATTCCCATCCTTAGATGTTACTCCTTGGATGGAATTGCTCTTCTTCCCTCGGAGTCTTCGGACTGTTTGCCAGAAAGTTTTGTTTGCCATCCTGTAGTCAAGCTCCAGCTTTTCACCGAACTTTTTCCACGCCTCCTCTCTAGCGGCTTTAACTGCGAGCTTTGCAGCCTTTCGCGCTTCAACGTAACGATCACGAGACTCAGAATCCTTACGCTGTATGTACAGCTTATAAGCCTTCTTTTTCTCTGAAACGGCTTCTTTTACTCCCGGTGTTCCCCACCAAGATGACCGTTTCACGTTGTTCGTCACATTAATGCGCTTAACGCCACAAGCTTCTGTAGCCGAGGCCAAAATGGCTGTTTGGAAACAGGCCCATTCAGCCTCAATGTCAGAAGGAGATTGTGGAATTTGTTCAAACCTTTCTTGTACGCCCTTCACAAATTTTTCCTCAACGTCTTTCTTCTTGAGACTCTCCCACCTAATGCATTTAAGCACTTTGCTCTTACCCTTAGGTAGAGCGGGAGGATCTTCGTTGAGGTTAATTTTTGCAAAGAGCAGGTGGTGATCAGTTGACAGTTCAGCACTGTTAAAAACTCGAACGTCTTGGACAATTCTTCTATCAACACCGGGAACCAGGACAAAGTCAATTATTGACTTAAGTCCTCGTTTTGTGTCTTCCCAGGTGTATTTATGAATCTCCTTGTGCTGGAAAAAGGTATTCATGATCGAATAACCTTTGATTGCGCAGAAATCCAGCAACATTTTACCGTTCGGGTTCTCACTCTTATCCCCGTTCTTCCCAATCACACCCCTCCATGTCTCAGAGTCAACACCAACATGGGCATTGAAATCCCCAAACAACACAACTGAATCCGCTTCAGAAGATGCCTTATTCAGGACTTCCTCCACTTCATCTAGGAAAGCTGGGTACTCTGACGATGCGTTCGGTGCGTACACCTGCAACACCGCCAGGGAAGATCTCTCAAGTTTGATCTTGATACCCATCACTCTCCCACTGTGTGTCCAGACATCACAAACCCTGTCTGACAGCCGAGGGCTTGTGAGTATCCCCACACCCGCCTGTGCAGACATTTCCGGTGCCACTCCGGACAGGAAAAGTTGCCACCCTTCCTCAAGATCCACAGTTCCACTACCTCTTTGCTTAGTAGACGAAACACCAATTATATCTAATTGGAATCTTTTTGCTTCGCTCTTAAGCTCCTGGTGCTTCCCTGTGAGTGAAAAGATATTCCATGTAGCCATTCTGAAGTGCCGTTGTCGTCGTGGTAGGCTTGTCAAACCTGATGTCACTCCAGAGCCTCTTCCGTTACTCTGGTGCCCTCCGACCCCGGGACCAGCGGTTGAAGCAACAGCTTGTCCATTGTCTCGCGTAGGTCGTTTCCGGTGCAATCCGTCCGACATCCGAGGCTCTTTGTTGTGTTTTTTTGCTGACAGGTTACTGTGACAACAGGGTGCAAACCTGATGCACAGGCCTCCTTACCCAGGAGACACGGGTTTTGGGGTGGTCCGCGGTTTAGTATTCACTAAGGACTTCTCGTAGACGCAAAGATGCCGATACGTGCCTATAGCTATTTCCAAACAAACTATAGCCAGTTCTAAAACCAACTACAGCCATTCCCTATCCGCCACCTGGGACGCGCCCGATGGGTACCCCAACCACACGGGATCCACTTAAAATAATATTTTTAATTTTATTTCCGTAATATAGTCACTACAGTAACATAATATAACTATTCAAGTTTGAGAAAAAACAAAAATAATATTTTTATTCATTAAATAAGTGAGTGTAGGTTGGAATCACCAGTTCTCGCCAGTGCCCCACTTCTCGCCACTTACATTGAAATCGCTATTTTTCGCAATTTATGAAATAAATGAGTCGCAATTTTTTTGTATTGTTTCTGCTTCTACGCATAGAATCGAAAAATAATAATTATTCGTTTTGGATTCACGATTTTGATCACTTTTTAGAGCAATATTTTAAGCAAGTGCATCGAATCCAACATCTCTTACCAAATGTACTAAGTGTCGTCAAATTTTCATCAGGCCAAAAATACCTATTTGGGTAAATAATTTGTCTATTGAATATTTAATTGCACTTGTGGAATACATAAAATTTGTATTTTGTCAATTAATATTTCATTTTATATTATTTTTGTATGAAAATGAGGCATGGCGAGAAGTGGTAATATTCTGGAATTGATTTTACCACCTGTCGCCATATCTTTTCAATAGGCGACGCTAACTTCACTTCGTACATTCTCAGTTGTCAAATCTGCATTGTTTACTTTCTGCAAAAGCCCCATAATTTGATTTCTCAAATAAAAGTGAAGAAAAATCATTTAAAGAGAGTAATAATAAAGTGATCACAAGGAAAGAGAAATGGTGAATGTATTCTTTTCATAGCATTGCCTAAAATAACCGAGTGTTTTTCTTTTCAAGAGGGTGGCGAGAAGTGGTTACAAATTTTACAAAACTGGCGAAAAGTGGTAAAAAGTGGCGACGAAATGGTTATTTTTGCATTATTAATAAAAATCAGTTTTTTAAGTAGTCCAGCGTTATGTTCTAGGATTATTGTTTTCACGTATCTAGAGCCAATACATCTAAGTAACTTTGTGTCAAATTTGACTTATCTTGTAACAAGGATTCAAAAGTGATGATTAAATGAATTTAATTTTTTCCTAAACATGGCGATAGCCGGTTATTCCACCCTAATCGACTCATTTCAATCTTGTGCCAGCTGGGTTTTTCACTAAAAATTTTCTAGTAATGATATTTTCGCTAATGGCAGCTGGTTTATTGAAAACATTTATTGTTTTTTCCTTGTGAAAAAAAGTATTTTAAATTCAAATGTTTAATTAAAAGTGAATTAGCGAAAAGGCGACCCAGTTAGTGCATGCTGACTTATTTCAGTATTATCATTATTTTATAAATTTTCTTTAATATTTTTGAAATTTTTTTATATTATGTTTCTGAATGAAACAGTGAATAATTCTATGGATTTAGAAGAAGTATAAAGGAATTTCATCAGTCCAAAAACAAGCGTTTAAGTAGAACTCTTCGGAAAACGATCCGGTTACCCCACCTTACTATACTGGATTAATTTTTTGAAAGATTTTCTGTTATTATGTTTTCTGAGTACTTGTTAGTTATTTTCGCTAATCTCTGGTCTTAGATACCTCCCAAATATGTTTTGTTATTCCCACAGTATTTCAGTTAAACTGAAAATTTGGGGTTTTATTGAAATGGAACTTTGAGTTCTCAACTATGGTTTCTTCACCATCCCTGGATACATTACCTCTTGGGACTTGGGATCTCCCGGAAGCCGTGGCTATTCGGTCTAACCTCAAATTTGGAACAATATTTGAATAATTATGTTTAATGTGTTATCAAAACTTCAATGAATAAAGTGCTCTCTCTTGCGGATTACCCTTGTTCAAATATCCCAGAACATGTTGAAGAGTATACTCGTATACTTGAGCTGAACTTCAACAATTCCTATGCAACATATCTTATATGAGACACATATTCTTCCACTTGAGCGATAAATTGGCTCCAAGGCAAAAATTCTGCATGCTGATGAAAATTGGAGAACCTTCCATACTTTCTGAATGGTGCTCCATTGAGCGGCATGATTGGAGCCTGCCGTAAGCCTCCATCAATGCTTCGTTGGATGCTTGAAGGGTAATAACATATTGAATAGACTGCAGTCTCGGCACTATGTCATGATGAAAAGCTCTTATACATGAATTTCAATATATGCATGGCGCGAAGTAACTCTAAAAGCTCAATATTTGAGATTCAAGAAAAAGAAGTGAAATACAGTGTCACGAAAAAAACGTTTCTTGGACACATTCAACGAATAATAGTCAATTCGTATATTCTTGGGAGATGCACAAAATTTCTCTTGGGGATATGTTCAGTTAATAACTTTCTGGGTCAAACGCATGGGTGATTTGAGTGATTGTGCTAAAATAGGCCCTAATGGATATGATACTCCATAAAACACTCCACTTCACACCAAAATTATCCCAATTAGGAGCTCTTCGTACAGCATTATTGGTTTTCACACTTAGTCCCTCCCTTAATTTCTTGTCTGTTTTGTATGATTTTTTTTATGACGAAAAAATTATTTCATGCATAATTAACCCCTGATTGAACTTTTATTGAGACCTCTTGGCCTTTTCTCTATTCACCGAATTCATCGTTTTTTTCTTCCTTTGGCTATAAACACCAAATTGCTTCGTCTGAGGAATTTCCGTTACTTTACGGCGTATGTTCATGTTAACACAGTGACTCATAAACGGAAAAAGACTTTATAACAAGATATTATATTGAGAAAATTAAAGAGTTATCAAAAGGAAGTTATTTTTTTATAAACTGCAGCAGCTTGGACAATATTTTGGTAAAAATGGTGAGTAGAAATGAAATTTGGTCCCTAATGTAACATAAAACAGTAATCGTAAATTTTCGATGACCAAAAATAGTGAAATATTCCGTACAGAAGGAAGATGAAAAAGTTACGAACAATTTTCGCGTTTTCGGAACGATTTAAAAAGATTTATTGTTGCGATGGATGAATTCTAAAAGTCTTAAAATCCCAGAAAAATACAAAACGCTTATTTTAAGCTTTATGAATTCAAGCAATAAAATCTAATGTTGTCAAGAAAATTAAAAAAAAACAAACATAAAATTAAATCACAAAATGTTAAGATGATTATAAAATTATTTATATTTGAAAAGGTTTATCTTGATATTATAAATCAATTTTAATTTTAAGATGTGGGTTTTATAGATAACGTTTCAGGTAAGTTGCACGTCATCTCGTGTTTAATATTAAATGTTTAATAAAACAAGGAATTTTACATTAAAAATATTTGTTCTATCTGCTATTATTATACTTTTATTCGACTTACTTAAATACCTACATTTTGGGAACAAAGTTGTAAAGAATCAGGAAATAAAAATTCTTGCGAAAAACCCATAATCATCAATCGTTCTTTTAATCAAAAACGTTTTTTTAAATCAAAACTTTTATGATATTCTTCTAGAAAGTACATGATAGTATGATGTAAAACTTTAAATTTAAGTTAAATTTCCTTCACATAGGGTGGAATCACCACTTCTCGCCAGTGCCCCACTTTTCGCCATTTATATTGAAATCGCTATTTTTCTCGATTTGTGAAATAAATTAGCCGCAAAATTCTTTGTATTTTTACTGCTGCTTCGTATAGAGTCAAAAATAATTATTATTCTTTTTGGATTTACCATTTTGGACATTTTTTAGAGTAATATTTTAAGCATGTGCATCGAATCCAATATTTTTTACCAAATATACTAAGTGTCATTAAATTTACATCAAGCAAAAATACCTTTTTGAATAAATAATTTGTCTATTTGAATATTAGGTGAGATTCTTAACAATCTCACCTACTATAATCCTAACAAAATTTCATGTCGTCCGATCGACCTCAAACTTGGCCAAAATGTGTTTCGCCACTTCCTGATCACGAATATATATGTGGCTATTTTACGTTCCCGGCCGGCCGCTCTTTGGAGCTTAATAGCTCCTAAACTAAAAAAGATATCGACTTGCGGTTTTCGGCAAAGGTTATATATCGGGTGAAAATTGCAACTTGGTGCATTGACCCCCCACCCTCCACCCCTCCTTCCGCCATTTTGAAGACCCCCCTTTTTTTGTTTTCTCAATAGCTCCGCCCCTATGGTATCGAGCGGGCTCAAATTTTAGTATGTTATAGCTGGGCCTTAGAGCTTTCCATCAATACCAAACTTAAGGTCCCCCGACCCCCCTGACCCGAGCTATAAGGGTCCAAAAAAAATTTCTTAAAATGGCCATAACTCCGGTTCTAATTGTCAGAATTTAAAAAATGAGGGCTTTTTGGAAAGCTCTCGTGAAATGCCACTTCCCCTTCTAACATCGCAAGTTCATAAAACCACCGCTAGGGGCGCTATTATTAAAAAGAAAATTTTTAAATCTTATAAGTTAAATAACTCAAAAATTCCATTGTGCATCGGGCTGAAATTTTGGTATGTTGTAGCCGTTGATTATACCTATCAAACAAAAAAAACCTTAAGTCGATCTAAAACCCCTGACCCGAGCTATAAGGGGTCAAAGTTCGAACATTGACCGGCCTCTATCTCCGGTTCTAACTAACATAGCGACCTAAATTTTACCTTTTTGGTTTCGTCTCGATGAGCACTTTCAGATGGAAGTTCAAAAAGTCACCACAGGTGGCGCTGTGATAGCGTCAAAATTCATCGAAATTCAAAGTCACTTCTCTCAAAAACGGCATTGTGCAAGTTAATGAAATTTTAGTATGTTGTAGTCCAGTCTAGGACGTTTCCAAAATGGTGCGTAAGCGCGCTGTGGTTAAAACAGAACCGGAGATATGAGGGGTCAAAGTTCACGAAATTCAAAAAATCATATCTCCGGTTCTATGTAACCGATTTTGATGAATGAGGGCTTAAACGAAAGATCTGACCAAATACTACAACTCTGTAGAACATTTGAACTTCGTGGGACCAACACCAGGGGCGCCACAGTCGAAAAACCAATTTCAATATCACATAACCTCAATTATCTCGACTGTCGCTGAACCGATTTTGATGATTACTTCGACATAATTGTAGAGGACATTTGTCTCTACATTTCGTCCATACATCATTTTCCGCTCAGACTACGCTATCACTCCGATTTTGCCGTTTAAGTGTGAAAAAATGATTTTTCCCATAATAACGCTTTGAAATCACTCAGATGCCAATTTGACTGCCTCTACTCCACCAAGACACTTAAAATAGGGTTTTAAATGGAAAGTCCCACAAAAGACAACAATTCTTTGATATAGTTGAAGTTCAACAAATGACTACTTGGGGAACTCTGGGTGAAAAAACGAGTTCAGAAACAAAAAACCTCGCTTATCTTGACTTCTGAGTAATCGATGAGATCATGTTCTATGGGAAAATTGTAGAGAACATTCTGGTCTACATTTCATCCATATATCACTTTTCTGTCAGTTCATCCAAATCCTTGATATTTTGGTTTAAATACAAAATTTGTATAATTTCACGAATTTGATTCAAGATAACTGAATGGCGACTCACAATTTCAGCTCTAAATCGAATTTGCATGCACTCCGAGTTAGCTCACGTTAAGAATCTCACCTACATAAGCCGGTTAGGATTATCTGTCCCTTTAATTACACTTGTGGAATACATAAAATTTGTATTTAGTTAATTAATATTTTATTTTATATTACTTTTATATAAAAATTATGCATGACGAAAAGTGGTTATCTTCTGGAATTGATTTTACCACCTGTCGCCATATATTTTTAATAGCCAACGCTAACTTCACTTCATAGATTCTCAGTTGTTAAATCTGCAATATTTACTTTCTGCGACCTATAATTTGATTTCTTAAATAAAAGTGAACGAAAATCGTTTAAAGTGAGTAATAATAAGGTGATCATGAGGTAAAAGAAATGCTGAAAGTATTCTTTTTATAACATTACCTAAAATAATTGAGCTTGGACCTTTTCAAGTGGGTGGCGAGAGGTGGTTATAAAACTGGCGAAAAGTGGTGAAAAGTGGCGACGAAGTGGTTATTTTTGCCTTGTTAATAAAAATCAGGTTTTTAAGTAGTCCACGTTAAATTCTAGGACTTTCCACGAACCTAGAGCCAATACATTAAGTAGTTTTGTGTCAAATTTGAGTTAACTTGTAATAAGAGTTTAAAAGTTATAATAAAATTAATTCCTCTTTTTCCTAAACATGGCGATAAGTGGTTACTCCACCCTAGAAAGTAGATTTTCAGTAATTCGTTGCAAGTTTACTCTATACGATAAAGTTTTTGAATTTTTGGAGAACGACTAAATAAAAATTATTTAAGAAGGCACTTAAGGAAGTCAGAACGGAGTATCTTCTATAGACGAAATGTAATCCTGAGTATCTTCTATGTTGATTCTGCCAGAATTCTTCTAAATTTGTTATAAAAAATACTTTTAAATATTTATCAATGAAACTCTCTTCTTCAAATTCATAGAACATATCAACGAATGAAAATATTTTTAAAAATTCATGTTTATTGCAATTCTCACTATAAAAATGTAAACTCACAAAGATATTTTTCATTGACAGAATGAATTTTTAATTAACTGGTCCAGTGGTGAAATATGGTAATTTCAAATAGACCGTAATTTCTGCACAAAATCCTGAAAAGTATGTCAATAATTCATTTTAGTGGTATTCTGATGTACCATATATTTTTGCCAATTACTCATACATTTTTTCCCCTATAATACGATTTTATTTAAAAAAATATGCGCTGTCGTCAAAACGGAAAAAAGTTTTCAATGAAAAACTTTTGTGCAAGGGATCGTCCATAAATTTCTTCGCTTCTGCATTATAATGTTAAATATATGGGCGGAAAGTTTTCCTTATTGCAATTGAACGGATAATTCTCATTTGTGACACCAAGAAATAGCCAGAGCTCGCTCAGAGAATATTTCTGATAATTCAATTTTGAGAGAACTTTCAAAATTTATTCACATTCAATACGGTTTCCTTCCGATAGGACAAGGGAGAGTTGAAATGGAAATCGTTAAAAGTTTGCACTGATAATCAATTTAAGCAAACCGACACTCAGTAGCGGAAATTGAAATCGGACAAATAAACACGATGTTTGTGCAGTGGTAGTCTACTGATGAGGGCTAAGGATTGAGGGTGAGAAACAGTGCCGGAAGGTGTTGATATCCCAGGAAGCCGGATGATAAGTTAATTGGAGTGCGTATCGAAGTTTACGTGACACTTGATGGAGGTTTGCTCTATACACTGCAAATCCAATTAAATGAGCAGACTCTTTCGGAAATTGACCAAGAGGAAAACATAACACTTTCATTCTCTCAACACCCTCTAACAGATCAATGCTAAGAATAATAATACAGTTTCGATTTTGGATTTGTCTAAAAATATATAATGTACATACATCTAACTTAATCACCGTAATCATGTGTCTTTCAATTACAAATAATTTGACTTAGACAGTAAATCAATAAGGTCTTGGCGAGTTGATACACTTTAAGACATTATTCTCAATTAGAATAAATTAACCTTATCCATAAAGAAAGCTGATCAACAAATAGAGATAGGTAGGGCTCCATTGATATGCATGTTTTTTTTGCTTATTTCTAGAGAAAAGTAGTCTCCAACGTTATGTATTTAATTTAACTCTTTAAAACAATCGTGGAACTAAGTAAAATAATTGTTTATCAAGTTTACAAAAAATCGTATTTCATCGTATTTTTGTGATTCCTAAAATTAGACAAATTTCCGGGATTATACAAAATTATATTGAGATTTATCTTGAAATTATAAATCATGATTAATAGAATTACTAATAAAAAAGTCCAAATGAAATTAGACATTTTGAAAAAAAAAATTAAAAGAGTTGCAGTAAAATATTCCATTTTGGTTAGTAAAATATTCGATTTTTGTCAGTAAAAATTGTAAAATTGATCAGAAATGACATAAAACCATATCTGAAATATTAAGATGATTCAAAAGTTTTCAAATTTTTCTTTACAACAATAATTATTATTATGAATATGGTTTCTTTAATGTTTGGAAATTGATATTACCTGACCATTTTTAACCAAATTGCTGCCCACTGCATAAACAGTAGGTTATTATTACAGTAGACTCTCTCAAATTCGGGCATTTGAGACCGAAATGTCACCCGAATTAGAGAGAAATTCGGACATCAAACTGTTTGAAATGCAACGATTTTTAGTTTATCTGCATACTCAAATTAATTTCACATACTCATATTTATTGTAAATTTCAAGAAGATCTTTTACAAATGCAAAATAACATCATTACTAAAACAAACCATGGCAAATTTAAGGATATATGCTTCATATTCGATAATCATAATCAACCTCGAATTAAAAAGTAGCCCGATCTTAAAAGAGCCAAATTAGCGAGAGTCTACTGTATTAAAAAATACAAAATACAATAATAATACAAAAAATATTTTCTGATCATAGAAATATAAAATTCAGTGTTAATTTTAGTCGAAATACAGGACTTTTGAATAAAACACACATTACTGAAATTTCAACTGAATACATACCTAATGGGTCCATTATTATTTTAAAGTAATTCTTCATAGAAAGAGTTTCGTTTGAATACTATCTTAAACTAGCTTTCAAATTTCTTGTAAAAATGTTTGCTACAAATAAGCATGAGTAAGATTCATTACAGTAACGTCCAAATTTGAATCTAGCCCTTGCCTTAACTTAAATATTTATGTATTTCTCTTAAATGATTATAGGCTGTAAACAGTCAGATTTATGTATCACTAGTTGTATTACCAATCTGTCTTTTCGAAGAGTCTGGCTCTTTATTTTCATGATAGCTTAAGATACCGCACCAATACTTTGATTGTCATCTGTGAAAATTCTGCCAGTTTGATTGATCCTAACTGTCCTTAGAGTCTGCTCTACCATTCCTATCTAATCCATTCCGTGTCATAAAATGTCTGAGATAGTAAAATTTTTATTTGTCCCTAATCGTTAATATTGGATTTATATCTCTTATCGTTTATGTCAGCAATTATATTTTATAACTGAACACGGTGGACTTGTTTGCCCTCGAGGGCAACAGATTTCAATCCATTTATTCATTCACCCTCATCACAAGTGCGGTCTCCACCCACACTTCAGAGGGAGAAAAGGTGAAATGCACTGACCGAGAAGTATTCTTTCTTGACACAAAAAACCTCGACACGATGAAACTTTAACTTTGTGTTTTCTATTTCGTTTACTTTAGAAGCCACTACACAAACAGAAAGTTATTTAGGAGTACCATGGATTATTGTAGCCGACCCTTTTGGGTGATTGAAAGCTTGTCACTTCCAGGGAAATCCACTGTGAGTGTGACTATGTGATAAACACAAATACTAATATCCTAGGAGATATTTTTGGTATCGCGGACTTTTGTGCCATTTATCTCGTGACCCCAACTATGTGTAATCCATCGGAATGGCAATTTCTATCGGATTGACTTAATATTTTGGGAGTGTACATTGAGAAATTGAGGCTTTTTAGGGTGGTATTAGGATTACAGAAGATTTTCTTAATCTTTTTGCCCATGGTTCCATACTATATAAATCACAATAATATTATGCAAAATTTACTATATCACAGACGAGAGAGTTTAATTTTGAATTCAAAGCATGAAAAATTTTACTGCGCTCGTATAACTTAGATGAAAAACAAACTATTTTAACTATTTATTTTTTTTTAGATTCCAACAACACAACACAGATAGCAATCTGATTTATAATCTAATTAAATAATTATATTTTCTGATATCCTAATAAATGCTTAGTTTTTTTCTTATTGCTTGACACTAAGGATTTAGGATATAATGCTTTTAGCATTTAGCTCATAATTCAGAGAATTAATTCTTTACTTTAACCCATCTCTCTCTAATATAGCAAAATATATACAGCAAATACGTCAGTGGCTGATTAAACTGAGGTGTGATATGATAATCCTTCGATTTTAGCCCTGTTTCCTGCCCCCATGAAAATCCCAGTTTATCACAATTTTGGGAACGTAAATGTTTTAATTGACTTACAGCATCTAAATAACTCTTATGCAGTCATCATATCTAAGGTCTAATGACTTAACTTGTGTATAATTTCAAAATAAACTATACATTTACAGAAATTTGACATAAGGCGTTATGGAATATAGAAGCAATTAATCCCTTATACTTTTGAAATTCAGTAACCCTGCGAGTTCTTTAAAAAGTAAAAATAGATGTTGTTTAACAGTTCAGCTCATATGCCGAATGCTTTATGTTTACCGGTTGACAACTGATTTGATCCGACTTATAGATCCCCTTTAAAATTACCAAGAAATGTTGATGTACAAAATTATTTCAAGCTTAAATTTATTGATAGTTCATAACTAAGTAATTTCAAAATTAGAACTTATTAGAAACAAAAGACCTTTCTAACAAATCCATGGTTCTCCCAATCGGTTGAGAAATACGTTCTTAAAAAAAGCTGTAGAAATTTTTATCTTAAAACACTGGTTAAAAAGCATTTTCGAATATGAATGAAATATCTGCTGATACAAAACAGACAAAAGATATGAGAAAGAGATTTTAAAAAACCTTGAGTCGTATCGAGGTTTGAAAGGAAAAACAATTTTACAAAATAAATAAAATAATCATATTTAGCGGACCAGTTAATTTCATAATAACCAGTTAATTTCATTTTGTATAAAAAATTACAGCTTTCTATCTGAATCTCTTCTTTCCTAATTCCGAATATCCTAAACCCCAAAAAAGCCCGGGGAAGTCCTAAAACCCAAGGATCTCGAAAACATGGTTCTTGATCAGGATCCCGAAAACAGGGATCTTAAAATTCTAGGGGTAATTCTGTCTCGACGATAGGATGTTATAAGTTTGCCTTAGAAAAAATATTCATCAAATGACTCTGTTCATTGGGATATGTATTAACTTATCATTAACAAAACTTTAGAGAAAAATAATGAAACATGTATATATAAGGTCTTTGTAAATTACTATTTTTGACAGCGTTATCACACTTGCCACATTAAAATTTTAATGTGATTCACATTAATTGTCGCTTATGAGAGTCCAAATGTGTAATTTGTGCGTTTGAATCATTTTATATTCAAAATTTGAACTATTTGTTGATAAAAAGGTAGACTTGGCCCGCAAAATTTGATATAAATTGATTTATAGCATTAATGCGAAAAATTAATGCGATTTTCTCTTTAATTTTTTAATGTGAAAAATATTTATGCTTTAGATAAATTTTAACTATTTTTGCAGGCCAAGTACACTTCTTTATCAATAAATAGAAAAAACCCCAAATATTAAGTGACTCAAAGACGCAAATAACATATTTGGACGCTCACAAGCGACAATTAATGTAAATCACAATAAAATTTTAATGTGCAAGTGTGATAACCCCGTGAGACTTTGTGCATTGTCTTTCGAAAAATTTATTTTTTTAAACAGCAAGTGTATTTCTATGTAATATTTATTTTATATATAAATCATGTGATGTTTTATAACAAAATTCGTATATTATTGTTTCAAAATTAACTACAGAACTGCAATTTATCATAAAATAGATAAAATATCAGAAGAAAATCTCTCTAAATCTCCGTGTAATTGCACAAAATAGATTGTCTCACTTCTCTATTTTTTCATGCAAAATCAAATACAAATCTTCGTTTTACTTAAACCTTAAAAGAACGTCGATGTCCAAAGAAAGCACAGTAATTTTTTCCGCATCACCTTTCGGTGATGAAAAGTATTTCTAAATTTTCTCCTGAATTGGAAGATGAGAGGTTATTTTTTGTGTACTCTTCTCATTAATTATTTTGCATGTCGCCGTCGTGACCTACCCGGAAAAGGGCATAAGACAAATCGGTGATGTGTCTCTCACTATGAGGATCAGACATTAATGGTTTAATTTATGCCACACTGATGAACACACTAATGACATTTTAATTATACACAACAAGTTGTGAGTTTGTGTTTCACAATATGAAATGAAATTTCCTACCATAACACTTTATGTGCATTTCGCCCTGAGTGACTTTTAATATCATACTCAATGTCACAGATCGAGGGGTGGCTCATCAAGGTGCGCTTAATTGGTACCCAAGTTCGTTGTTTTGATTCATTTTAACCTCATTTTACCGACATATTTGTTCTTTGTTTTCTTTTACTTGAGTTACTATTGCTCGATTTCAATAAAACATCTTCATTTTTCAATACATAATGTTTGTCCGTCTGTTACTTTATGAGATTCTTCCTAAATTCATTTTTCCATATGGGTGAAACCATCTGAACACTACAAAATTTTTTTAAATTAAATATTAGTCTTCAATAAACGAGATCTATAGGGGAATGTAGGCATGATTCGCGCACAGTGAACCTTCAAACAATTCGAATTTTCTCTATAATTTCTATTTAATTTTTCTGTTAGTCAAGTGGAATTTTTTAAAGCAAAATGATTCCGAAACTTCCGAAAATTTTTCCCGGAAAAAAAATACTTTGCATTTTACCCATGACGATCATCTCACTTTTATTCATCAACCTTATAGCACCGAAAAATAAGATCCCAACACTGTTGAGCTTTTTTTTCAGAAAAAAAGCTTTTAATTTCCTCCTCTAGCAGCACGCAAAACAGTGTTTAATTGGCCAAAACATTTGATCCGCCTAAACATTTTGGTAATTTTTTTAAGTCTTAACTCTTTAAAAACGAAAGGGCTAAAAATTGGGGATCAGAAAAAAAATTTCTAGAGCAAAACCCAACTTCAGAAGGCCGTAGGAAAAATTTGAGTTTTGGCATTGTCTTTGGATCTAAATAGTCCCGTAAAGACTCAGTTTTCTTTATTGTATCCTTTATGGCGCTGCGATCGCTTTTTCTGCAGGCACATTTTTTTCACCCCTTCCTTTAAACGATATTTCCGAATACAAATTAAAGTGAGTTACTTTTCGGTAAACGAAGACAATGGTTTTGGGTAACCGGTGACCTAATCGTCCTTGAAGGGTTAAAGCAAGAAATGTTATCTAATAATTCTTTACTTTACCACACCGCGAAAACTAGGATGGTAAAATTTAGTATCCTCCATACAAAATTTTAATAGCCGGATAGTAAAAAAGTCACCCAGCAAACGCCACATTAGATCGGACTGTCAAAAATTGTAGAATATACGTGCTCGCCTTTAGAATTTACTTTATGGATAGTGAATTATAATAGCTCTATGGTAAATCCTAATATCCAGATAGTAGATTTTACTAGTCAGATGGTAGATTTTACTAGTCGGAGAGTAGATTTTATTATCCGGATAGTAAATTTTACTAGCGGGATATTAGAATGAAAAATTAATGGTGCACTAGGCTCCTTTGCCATCTTGTATATTGTTCAGTTGATATGCAAAATAGTAAAATAAAACTCACTTCAGTTGTTTCAGAGTTATCTGTCCTTTCAGGACAGGAAATACACGGATAGTTTTGCCAAAGCAATCGACCGACGATACAATGCGCCTTCTTCAGTGGTGAAAATTGTGGTAATGCCTCTGAAATTTTACCTCAACCCCTCCTCTTCCAATGAGGATACAGCGAGGAAAACTTTGAATTTTTTCTGGATATCGATCAAAAGCCAATATGGAGGAAGGCACGTTGTAGTGCCGAAAGCTTTGGCAAAAATATCCGTGTGTTTCTTGTTCTAAAAGGTTAAACATCCTTGACGTAGTCGAATGGAGTTTTATCTGTGTAATTTCTCCTGTTAGTACTTTAACAATTGTTCAGTTTATAAATTTTCATATAGTTAAGAGGGAATTGATACCTTTGAATACTTTTAAAAGAAGACTTTTTAGTCTTTCATTTAAAAGGAAGTGGATCTTACCAATATATAATTTAGTTGCCCAAATCAATTATGAAGCTTAACCCCTTAAGGACGATTGGGTCACCGGTGACCCAAAAATGAAATTTTTCCTACGGTCATCTAAAGTTGTGTTTCGCCTTAAAAAGTCAGAAAAAGTGATTTTTTCTGACCCCCGATTTTTGACCCTCTCGTCTTTAAAGGGTTAATTGTATCATGATAAGACTTAGTTTCATTGTACAAAATAGGAGTATAAAGTCACATGTATTTCAGAGGTACCCCAAATCAAAGGAATCGATTGAATTCCATCCTATCCTCATCGACTGATTTCTATAAGATACTGATACAACATAAAATAAAAGTAAATATATTTATTTACTTTGAAAGCAGTTGCAATATTATAGGATGTGACAGCCTGCAGAACCCGAGAATTTAAACTATGTATCGTATCAGTTGTAGTATTTGACATAAAACTTGTCAAAGTGCATATGAAAAGAATCTTATTGAAAAATCCTAAGCATAAAAATATGAGAGTATTTGCTCTTTGTGATTTGCATAAGACGCTCATCGTCATCTGACAGAAAAATCTCCTCCAGACCTGAGTGGCACAACCAAATAAAGTCTGCAAAAAGCTTGACAATATGGACTAGAGAACTGTGAGTTTAGAGACATGAAAGAGAGATGTTGGATATGTTTTCCAAGTGGATCCTTTGCTGCAGAGATTCTTCTTCACTCAGTATTAAAGCAAATATGTTTGCTCTCATGGCGTATTACAAATCGCAGAGCAATCGTAAACTTTGCAGTAGCACACCAGCATTTTCGCACTGTGTATAATATTTGTCAAAACATTAAACAAGACGATTCTTGCCGTCAATAAATAGCTTATATAAATATTTTGCAAAGATTTCCTAGTTTTCAAACTTACCGCCTTAGTAGTATCACTCGTCCTTGTGAAAAACAAATCGGAGAACGACGTAAGTATATTGACAAGAGAGATATTCCTATTTACCCTTAACTTTATTTTGCACATCAGAAAATAATTATTAACAAAATGTTTTGTTAATGCAAAATTCAACAGTTTTTTATTAACCTGTATGCTTTATATTAAATTTACACGTATTTGTAATCATAGTTCCACAATAAAATCGTCTGTGATAAAGAATCTCGATAGATCTAAGAAAAATAATAGCAAATTTAAAGATATTTGCTTAAAAAAATGAACTTATCTAAACGTGAAAATTATCAACAAACTTTTTTGAAATGTCACAGCCACCTGAATTGTATCATGATTGATAAAGAGTCGAAGATAAAGATTGAGTGAAGGTCTACTGTATTTCAATTTCGAAATATTTTAGGGGAGGGCAGTCGTAAACATTTTTTTTACGTCTACTTTATTTGGATTTATGGCGACCATTTCTACATTGGCCAAGGATCCCTATAGTATCAATGAATGCATATAGGTCTCGTCTTCTGAAAATTGATATCTATTTAAATAAATCGTAGGTTTTACAATTAGCTCATGATTACTACTGCCCCAGTTTCCCCTATAGTTCTTGTTCACTTTGCTTACATATCAAAGTTTCAATACTCGATTTATATAAACCTTAAGATATTTGTACTCTAGAGCAACATACACTTTAAATAGCACAGTTGACAAAACAAAAACAGTAAAGCATTCATTTTATCTTGCCTTACCTTGCTTTATCTTTTTTTTTTGCTATGAATTTCCAGCCCAGACAAACTTGTTTTTTTTTTACCTATCCAAAGTGCTTTTGTACTATGTCATGTTTACCGTCAAATCCCTTTAATCCCGAGGAAAATATAATACTTTCTTCTCTAGAGTATAAAGTGTATGAGAGTATAAAAGTTCCGGAAGAATTCTTATACAAATAAATGTCCCAAGTTAAAATCTTCCCCTCATTAAAAAAAAGAAATATAAGATTTTTTCAAAGGGGTGTAGCCTTAAGCCTTTTTCGCCTGAAGAAAAGTTATATCACAAATTTACCCTTTAATCTCTTTGATTTTGAAATTTTCTCTTTTATGCAACAATTTCATTTCATTTGGAATTCTAGCTACTTGACAAAAAGTGACTAAAGAAATTTCCTAACTTGAATTGTGTATTGGATCTTGTAAATCTTTATAAAATTTTCAAAAAGAAAAAGGAAACAAAACTTTTGCTTGTGAAAGGGGTAAGTTCAAACCAGTTCAAGCATAATTAACATCCCAGCGAGCATCACATGCTAACCGGTTCCAATTCAGCTGAAAATATATGTATATTCAGCTGAATACTGCTAATTTTAAAATGACACTTGCAGGCAGTGCCATTTTCAGATATTTAGTTAGCACTATTTGTCGAGAATTGCTGACCGGTCAGCATATTTTTGCTAATAGATTCAGCAAAAATATTGTAGAGCGTATGGCCTATTCGACGTATGTCAACCCAGTCGACGGCCATAACCCACCAATCCTAATTCCTCATTCCTATGACACGCCCAACCCCTACCATCCCTATGGGTGCTGAAAGGTTGCTTTGGGGCTCTTACTGTTAGGTAAATGTCCTCAGTCTTCAGTGAGTGAGCATCAGTCGCCGTGGACAGTTCACTCTCATGAAGTGAAAAATGGGTGGCACCTTCAGTTCTCCAATTTCCCTCTAAGTTTGTATTTTCCTATTTAGGTGAGCCCCATTTGGGCTTACAAATTCAGAAGTGGGATCCCCAATCCCCAAAAGTGGATCGCGAAAAGAACAGTTGAATTAATTGTTACAGTTGTTGTGTTGAGACTTTAATTAATCTTGCATTGTGGTCGAGATGTGTAAAGTTCAGTGATACTACGAGAACAAAGAAGATAAGATGGAGCATTCCTGTCGAGGAAAGTCTGCAGATGACTGGGGAGTCCATGCGGGATCACTAAGCCAACGCGGAGGAGACATCGTATTGTGGAGCCAGGAGATTGTGAAGCCTTCAGATAAGAGCGGGGAATTCTTCAAGAAAGTAATTGTGAGGATGGAGGTCTTAGTACAAAGAGATCATCGGAGAAAGATTTTCAGATAAGTCCATTCCAATTAAATTTCTAGAAAAAGTTATTTATATTGAGCAATCGTAGCTACAGATATCATAACGCGTGACAATTTCATAGAAGTATATATAATAGTTTACATCAAGAATTGATTTTAAAGAATTGCAATACCATCAAATATTTGACGTGTTATCATCAAAGGAAAAGTGAGGGATGATTTGCTGGGACATTTGTGCAAACGATAACTAAAAATTATAAATATCATCCAGAATGTGTTTCAAATTTACTATGGATCTAAATCTAAATCATGACCACAAATGAAAAGTTCGTCAGTGATAATTTCGGCTACAAGTCCTCCATAATTTCATCATTTCGTAGCATCTGTGATATAGTCTTCAAAATCACTATTAATTCCATTAATAAATAATTGTTTTCACGTCCCATGACAACTTCTTTACGGAAACACATAGTGAATCAAATTTAATTAAAAAGGTATAAATCTACATTTGAGACAACTATTTTAATAGATCTAACGCGAGTTTTTCATGATTTACCAAGAATAACGTTTAGTGCGCAACTTAGTAAATTAATGATCGAGATCAGAAGATGTTAGCAAAATAACTTAGAAGTCTGTAGGGCCGTATGCAAGGAAGTGATTTCGTAGGATTACGTAGGTTAAATTAAAATATTAATTGAGCAAGAGTACTCTTCGGAACATTAGCAAATAATCTTTTCGTGGCGATACTTAACACCCGGTCGATGACGAATAAATATCGGAAAATTTAAGAGGTCAACGAAAAGCGAAAATTTCATCTAGCAATAAGATTATAACATTTCGGATTAGACATAGAATAATTGCAAATGGAACTTAGAAGCTGTGTCGATGAATGATCAGTGAGATTGATGTGTGATAGAGGGCCCTCGAAAGTGTGTGTGAATGAGATTTTCCATTGCAGTTGTAAATTGAATCAAAATTGGGAATTTGGAAGAATTCGTAAAAACTTTATCTTAGGAGAAATCATAATTTCAGTTGTATAAGCAATATAAGTTGAAGAGTAGGACACATTTGAAAGCGAAGACGAATCGCAATTATATATTTCAGAGGTTTATATTGATATCCATAAGTGATAAGACGTTTGATATTACATACGTATCTTCAGAAAGTTCACGCGATCAAGGATCAATATCACATATGCTTAACGAACATTAATGCGGTCACGGAATTGAAGGACATATTAAAATATTAAAAATTGGAATTCATAATGATAATGTTGAAATATAAGAAGAAAGGAAAGAAAATGATAAAGATGAGTAATCCATTTTCGAAAGTATGGGAATAACCCAAAAAAAATGCTGGTAGAGAAGGGTACAAACTTAGGTTTATGATAGGGGCTGTAAAATATTGAAATATTTTTGCAGACAAAGGGACCCGACACGTCGGCAAACTTAATGTTATATTGAAAGGATGCGTTAGAGGAAATGGTCTAAATGAGTTTTTCAATTGCTTAGACACAAAAAGAAATGCGTCTGGGTTAAGGGGCGAAAAACAACACCTCATTCAGGGATCATAAAATAAATGCAAAAGGATCGATAAGCAAATTAGGGAAACCCGAACATATTGCAGGGACTCATTAGTTCAAAACCTCTCAAGAGAATTTGGGATTTTTTCAAATAGACATGTCGGCAGCATTGCAATTATTACAGAAAGGTTTTTTCAATTTTACAATATGCACCACTCATTAGGCGGGTCTTGGGATTTCCGAGATGGTCAGATACTCGGGTTGAAAACTCATCCCTTGCAAAAAAACCCTCATAAATAGATATGCGTAATGCTTTTAGAATGTACACAGCTGCATACCATACTTTTCACAAATTGTTCAATATATAATATATAGGATGTCGGATAAAACGAAGGATCTTCGAAAGAACATTATGTCGTGTCGCCATGCCTAGAGAAATTTGAAAACTTTTCCAACCACATGCTCTTGGATCTGATCTCAATCAAAAAGAAATATTTTGGAATAAAAGGGGTAACTCAAGCTTTAAGGAAGCGGATTTCAGATGGCAGATATATGATAGATAAATAAGACGGGTAATTCACGGGTATATAAGTCGAATTCAGTAACAATTAGATAGTATTTTGAAAAAGCCTTAATATTAGTATAGTCTATTTAGAATTCTTAATACATACGGGAATACAGGGCTACGTAACATAAAGACACTAAATCGCGTGTAGATCTAGGTTGAGTACGATAGGGAATATCATGAAACGTAACCATATCGACGCGACGCTTATTTTAGTCAACATTTGCGACATAGAAATTAACTTCAGTTGTACAACACTCGCGCAGAAAATATAGTAGTTTATTGATTGGGAAAGGCTTTGTCGAACCATCTACATCAACAGAAGATCGTAATTCGTTCAGGCGATATATGGAAATACTACAGATGGACTGTTCGTAGTTTGAAAATGACTCCTTAGAGACTGATAGATCATTATTGCGAGAGAAGGAATTATCTAAATGGGAGGAATAGGAACACGCTGTCATTCGGAACATTAATGGCCTTTACACACTATAATGAATGTTCGTCAATAGTTGCCATATTGAAGTAAATTGTTGATGCCAGAGAAAACTGTCAAAATTTCTTCAATAATGTAAAAGATAGATATCACTTTCTCTAGCGTGTGGATCTCATAACAGTCACTGAATGAATTCTTCGTTTTGAATTTTTTCAATCATAATTTGTTTACATGGCACAGTGAAATTACATGAAAAGGAAGTTTGTCCTGGATTTTACATGAAGAGAGAGAAAGAGGTGATCAAGTAGAGAACATGTAAGTAGTATGGTTCGCGCAAGTCGGAGTGCAATGACCGCTGAGTTGACATCACTGTCGCGCAACTCGGAGTGCAATGACCGACCATCCATGACGCAACATTAGATATGACGTGCCATCACAACATTACGTCACATATTTTCTCTGACGTAACATTTTTTTTGATGTCACATGTTTTTTATGATGCAATATTTTTTGATGACGTATCTTTATGGTGAGATATTTTTTGTTTCCGTCCGTTGGTATACGAGCGCCATCTTTGATTGTGAAATTGAAATTTTGACAGCCGTTTTGAATTCCCATCCGCCATTTTGAATTTTAGCCGCCATTTTGAATTCCCATCAGCCATTTTTATTTTTATCCGCCATTTTTTTTATTACCGACCGCTGCTGCTCCTATTTTTGTCCGCCATTTTTATTTTTGTCCGCCATTTTTACTACCGACCGCTGCTCTTATTTTCTATGCGCGCGCCCTCTGTTATTCCTATTATTAACTATTTCCGTAATTTTTTTTTCGCGACGTGAAAATTTTTTGGCCGAGACCTGGGATTGAACCGGCAGATACTTAAAGTCTTAAACGTAATGTGTACCACCGCTTAGACCACTCGGCCATGGCGGCATGTTGATGGGTTCCCGCTGAATCGTGAACCGTTGCATCGTCCACAGGCTGACGTCACCCATGCATAGATATCATATATAGACATTTTCCATGCATGCATACATTTTCATACACATACACATGCCCCGTGGGAAAAATTGCGCGCGTCACTTGGCGGGGAAAAACAGTGTGAGAAACAGATCTCGGGTTTCGGGTTTCAGATTGGCGCGTGGTAACTTCTGGATATATGACCCATCTTTTTAATACGTCATTTCTATCTCCTCAAATAATTGTACGTGAAAATATTTTCCATGAGGTGGATTTGATCCTTTTTGAGACCTTTCGATTGAGACACAAGAGCACTACAACTAAGCTATTTTTAAGTTACAATCTCTTGGTCGAAGATGCCTCTTATATATTTCTATACATATACACTCATCAATAAGAATAAATGAAATATGATCTTCTGTATCGCGCATGGATTAAGTATATGGAGTGGAGTTAGTTAATGAACAGCAAAACGGGAAAAATTGACAATGAGTACAATTTTTTGACCACTCTATGATTTATATGTGGGACTCTTGGTCGCACGCGAGTAAGGAATATGAAAAGTGTTATATTTCTCTACTTTGCATTCTTGTGCAAAAAAAAACTATCCACTCGAGATGTGTCGCATATGATTGTTTATTAATTCCATCCCAAACTTACCTCATTCTCTTTCCTGCATATCATCTTCAAAACTATAGAAAAAAATTACATCAATAGGGAAAAAATATGTTGAGTTTTTAAAAAGAAAAACACTAACAGATCTATGAAAAATATTCTTCTCATTTATTTACATATAAAATAGCTTTAACAAGTAACATTATAATAAAATTATATATCGGATGTCATCTAAACTAAAACTTACTATTTACATTTTAATAGAGATTAAATGGCAAAAACTAAAAAAAATTAAAAGTATTTTCTAAACTAAACATGTACATTTTTTAATACCCAAAAGGTAATGTATTAAAGTCCTCTATGCATCTCCTCTTGTTGAATGTGAACTGTACCTTTTTACTAGTTGGGCCGGACAGGATTTTGAATCTTTTTTGGCGGAAAATTCTTTCTTTATATTCAATACTCAATGTCTCAACATCTCCGAAAACAATTGATCTCATAGCATTGAAATCGAGATGCCTTTCCACCTCATGATTCATGCTGATACCCTTTGCAACAATTTTATATGAATGCGAGTTTGTAGAGGGTGAGAAGATCTTTAGAGCATAAGTCTTTGGGCCACAACTGACATATTCCTCGATGAAAGATCCCTCCCCGTAATCTGTTAGCTCGTCAGTGAGTTCCCCCAAAAACTTTCCGCAGCTTAAAGGGTTTTCTTCGCCAGCAGGAACCGTGAAGATCACAGAGTCTGTGTCGCAATAAAGAAGTTTATCTCCTAATTTAGAGAGGATTGAGTACAACTTGATTCGGGCGTTCGTGGTGGTACATATACCTACACCGAGGTTCACATATTTTGATGCAGACTCGGCTTCGGCAATATACTTCCACGAAACAAAAATCTGCGTGTCCCCAACAGGATATAAATCCATCAATTGTACATCCTCAGATCCAATTAAAGTATTTAATTCCTCGGGGGAGTTGCAAATGCTAGTCTTTGTGAAATTTTCACGCATTATGAATCTTCCCCAAAGACTATTCAAGACTAGCTTGGTGAGCAATCGCAATCCCTTGTTCACGCAGATTTTTTCCTTTTCTAATTGTACACCTTCTCTCTCTAAATATTCTCGGATGTAACTCTCTTTTGCATCATCAGATTCCGCATCCGCAGGCCACCCACTAGATTCTTGCTTGATTTTGAGGAAGTTATCCACAAAATCGGCGAAAAGACCCCTTTCGTTAGTGTCCCGATTGTATTGTACCGTCTGGTAAGACCAAACCTCGAAAGCTTTAATAATTTTGTAACCATGACGGACAGCCAATCGAATTTCATCTAACGACCAGAATCCGGTAAGGGATCTCTCATCATCAGAATGTGTGCACCGATCAATATTTATCATTTCTGTGCAAGATCTGCAGAGAGGAAATATTAAACGATCGTTGCACCTATAGGGCAGGCATGGTAAATACAAGTCCCGTGGGGGTAGAACTGTGCATTTAGCCACACCATCATAGTTTAATACTTCCTCTGGATTTCCAAAGTTTTTTATGATGATAGGATGGCCGATGAAATATTTAGAGTATTTATTGGCCCAGGGGTAGAGTGATGTGAAATCGTAATAATAAATTTTGTCCCCTGGACCACATTTTTGGTATAATTTAAATACTTCTGTTCGGCCTCCGTACACTGCACTCCTCAAATCAAATCCTGCATCGATAATTTCGGGATGCTTGTTTAATGCTTCGTCCAATTCAGGATCTGACTTGAGAAGTTTTCGGAAATCACATTCCCATGTCGAAACCAAATTATACCCCATATTTTCGATACGTTGCAATCGAGCCAATGTTGCTTCATAACGATTCTGTATAGTATCGGATGAATTTCCTGAACATACATAGTCTCTGTTCAAGAAACATGTATGTCCATGATAATAGCATCCTTCGAAACTATACACAGTGTTTGTGCTGTCATCAAATCCGTCGACAATGTAATGAGAATTGTTCAGTTTGACTTCATACCGAATATTTTTTCCTGTAGTCATTTTTTGATACACGAGCCATTTCAATCCAATTTTGCTTTGGAGATTTATATAACTCGAATTGTAATTACTTTTTGGTGTAATTGAAAGAGTATTTGGAATTAAATAGTTCTTTCTATACACCTTCATCACAGAATCGGCTAAAGTAATCGCCTGCAAGAATGGATTGATTCCGGTGGTATCCAAAAATGAGTACATGAAATTCAAGCATCCGAGTTTAAGAATTTTGACGTCTTGATTACAATAGTGAATCAATTCTGCCCGATTATCGAAAGTTTTGTTTTTATTCAATTCATACCATGCGAGGAACTTTTCATACCGATTTGATGACATCGACTCGATTGCATACATTTCTCGCGGGGGATATTTCCCAACATAGTTCATATTAGCCGAAGTATTAAATTTATATGGATATTCACCCTTTTCACAATCATGAAGCCCGAAACTTGCACTAAATTTAGACAGTGCGAAAGGGATGAAGCTTAATGAATCTAAAAATGTAATATTCCTGATCTTCAGATACAAAATTTTACATCCGGTGAAGATGGGACTAATCTGTTCATCCCTTTTGCACAGTTCCTCCAGAATAAATAGTCCATCATAGCTTTTAGCATTGTGAGCAATTATTGCTGAAGGAAAAGGTCTAAATTTTAGAGCATAATCAACAAATTTTTTAACACACGACCCGGAATTATCATTTTCGAAAATTTGGACAGATGGGTTACAATTCGGACAACTGGGATCAGACTCTGCAGATTTTGCACATAAATAACAAACCTCATGAGCTACACATAAATTAGGAATATGGTCAGAATACCCATCCTCTTTCTCTACAAGCTCACATTCAAAATCGTAAAAAATTATTGAAAATTGTCTAGGAGCATCTTTTTTGAAAGGTTGAATAAAGCAATAATGAGGGCTGACGACTTGTTTATAGCAAATATTGCAAAGTGTTGTAAAACAATGATGGTCTTCATAACTTTTATATACTTTATCGCAATTCTTGCACATTTTAATTTGGTTACATGTGCCATTTTCAGCATGAAATTTGAGGCAGGATTCTCCTAGGAATCTACGATTGCAATTTAAGCAATCAATCATTTGAGGGGTGTTGAGGCATGGAGGATTGTTTCCGCAATATTTGCACTTTTCCATGCATACATGAGACTTGTTAAATAAACGCTCGCAAAAATTACACTGATGTTTAAAGTTAAAGAACCCTTTCACATTCTTAATGCAGAAAAAATGCTTCTCAGTATCGGAATAAAACAGATTAATGACTCTATTAATATTTTCTTGAGTTTTCTTTGTAGATAGTAATACACTTTTATAATCATTTAATTTATTATAAACCCTCACTCTCAGTGAATATTTTCTTTTTTGAACAAATTTATGGATTAATTCAAAATTATATTTTCCATCGGGAGATATTGACATTCCGAGACTGAGGATAAATGCTTCTGCATCCGTTTTGAGAGCGTTATTTGATTGTTGATAACGATAGATTCTTTTGCCGGCTTCAACTTTATCAGTAAAAAGGTACTCACCCACTAATAATGATATTGGAAGACAATTACTCTGGCAGTTAAAATCTACAGCACTCTTATTTTTAAAATGCCGAATGTTAGATGTCACCATCCCGTCAGGATAATAATGTCTTCCCCTCCCTTCCATTGGATGGAAAAGAAATGCTCGCACTTGCATAACTTCGGATGAGTGAAACATTTCAGTGCTCTGGTGAATCTGGAATTGAAATTACAAAAAAACATTAGTGAAAATTGAACACTTTTTAAAAATTTTGTGAAAGATTGTAAAACATACCTTTTCCATATATTCAAGAATTATTTCACTGGTAAGAGCAGACAATAGTCTCATACCGATGAAAAGGGCCTTTTCAGTGGGCTCCTCTGTGACGAATATCTGAAAAAATATGACATATAATTAATTTTAGTATCTTATATGATAAGAACATATTAAAGTATCTACTAAAAATAATGTGTAATATCTACCTTGAGTATCACACGATCAGCATCTGATTTGGACAACTTTTGAATCTCCTTAATCACGGAATCAAATCCCATTTGCATCCAGTTTTCGACTGTGGTATTTTTAGGTTTGTTTAGTCGAAAATTGATTGTAACCTCCGTCATCTTGAAAAAGGCATTGTGCTTTTTCATTTTGCTGATGATCTTCAGTAGAGAATGTTCTTGTTCACCCTCAGTATCATCAATTTCATCATTTACAGGAACAACATTTTGACCATCACCAGTTTGAATGATAGATTGGCCTTCATTGGTACGATTTTTATCTTGTGTAATTATTTCATCTATCGAATCATATAAGTTAATCACATCACACGGAGTATCATTTGCGATGGTCCCAGAACAACTTGGGATCGCAACATCCTCAATTTTTCTCTTTTTTAGTGGAGGCTCATTGTTCATATTGCGTTTGCCGTCTAACAGAAGGTTATAGACCCTATCCACCAGAGAGGGTTCAATATTCTGCATCTTAGTATGTTTAAGAAGAATATTTTTATCCTTATCACTTAATATTACACCACTATTCAACAATTCTTCAAGTTTATGGATGATTCCAACAAAAAGAATTGCACCTCCATCTTCCTCAAGAAGATGCAGGAGATCCACCACCGATTTCCCATCCAATGCAAAATTAATTAATTCCGGGACCGATTTCATTTTAAAAATCAAAGAGCCAATTTCTTGATTATAATTTTCACAACCATTAAAACTCATTTTTGCTCTTATAATTTTTTTTATCTCTAATTCCGCGCAAGAAGAAATAATAATAATAGAAATTTTATCACAATAAATGTCCACTGATTTGTAGAAAAATAAATGACCACTCGAGAAGACTGTCCAGAATATTTTGATCGATTTTCACTGCAACATCATCTTAAATAGATTTTCAAGTGCATAGAAAATTATGATTATTGCACTTGACGAAATAATTTTACACATACACACACATACATATATTGTCACATGCAAATATCTCTACCTCAATAATTTCACAATAAAGGGAAAAAAGTATTGAATTACCCTCAAACTTGCACATGTGAAGAAAAAATAGCAAATATGCAGATGAAGATCGTGGAACGAAAAAATGCATTTAAATCTCTTTACCGAAAAATTATGATAGATGTAGTTGCAAAAATAAATTTACACTTACACAATCAAATTTTTGTCACATGAAAATGTCTTTAGAACAGATTAATTGCTACAAAATTACTTTATGAAAAACCACAACAAACAAAAATGAAGTTTGAGATTTTCCCTCTTCATATTCAATTGGACATGTCTCAAACATGTCGTGACGATACTGACAAAATGCATTTTTGCGATCGCGACTTTTTTTATGCATCATGTATGTTTTTAGGTTGCACCATGAGAAAACAGAACACCTCATAGAAAATGTAAAATTGTGAAATGGTTTCTTGAAGAAGTATCACCCGCGAAAAAATGATACTTGAGATTTTTCCACTGGACAGACATGTTTAAACATGTCATGATGACGTTGATCAAAATGCATATTTTTGCGATCAGTGAAAATCTTTTTGTTGAAAAGTAACAAAAATTTAATTTTATGCCCAAAAAAATGTAAAATTGCGAAATAATTTCCTGGAAAAGCATCATTGCGAAAAATTAAATTGGAGATTTTCCTTTTGCATGGACATGTTTCACACCTGTTCTACGGAGTCCAGGAAAAATCGGTTTTTATTGCACATGATATTCGTGATGTGTGAGTGTCAAAAACGTGTAGATCCAAAATTTGGGCCCGATCTGACTAGGTCGCATTTCATCTCAGACAAAATGCACATACCAATTGTACAGGACACTCACGCCCCCCACACCTCTACACCCCCCCCCCCTCCCATCCCGGAATATGATGACGTCATTTTTAACTTTTGCATTTAAATTTACACGTTACACTCATTTTTTAATGTTATTTTTCCTCTGAACTTGGATTTTTTACAAATTTTTAATTGCGTTTGGTATTTTAATCAGAGCTCTGTTGCATTAT